>NC_137140.1:3019580-3074580 GCF_949319135.1 Squalius cephalus
TGAGATGGATGTCTGACCCTATAGATCAGGAGTAAACGTCTCTCCTCTCTGTCCAGAGAACGAGTGAGAGCAGGAACAGTAGATGAGATGGATGTCTGACCCTATAGATCAGGAGTAAACGCCTCTCTCTCTGTCTAGAGAACGAGTGAGAGCAGGAACAGTAGATGAGATGGATGTCTGACCCTATAGATCAGGAGTAAACGCCTCTCCTCTCTGTCCAGAGAACGAGTGAGAGCAAGAACAGTAGATGAGATGGATGTCTGACCCTATAGATCAGGAGTAAACGTCTCTCCTCTCTGTCCAGAGAACGAGTGAGAGCAGGAACAGTAGATGAGATGGATGTCTGACCCTATAGATCAGGAGTAAACGCCTCTCCTCTCTGTCCAGAGAACGAGTGAGAGCAGGAACAGTAGATGAGATGGATGTCTGACCCTATAGATCAGGAGTAAACGCCTCTCTCTCTGTCCAGAGAACGAGTGAGAGCAGGAACAGTAGATGAGATGGATGTCTGACCCTATAGATCGGGAGTAAACGCCTCTCTCTCTGTCCAGAGAACGAGTGAGAGCAGGAACAGTAGATGAGATGGATGTCTGACCCTATAGATCGGGAGTAAACGCCTCTCTCTCTGTCCAGAGAACGAGTGAGAGCAGGAACAGTAGATGAGATGGATGACTGACCCTATAGATCAGGAGTAAACGCCTCTCCTCTCTGTCCAGAGAACGAGTGAGAGCAGGAACAGTAGATGAGATGGATGTCTGACCCTATAGATCAGGAGTAAACGCCTCTCTCTCTGTCCAGAGAACGAGTGAGAGCAGGAACAGTAGATGAGATGGATGTCTGACCCTATAGATCGGGAGTAAACGCCTCTCTCTCTGTCCAGAGAACGAGTGAGAGCAGGAACAGTAGATGAGATGGATGTCTGACCCTATAGATCGGGAGTAAACGCCTCTCTCTCTGTCCAGAGAACGAGTGAGAGCAGGAACAGTAGATGAGATGGATGACTGACCCTATAGATCAGGAGTAAACGCCTCTCTCTCTGTCCAGAGAACGAGTGAGAGCAGGAACAGTAGATGAGATGGATGTCTGACCCTATAGATCGGGAGTAAACGCCTCTCCTCTCTGTCCAGAGAACGAGTGAGAGCAGGAACAGTAGATGAGATGGATGTTTGACCCTATAGATCGGGAGTAAATGCCTCTCTCTCTGTCTAGAGAACGAGTGAGAGCAGGAACAGTAGATGAGATGGATGACTGACCCTATAGATCAGGAGTAAACGCCTCTCCTCTCTATCTAGAGAACGAGTGAGAGCAGGAACAGTAGATGAGATGGATGTCTGACCCTATAGATCAGGAGTAAACGCCTCTCTCTCTCTGTCCAGAGAACGAGTGAGAGCAGGAACAGTTAGATGAGATGGATGTCTGACCCTATAGATCGGGAGTAAACGCCTCTCTCTCTGTCCAGAGAACGAGTGAGAGCAGGAACAGTAGATGAGATGGATGACTGACCCTATATATCAGGAGTAAACGCCTCTCCTCTCTGTCCAGAGAACGAGTGAGAGCAGGAACATTAGATGAGATGGATGACTGACCCTGTAGATCAGGAGTAAACGCCTCTCCTCTCTGTCCAGAGAATGAGTGAGAGCAGGAACAGTAGATGAGATGGATGTCTGACCCTATAGATCGGGAGTAAATGCCTCTCTCTCTGTCTAGAGAACGAGTGAGAGCAGGAACAGTAGATGAGATGGATGACTGACCCTATAGATCAGGAGTAAACGCCTCTCTCTCTGTCCAGAGAACGAGTGAGAGCAAGAACAGTAGATGAGATGGATGTCTGACCCTATAGATCAGGAGTAAACGCCTCTCTCTCTGTCTAGAGAACGAGTGAGAGCAGGAACAGTAGATGAGATGGATGACTGACCCTATATATCAGGAGTAAACGCCTCTCCTCTCTGTCCAGAGAACGAGTGAGAGCAGGAACAGTAGATGAGATGGATGACTGACCCTATATATCAGGAGTAAACGCCTCTCCTCTCTGTCCAGAGAACGAGTGAGAGCAGGAACATTAGATGAGATGGATGACTGACCCTGTAGATCAGGAGTAAACGCCTCTCCTCTCTGTCCAGAGAATGAGTGAGAGCAGGAACAGTAGATGAGATGGATGTCTGACCCTATAGATCGGGAGTAAATGCCTCTCTCTCTGTCTAGAGAACGAGTGAGAGCAGGAACAGTAGATGAGATGGATGACTGACCCTATAGATCAGGAGTAAACGCCTCTCTCTCTGTCCAGAGAACGAGTGAGAGCAGGAACAGTAGATGAGATGGATGTCTGACCCTATAGATCAGGAGTAAACGCCTCTCTCTCTGTCCAGAGAACGAGTGAGAGCAGGAACAGTAGATGAGATGGATGTCTGACCCTATAGATCGGGAGTAAATGCCTCTCTCTCTGTCTAGAGAACGAGTGAGAGCAGGAACAGTAGATGAGATGGATGACTGACCCTATAGATCAGGAGTAAACGCCTCTCCTCTCTATCTAGAGAACGAGTGAGAGCAGGAACAGTAGATGAGATGGATGTCTGACCCTATAGATCAGGAGTAAACGCCTCTCTCTCTCTGTCCAGAGAACGAGTGAGAGCAGGAACAGTTAGATGAGATGGATGACTGACCCTATAGATCGGGAGTAAACGCCTCTCTCTCTGTCCAGAGAACGAGTGAGAGCAGGAACAGTAGATGAGATGGATGTTTGACCCTATAGATCGGGAGTAAATGCCTCTCTCTCTGTCTAGAGAACGAGTGAGAGCAGGAACAGTAGATGAGATGGATGACTGACCCTATAGATCAGGAGTAAACGCCTCTCCTCTCTATCTAGAGAACGAGTGAGAGCAGGAACAGTAGATGAGATGGATGACTGACCCTATAGATCAGGAGTAAACGCCTCTCCTCTCTATCTAGAGAACGAGTGAGAGCAGGAACAGTAGATGAGATGGATGACTGACCCTATAGATCAGGAGTAAACGCCTCTCTCTCTGTCCAGAGAACGAGTGAGAGCAAGAACAGTAGATGAGATGGATGTCTGACCCTATAGATCAGGAGTAAACGCCTCTCTCTCTGTCCAGAGAACGAGTGAGAGCAAGAACAGTAGATGAGATGGATGTCTGACCCTATAGATCAGGAGTAAACGCCTCTCCTCTCTGTCCAGAGAACGAGTGAGAGCAGGAACAGTAGATGAGATGGATGTCTGACCCTATAGATCAGGAGTAAACGCCTCTCTCTCTGTCCAGAGAACGAGTGAGAGCAGGAACAGTAGATGAGATGGATGTCTGACCCTATAGATCGGGAGTAAACGCCTCTCTCTCTGTCCAGAGAACGAGTGAGAGCAGGAACAGTAGATGAGATGGATGTTTGACCCTATAGATCGGGAGTAAATGCCTCTCTCTCTGTCTAGAGAACGAGTGAGAGCAGGAACAGTAGATGAGATGGATGACTGACCCTATAGATCAGGAGTAAACGCCTCTCCTCTCTATCTAGAGAACGAGTGAGAGCAGGAACAGTAGATGAGATGGATGTCTGACCCTATAGATCAGGAGTAAACGCCTCTCTCTCTCTGTCCAGAGAACGAGTGAGAGCAGGAACAGTTAGATGAGATGGATGTCTGACCCTATAGATCAGGAGTAAACGCCTCTCTCTCTGTCCAGAGAACGAGTGAGAGCAGGAACAGTAGATGAGATGGATGTCTGACCCTATAGATCGGGAGTAAACGCCTCTCTCTCTGTCTAGAGAACAAGTGAGAGCAGGAACAGTAGATGAGATGGATGTCTGACCCTATAGATCAGGAGTAAACGTCTCTCTCTCTGTCTAGAGAACGAGTGAGAGCAGGAACAGTTAGATGAGATGGATGTCTGACCCTATAGATCAGGAGTAAACGCCTCTCTCTCTGTCCAGAGAACGAGTGAGAGCAGGAACAGTAGATGAGATGGATGTCTGACCCTATAGATCAGGAGTAAACGCCTCTCCTCTCTGTCTAGAGAACGAGTGAGAGCAGGAACAGTAGATGAGATGGATGTCTGACCCTATAGATCGGGAGTAAACGCCTCTCCTCTCTGTCCAGAGAACGAGTGAGAGCAAGAACAGTAGATGAGATGGATGTCTGACCCTATAGATCAGGAGTAAACGCCTCTCTCTCTGTCTAGAGAACGAGTGAGAGCAGGAACAGTAGATGAGATGGATGTCTGACCCTATAGATCAGGAGTAAACGCCTCTCCTCTCTGTCCAGAGAACGAGTGAGAGCAGGAACAGTAGATGAGATGGATGTCTGACCCTATAGATCAGGAGTAAACGCCTCTCCTCTCTGTCCAGAGAACGAGTGAGAGCAGGAACAGTAGATGAGATGGATGTCTGACCCTATAGATCAGGAGTAAACACCTCTCTCTCTGTCCAGAGAACGAGTGAGAGCAGGAACAGTTAGATGAGATATATATACTGTATATAAATATATATATATGTATATATATATATATATATATATATATATATATATATATATATATATATATATATATATATCTCAATTCAATTCAATATATATCAATTCAATATCAATTACATGACAATTAATCAATGAAAAAAATATTACATCTAAACAACTGAAAATTAGCTTGGGGACACACATCTAAAGAGTCTGTTGCCCCAGGAAAACCACAATCCATCCTTACAATCCAGTAGATGAATTAATACATACAGATGCATCAGTGGAACCAGATTGCACAATCACATTCAACAAAAAGCAAGAGTACTGGGATATTCCGCCGCCGGCGAGGTAAAGCATTTATGAATATGTGTTTGCTTGTTTGTTTGCTGTATCCAGCGTATTGACTTCCCCACATGAGACTCATTGACGACATTGGCGAAGCTCTCAGTCAAGGCCTAGAATTAAGCTCTTAACTCACTGACGCCCCAATCAGAAATCACTAACGCAGCCAAATTAGTGGAGCATTTTCCCTGTCATGAAGATTGTGGCTGTGTCTCACAGTGGAGACAGTCTAATTGAGTAATGTGTAGTTACCAAGGGCCGTAATTTCAAATCTACGGGAAAATCAACGCTTTGATCAGCTTCATCTAGCTGTGGGAAATCTGTACAGTATCCTTATGGCAATCACAACTTACTAAAATGCGTTCTGGCACCAGAGAAATGTACATTATAATATCACTGTTCAAATTAGTACTTTTCATGGTCATTTTCCAGCATAATATTTTCTCCTCTCCTCAAAACAGAGCATGCATGTATTTGTATCCATAAAGCAATGTCAGCATAATCCGCCATGACCTTATCTGGCGGGAAACAGTTATACGTTTACCGATAAACATGCTATATTGCAGCGTTTTGAATGTTGACAACTCTTGGGTTATTAATGAACACAGACGCGAGCGCAGCTGGCTAGCGGCCCACAGTCGCTAACCTTTCACTCCCTCGCCATACGGCCGGCATCTCTACCAATTATAAGCAATTGGTACGAGTTGTTTTCTCAGGGAGTGAAATTGCTGGTCCGTGAAAAAGAGGCCAGCAATAAAATGTAAATGCTTCCATTTGGAGATCAGAGAAGGACGTGCAGCCAGGATTATGTGTGCAGATATAGGTATGGATACAAACTCACAGCTACACACGTAAAATTTCATACTTTGTGTAAAAACGAACTGTTCATGAAATATATTGTTATGTTCCATCCAAACAATCACAGTTCAAATATTAAGTAGAAATGATCAAAACAAGCAGATGTGAATACAAATCTAATGCTAACATTGGCTCAGTAAAGTTCTCAAATGAAGACTTTACATGACGCAGACGAGTAAATTATTTATTTCATGTCATGTTATCACCGTCAGTTCACAGCAAGGCTTCAAAACTGTTCAGATGTGGATTTAATCCGGTTCAAACGGATCAAATATTCCATCTGTGATATTTTCTATTAGTTCATATGCACACATGCATGTTTGTTATGTTATGTTATGTTTGTTTGTTTGTTGTGTAGTTGTTTGTTTGGTTGGTTAGTTAGCTTTCAGTATGTTTTACACAATTATGTATGTGTCAGGGGGTTTGATTATTTTTTTAAATCATTACTTTTAATAATTAGTTGTACTACATAAATACTCAAAATAGTGTATTAATTTTGAAATCATGTTGTTGGAGCTGATATTATTTATTTATTTGTTTATGTTTATTTGTTTGTTTATTAATGCTACTTTATAAAATTGTAATAAATTAATACTCTAATTTGTAGTGCTAATCACTTTAGAGATCATGTTGTTAAAGCTGATATTATTATTTTTTCTTTGTTTATTAATGTTTTTTTTTAAATAATTACTTTTAATAATTAATTGTATTAAATGAATACTCTAATTTGTAGTGCTAATCACTTTAGAGAGCATGCTGTTAGAGTTTATTTATTTATTCCTTTTTTGTTTGTTTGTTTACTTATTTACTTAGTTATTATTTATTTTACTTGTTTGTTTATTCTTGATTAATGTCCTTTTTAAATCATAACTTTTAATAATTAATTGTAATAAATGAATACTCTAATTTGTAGTGTAATCACTTTAGAGATCATGTTGTTAGAGTATATTTTTATTTCATTATTTATTTGTTTGTTTATTCTTGATTAATGTCATTTTTAAAATCATTAATTTAGTAAATGAATACTCTAATTTGTAGTGCTAATATGATATTATTTGTTTGTTTTTGAATGTTCCTCAAGGTAATGACACACAGCACACAGGACATGCTGACAGAGTTGTCCGAATCGTACGTGCACGACAGCAGATTCTCTCTCTCTCCCTAACTCACAACAGCATGTTTTGCATATTGCAGAAGCTCTGCCATATTCTTCATCTGCCAAAATGTAAGGGTGCTCCATTATGCATGACATAATTCAGCCTGAGTTTATTTGTGTTTATGGAGGTTTGTTTGTTTTTGCGGGTTTTGGCTGATTCAGACTCATTACGCTCAAATCTCCTATTTAAATTCTTCTGTGCGTCTCACAGAGCGTGTTAGGAGCCGAGCCATTCTGCCATTTATGCAACAGGCATTTGCTCATCGCTGTTTGTGTGGGAGATGGAAGAAGCTAGCTATTAACACTGATCCCAGGCCAGCTCTGAGGTTTCAGGCCTCGAGTGAGACCGCAGGCCTGAGATCTGTGCAGAGCTAATATCTGCTCAGAGATCCTGCGTGTGACGCACAGGAAAAAGCTTGCGTTATGCTTTACAGTTAAGTATTTGTTTTCTTTGCTTTCATTTTTATATGGGAAAACTACTTTATGAGAATTACCAAGCATGACATAACGACCTGTGTCAGGGCGGTTCAATGAGTTAGCGTTGATCAAGGCAAATGAGGACTCTCGGTAACACTCTACAGTGTCAACTGCATTAGTTAACATGCACTAACAATGATTATTCAAATGAATTGCAACATTTACTAATACATAAAAATCAAAAGTTGTATCTGTTAGTATTATTTAATGAACTATAACAATGAACAGTTGTATTTATATTAAGTTAACTAATGTTAACAAATAATGGTAGCACTTTATTTTACATTCCTGTTCCCCATGTGCATACGTACTTATTATAGTAATTACGATAACTGGGTAATAACTAGGTACTAACCCTGAACCTAACCTTAACCCATGTAGTTTCCTTATATAACCCAGTGCTTTCTTAGGTAAGAACACTGTCAAATAAATTGCAACCCAAAAAATAAAATAAAAAATACTGTAACACATGTATTGCACATTGGTAGTTCATTCATTAACTGACAGTAACTAATAATGGGACTTTATTGCAACGAGATTTTCATTAACCAAATGGACCTTGCATAATCTGCATAAATAAGTACATATTTTATTATTTTAATATTTTTAAATATTAATCCTGTATAATTCATATCTTACATTACTAATGTATTACATTCGCACAAGGCTCTCACACACTAGAAAAGCTCTATGATAAAGCCCTATTCATGTTACTTAAAGAGAAAATATACAAATAACAATTTAACAGAATTTGAGAATATTGCCTGCCCTTTCCATTCCCATTATGTACATAAGTAAATTTAAAATTTACTCTTTTCATGCCAAGGAAATTGGAAAATGCTTCAGACAATCATAGTGCTCACTTCTAATTTATTACAGTATCCATGGAAACAGTGTTGTTTGATTGAATGTGTACAGTTTGGCAGACGCGTGTGGAGACTGGACCTGGAACGAGGCGCCAATCAAAATACGGCCTCTAACCACCAAAGTGCCATTCCCATGCCACTCTGCCCAACTCCATCATATCAGAGAGAGAGAGAGAGAGAGAGAGAGAGAGAGAGAGAGAGGAGGGGGGAGGGGGGTGAGATGGGGGGGAGAAAGAGAGAGGGGGGGAGAGGGGGGGGGAGAAAGAGAGAGGGGGGGAGGGAGAGAGAGAGAGGGGGGGAGAGAGAGAGAGAGAGAGGAGAGAGAGAGGAGAGAGAGGGGAGAGAGGGGAGAGAGGGGAGGGAGGGGAGGGGAGAGAGGGGAGGGAGGGGAGGGGAGGGGAGAGAGGGGAGGGAGGGGAGGGGAGGGGAGGGGAGGGGAGGGGGGAGAGGGAGAGGGGGAGAGGGAGAGGGGGAGAGAGAGAGACCTGTATGAGTCCACTGTAATGTCAAGAGGAAAAAAAACTGTTCAAATGCAACCCCTTCTTGCCCATTTAACCAGAATAAAGTGATTTGTAGAAAGCTTCAAAGGACAGTGCTTACTAAATACATATTTAGTTGAACTAATATGATATTTCATATATTCCATTTCCCTCTGGAATAAGAGGAAACACTCAATGTCGCCAGTGTCATCAGTGTCAGAACATCATGGAAATTGGTAGGCCGTTGCTAAGAACTGACTTCATCTATTATTTGTATAAAACATACACACACATTTGAATATGCCACATATTACCACAAATAAGCCCTGCGTTTTCTTTAGATCTTTCTGAATAGTTAGCGGGCAGAAGCAGTCAGACTATATTAAGTGGAAACTCTCAGCAGAGACAGTGGTTAACAGAGGAATATAAAGGTCGATGAGTGACTGTGAATCAGCAGCACGTTCCCTCACCCTAAACACCTCAAACATGTTTCCTATGGGCCAGTTTAGGGCAGATGTGCTGGGGAAACTACTGCAAAAATGCAGATTCACATGTTTTAAAGGAGACTTATTCTGCAAAATTCACTTTTAACATGGTGTTTGAACATAAATCTGTGTCGGCAGAGTGTACACAACCACCCTATAATGGTAAAAATCCACCCAGTAATCATAAGCAGTGTCTTAGAATAAGCGTTTGCAGTTTCTATGCACTGTGACATCACATATGCGTAGGCCCCGCCCATTACTGCTGACAGACTCCGCCCTATTAGCATAGACCCCGCCCTCAGTGAGCTGTACACAGTCCTCCATGTTTATCTCCTCACCAGAGCATTTAACTGCAGCATTCAAGTGAGAAAAGTATTCTTATTCAAGGTACTAAAGTTATTCAGTTAAGAGCAGTGAGTGATGTTCTGTTTTTCTACTGTTGTCTGATTAACATATTAACAGCATATACAGCAGAAGGTACTGTATATCACGCTGCTTTCACTTTAATATACAGATCTAATATACACATGCAATTTCTTTCCCTGCTGTTTACGTTCACAGACATAACCGACTGTGTTTGTGTGAACTTTGGGTGTTTTTGAAAGTTTAAGCGCAATAAGACGTGAAAGAGGACTTAGTTTAATACTCCGTCTGACGGCGCGCTCATAAAACCATAAATCAGAAGTTTAGACTGATATGGCTTTAAAACGCATGCTGATTATACACTTTCATGATGATGAAGAACTGCAATGTCACGTGAGCGTGACCGCGATAGAGATGATAATCAAAACCATACAGATGTTTTAGCTTTTAGCAGAGTATCCGGTGCATGAGTGATACAGGCTCCACCCTCTTCTGGAAAGGGGGCGGGGAGCAGCAGCTCATTTGCATTTAAAGACACATGCACGGAAACTGCATGTTTTTCCTTTCACTCAAAAATGGTATAATAAATGATCTGTGGAGTATTTTGAGCTGAAACTTCACAGACACATTCTAGGGACACCTGAGACTTATATTACATCTTGTAAAAAGGCACATAATAGGTCCCCTTTAAAGCAAATACAGTCAAGTTTGAAAAAGCTATATAAGGGAGTATTATCTTTCAAAATATATTATATTATAGGTAACTAGTCAGATATCAACTTAATCAGCGCAGAATTGATCTAGCTCACAAACAGTGAGGGTTTTGAATCAGTGCATGAATGAATCTCAGCGGATGACACTACAACTAATTCAAACGAGAACCTAATTGGGTAACACTTTATTTGGATGGTCCACTTTAGACATTCTACTAACTTAAAGTAACTTTGCAACTACATGTCAGCTAACTCTCATTCAAATATTAGTAGACTGTTAGGTTAGGGTTAGGTGTTATGGTTCGGGTTAGTAGAACAAGTCGACATGTTGCAAAGTTATAGAATGACCATTGAGGAATTCATCAAAATAAAGTGTTATCAGATATTAAGCATAAAGTCTATTAACACTCTAATGAGAGTTAGTTGACATGTAGTTGCAAAGTTACTTATAGTTAGTAGAATGTCTAAAGTGGACCATTGGAACAAATGAATCAATGCCATGAAAAGTATCGTTTAATGAAATATTTTACAAAATGCCACATAGGAACTTTCTTTTTGAACTGTTTCTATATGGAACTGTCCCAATGATTTCCAAAGCTACAAATGAAAGACATTTTAGTATACAACATTTGATCAATGCCTCAACCGTCATGATACTGAACATGTAATAAAGTTATTAGCATCACTACCTTCAGTTAGTTACTCCCCAACATTGCAGAACTAGCCTACACTGCTAGTAAAGTCAGCTTTCAGGAGATTCTGGGATGTTGGGAAAAAGCAAGAGCGCATGGGTTCTGTTTTCACAGACACATGCTAAGCAGAACATGATTTCAGTCAGTGATCTCACATTCACACTATTTATTTTCACAGCACCGATCTGCATGTTTTCCTTTGGGAGGGAAGCTCATTACAATAACCCAGGAGGACCAATTTATTATCCCAACCATGGGGATTATTATAGCCGGTTAGAAGAAGCAGGCTGGATGGCAGGATATTTCTTTATTATTTACTTATTGTGCTTTGCTCCAGTGCATTTTTGATGGCTTTATCGTGGTCTTTACACTGCAAAGGAACAACAAAAAGCTTGAATCTATGAAGAAAAAAATGCATTTACACTATTTAATACTGTGTAAGTTAACAAAGATGTGTTGTTCTACATTACATGAATGAGTGTCTGCAGTGCAATAGCAATCATCAAAACTAAGAGAACAGATTTCCCTTCACATCCCTCACAGACACTTTTGAGGAGATAATCATTACTTTCCATAGACGTAATGACTTAATGTGTCCCGTTTTAAATGGTTCCTGCGCCCCTGACCTAGCATTTCCAACCATTGCTTATTTTTGTCTGTACTTCAACTATATACAATTGTTGTGTCACATTCCACCAAACGCCTTTGTGTGTAATTCTTCAAATTCTGTTTACTGTGTCTGTGCAAATAAAACGCTGAGAGAAATTTGTCTGGTAAATTGGAGCTCATTGACAGAAAGTGAAGGTGGTCGTGCGGCGCTGACTCCCAAATGAATCTGGCATGCTTACCGCGGTACGTCATGGACTTCAAGTCAGGCAGGACTAATCAATCACGGAAGCTTGTTTTGACTGGCACGGCGTTTAGTTTTGACTTGATAGCATGTGATGTATAAATGCAATGTCATGGTTGCTTACATGTAAGTCAAGCATGGTGAAAAGGACACTAGCAATGGCTGGATGCAAATCAGAGCTGAATACATGAGAAAACTGGCTGAGTGACGGCCACAAAACACTCTGAATACTGACAAAACCTTGGCCGTCTGCAATCATCACACTGAGGATCGTGTTCAACACAAGGACACCACAAGATGTGGACAAGAAAGGTGTTACATGATGCAGAGAATAGACTTATTGTTATTGTGATCTTTGGCAACCTCATACCTGTGGTTTCTGTCTGAAAGGGTCCTTCAATTGCCCCCTCTTGTGGCCATAAAGTGAAACTGTAGGGATAATACAGCAACTGGCTGCTAGCCAGCCTTTGCATTTAGACACTTAGCAGATGCTCTTATCCAAAACATAATGTCATTTATATACAAGCTTAATGGGAAAAAATGGGATAGTCCACCTACTATGAGACTATCCCATTGTCCTAGGTGGTCTATGGGATAGTCTACCTACTCACCCTCATGTCACAAACCTGTTTGGAAAAATTTATCTATTTTAAAGAATGTTGGTAACCAAACAGTTTCGGTATATAGTCAAAAAACAATGGAAGTCAATGGGAACCAAAACTGCTTGGTTGAAATTGCACATAAAGTCTACCCAAGCAGGTCAAAAAAAGCGCTCTTAATATCAACTAATTGCATGTAATATCATTAAAAATTATAATTCATTTTCATTTAATTGTAAATAAAATGCAATTAATTATCCGAAAACTACTGTTGATTCTCACTCAAGTACACTACCAGTCAAAAGTTTCAAGTAATTACGTGTTTTTTAATTTTTTTATATGTTTTTGAAAGAAGTCTCTAATGCTCACCAAGGCTGCACTTATTTGATCAAAAATACAGTAAAAACACTAATATTGTAAAATAATTTTACAATTTAAAAGAACTGTTTTCTATTTTAATACATGTATTTGTGTGACGGAAAAGCCGAATGTTCATCAAATAAATGCAGCGTTGGTGAGCATAAGAGACTTCTTTCAAAAATATTTAAAAATCATAATTATTCCAAACTTTATACACTTGAAGTAAATTATTCCTGTAATAAGTACTTTTTTTAAAAAAGTATGCAAAAGTGCACTTCTTTTTCACAAGAGAAGTTTGGAACAACATGAAAGTGAGTAAATAATGACATTATTTTTTTTCTATTATTTCTTTATTTATTATTTTCTTTTTCTTGGATGGACTGTCCCTTTAAGAGCAAAGAGGGAGCTAAGCCACGTGTATCCTAGCATTTAACCAATCAAAGTTAGTATCCTCTAGGAAAGGCGACTTGAGGAGTTTATTTTCAAATGTAAGACAGTAAATACGGGTTTAATAGACCCCCTGTCTGTATTAATCGAATCATCAACTGTTGTTCTCTTAATCTTGAGAGCAAGAAGTGGCCATTAAATGAGTGCTCTGAGTATCTGGCACCTTCATTAGCCTCAGCAAGCCTGTTTTTCTTTCCCCCTTAGGAAAGGGAAAAAAATAAATGGACTTAATTGAACGCCAAATTGAAAATGCATGACACAAGTGTTGACTTGGTCTCAGACAATATTTACCCTTGGTTTTATTCAAACAACCAACTAGCGCCGGCTCAGCCGCCAGGCTTAGCGCAGGGGCCGAGCGAGAGTCGACGTACACAGTCCCAAACAAACGGATTTGGGAGGCACCTGTGCCGAATGTGACCTGCAGCTTCTACTGGGAGGGATTTGCCCAATTACGGCCCACACGCCAGCGTCGACCCGGGCCGAGAACCACACACGAGAGCCCGCTCTGGGTTAACACAGTCAACATGACCACCCTCATCCAGCAACAGCTCGCCCATCGCTCACCCAGTTAAAGCATGACTCACGGGCATCTGCTGGGGGAGTCGCACCACTGCTTTAATTGTGATTGGTGCTAATTGCGCGGTGGTAATTGCAGCCGTTTGGAGGCTAATGCGCTCTGCCATCACTCACGGTTTCGTAATAAAGTGAGGCGACTCTGCCATTTGAAACTGTCAGAAAGGGAAGAAGAATCGTTGGTGTTATTGAGGTTCCTGGTAGGTCTGCTGAGACTCTCCTGCTTGGCACTGGCAGTCTGTCCCACACGGAAGAGATGATGATGATGATGATGATGATGATTTGAAACACGATTTCCAATGCCAAATCCGAAATCGATGTTAAATAGGAGTCGGTTATCGTTAACAGATGCTTCGTTGCTCCAGGGCATCGTTTCGTTTGCATCACAGCACCTTCATCGGGATCGAGTCTTCAGTATTTTCCCTTTAACTCATATTATCCTGGATTTTATAAGGGAAAAAACTCAACATCAAAAATCAAAATTGAACCTTTATATTTTCCTAATTCTGGTTCTTGATCTTACTGTGAATGATTCATCGTTGCATGTTATTCCTGAAAAAATAAATAAATAACTGAATGAATAAAAACTATTCAAAGTTCAGTAAATTGTTCTTCCTCGGAAACAGCTTTCCCTTCGCACTGATGACAGAAACATGTTACCCAATAGCCAGATATATTCAGGCATTAATTCACATTGGCTCTGGCTTCATTTTGTTATGCAATTCCCATTTTGTCACATTCCAATCAATTCCAGATTCTACAAGTTCCATTCCATATTTTTACCATATTTTATCACATTATGAATATCATGTTTTACTCGAAACACTGTCAAATTACTCAAGAAATGTATTTATTTACTTGCCATTTAAGTTTAAATTTAGTAATAAATGTAAGTTTAAGTAAATAATTATTTATTTCTTTGTTTAAGTAAATAATTATTTATTTCTTTGTTTGTTTGGTTAGTTGGTTAGTTGGTTGCTTAATGTGGTGTCAAAGCATATTTTCATCACAAAAGCAAAGTAAAATAAATCAATCAATAAATAATTAAAGTAAATAATTTATGATTAGTTAAATTTACGTTAAAATAGATATATGTATTTGTTTGTTTGTTTGTTTGTTTTTTTGTTGTTTGGTTAGTTGGTAGTTTGGTTTATGTCATGTCAAGCCTAAGCCTATATTTCCATGACAAAAATTGGCAAAATCAATCAGTAAATAAGTAAAGAATTTAAATGAATCATTTTAGTTATAGTTTAAGTAAATGATTTTAGTTTAAGTTCAATTTAAGTTCAATTTAATTTATTTTGTTTGTTTAGTCGGTTGATCGGTTGTCCCATGTTGTGTCATAACCTAAGCCTATTTTCATGACAAAAAAAAGAGGGAAAATCAATTGATAAAGTAGTAAACAAAGTAATAAACATATTTAAAAGGAAATAGTTCACAGTAATACAGAAAGATAAAATGTTGTAGGTGTTAAAACATAAACATTTACATAATATAAACATTATTTACACATTTAAATGTAAATGTAATTATTAAAAAAAATCCAATATTTGATCATTTAAATATTAGTTTACCAATCTAATTTAAAAAAAAAAAAAAATGTTTTAATAGTTTTAACAAAGCAGAATCTCTCCAGTTTCCCTCTAGGAATCACTGTACCGTTTTTGGTCCACATCCAGACCAGGCCACTGGATTCTGCCAACTCTTCTAAAGCCGTGACTTCATACGGTTTTCTGGGTTTGAGCGTAGAATGGAGCAGGTGACAAACTGTAAAGCCACGGTGCCAGGGCCCTGATGACGGCGTTAATGACACGAAAAAGCAAACAAACTGCACTAATCTCTGGCAGTTTTTACCGCTGAGCTTCACAGACGAGAGGAAAAGCGTCCGAAGCGAACACACTTCTTTGTGTGCCAATGCGTTCGGGCCTTGAGCGTTTCTATCCCGAATAAAGCTGTCAAAACGCTGAGCGCTCGTACTCCTGTGCAGCCCATCTGTTTGGCTAATTTCAAATTAATTGCAGCACCAAGGGAATTATTAATTAGCTAATCAAACGAAGGCAACGGCGATGACGTCTCCCAGATGGAAACTGGAGCCGGGGATATGTAAATTGGAATTAATTGGAAGGTTACATTTCTGTTATTTTATTTTGAGAAAAAACAGTCTTTCCAGCCCCGAGAAGCGTCTCTTGATTCAGTTCCCAGAGGCCAAACACTAATTTTTGCTCATTACCGAGCAGGTAGAGGGACTGAATTCTTTCCATCCGCCTTCGCTCCCTATTTGCGTCTTTTAAAAACACCCCTGTTAACTCCTAGTGAGGGTTTTCTGACACTCGAATGGTAGCGCACCACCCTTCCATATCACCTCCACCCTTTTACCCATAATCCTCTCCTCTTACGTTCAGTCATTCATTCATCAGTCAGCCATGTATCATGATTACTGTTTGCTTTCTTGGGGCAGCAGGATTTATAGGGTGTCTAATACGGTTTAGTATGTGTGCAGTGAACTGAACAAACCACGTCATGACAACTCACACGCTGCCACATGCGACGCGCCGAAGACCTGTGCCAAAAACACTACCTTTTCGCTTTTCAGGATCATAAATACGCAGGGATTAATACAGCAGAAATGCATTATGAGCTGTTATAATACCTCTTAGAATATCATCTTATGGAGAAAAACAAATAACAGCGTCTAAGTGCATGACCAATGATTGTTATTGTCAGGTAATCAAATGCTAGGCACAGCTGAACATTATTAAACGTATTTATAACTCGATATCCAGGTGACCCAGATAATTCTCTGAAATTATTTGCGTATTATTTGGATTATTAACTGTCCAAATGATTCAAATCCAGAAAGAGCTAATAAATTTCAGGGGTAAATTGGAAAGTATAAATATCAGCAGCAGGGGTTTCCCTCATGGTCTCTTTGGCAATAGCATTAGTGTAAGAGGCACGCTTTAGGATTATGGAAAAAAAAAAAAAAACGAGATGCTTATGAATGCAGGTCTTTTTGCTGCTCGCTTATATCTAAACTGAATGATCAAATGTCAAGCTCTCCTCGCCTGCTTTATGTGATTGATGGATTACTCTAAAAATCCCTTGATATGGTCGTTCCGAGAGTCTTATGTAAGCAGTGTGCAGCACATCTGAAGTGTAAACTTTTCATATTTTTACAAGATTTCACCTGTGCAAAACTGAAGGGTCTGTACAAACAGGGCTATGAGATATACTGTACAAACTTCTAAGACCACTAGAAAAAATGTGTTATTTTTTTCTTTTAATTTGATTTTGATTTGATTTAATACATCAGCATATCAGTTTGAGTGAAACGTTGAACTGAAATCACAGATTTTTTTCAGTGTGGTCTCAGACTTTTTGTTTAGGCTCTAAAATGAATGTTGTTTGTAATGAATGCCACTATAATTTATGGTTTTGTAAGCATTTAAGCATTGTAAGCATTTCGTTTTATTTATCGGTATTTTACATATTTTCTGAATGTAAATGCAACTGATACACCAATGTTTTTTTTTCTCCCCCTCAATAACTTAACTTTGACCTGGTAACGCTGTATTATAAAAAAAAAAACATATTTACATTAGAGGCCATTTGCACCAATAAAACAAGCTTATTGTGTTCATTACTCCCACATTAACTTTGGGTTTAATCACTGTTATAATTATGAGGGGCGCCATGGAAATGAATGAACATCTAGTCAGAGAGTGTGTTTTCGTGTGCATTTGACCCATACACACGTTCATGCACAAAATCTCCAGACAAGAGGGTCCATGTCTAAAGTAGTAGTCTGGGAAGCTGATGGTGCTTGACAAAAAAGTTGAGCAGCAGTTCACCGAAAATCTTGTTAAACGGCACATTAAACATGAAAAAAATCATATCAGGTCATGTTTCATTTGGCTCGGAATTGAAAAACATACCGTTTCCTTGAACTCTGAGGCTGAACGTGTGCAATCTCCAACTTACAGAGATCAGTCCCAACCTGCTCTCTTATATGGCATGTTGAAGATCCCACAACTACACTGCCATTGTGAACCATTCAGGGTGTGATGTGACCTTTGACCCTTACCCATAGATAATGATAGTCTTCCTTATATGCTCATTTTACATTGTATTACAACCCTTTATGTCCAATACAGTGACAGACAGACGAGTGTTTGGGAGGCCCCATTTATTTGATCAGTAAAAACTAGAATATTGTGAAATATTACTAAAATAACTGTTTTCTATGTGAATATATATAGTAAAATGTAATTTATTCCTGTGGTCAAAGCTGAATTTTCAGCATCATTACTCCAGATCCTTCAGAAATCAGTCTAATATGCAGAGTTGCATTTTTGATTATTATCAGTGTTGAAAACGGTTGTGCTGCTTCATATTTTTGTGGAAACCGTGATGCATTTTATTTTTCAGGATTCTTTGATGAACAGAAAAGCATTTTGTTTGAAATAGGAATCATTTGTAACATTATAAACGTCTTTACTCTCACTTTCGACCTATTCAATGCGTGCTCGCAGAGTATTCATTTCTTTTAAAAAAACAGAAGCCTACACATTCTTGCTTCAAAGTGAACAAAATCATGAATTTTCCTCAACAATCCAATAATCCTCTAATGTATAAATGATTAAAATTGCATGAGAACCAATTTGATGTTAAACTTCCCCAAACTGTGGCCATTTTCCACATTTCTCCCTTCCATATGAATTCACGTTTGCAGTCTGTGTAATGGCTGGCCTGTTCGGTTCCCTCAGCAGAAAGCTGCACGCTAAGAGCACTTAATTCCCAATTAAGGCACACCCACCCCTGAGCATTACTCAAACCATTAGAGCTGTTCTTTAGCGTGACGTGAGGTGACGGATTTCAGCGGGTGAAGTGAATGATGACGCTTCGGACTCCCATCCCTCGCTGGGGAGGAAACCCATTACTTAGCGGCCAGAACCGTTTCCCCTGTACGATCCGTTACGTCTGCTGGCTGCTGGGAAGGTACAGCCGGGCTTCGATTAGCCGGGGCACTGGACGACCTTAGATATCCCTCCACAAACTCACAGATCTCAAAGCCACAAAGCTTCTGTTTCTATCTGCCAGCTTGGACTTTTTCTTTTCTTCCTGGGAACTCAGCACAGCTGTGATGGACGGGGTTACAGACTTGTCCAAACAAATAACAGAGCATGTGGTCTGTCGAAGGTGGCAACGTTTTTACAATAAACTTGGCTGCCGTGGACATGGGAGGTCTCTTATATTGTGAGCCAGTTTATTGCCACAGAAACCCTGCAACACAAAAACCCACCTACTTTATCAGTATCCAATACACAATCGTAGAAAGCATTGATTTTACTCCGCGTTTTGGCACGGTTTACAATTAAATTGCTCTATTAGTCATTAAGTGGCGAGTGAGGAACTTGTTTTTCTTCAGGAAATTTGTTCTCGGACGTTCCAGGAAACTGAGGAATAGTCTCGATGATGTGCTTCTGGATGATTCAGAAACCCCATCCATACATTGTGATTTCAATTACAAATCAGCAGAAACGTCTACCTCCTTTCATCCGCGTTCACTGAATCGAGTCCGAGCACAAGTCCAAGTGAGCCGCAATCAGGGTTTTCCTCGTATAATGGGCCTAACTGGGTCGAGTCCAGCTGGGAATGAGGCATCTGTTTTTTTGGCGGTTTGGTAGTTTGGCTTAATGTGCTGAATGACCTCCAAGGGGTCAGTCCGTGACCCGATTACATGAGTCAGTGAGGGAGAGAGCTCGTCCATCGTCTCTATTGTTGAACACAACGGAAGGTTGCCTGGTCACTGCGCGGCCAGTGAAGACAGTGGGAGAGAGACGTGAGGTCTGTAAGCACATGTGTTTACACACACTGTAGCCAAGCAGAAGGAGCTCAGAGCCAAATCAGTAGTTTTCTTTTTTTCAAAAGCAGAAGGGAAGGATCACAGCTGTAATGAACCATTGGTGCGGTTACGTTTTCAGAACCGTGATGCAAGGGCGTTTTTAGATAGTTGACTGATTATGAAACTAAATTAGGTAAAGTTCATGTTTAAACTAAATAATAGTTATAACAGTGATATAACAAGTGATTTGTGGGCATAACACCTTTCAGGTTTCATTAGTTTTAAGCATTGCATTGTTTTAAGGGTAGGTTTAGGGTTTGGGCATGGATATTAATAAAGCCTCAAACCACGTCACACCACATCCTTCACATAAAAATCTTTCTAAATCTCGATCTACAGTTAATTAGTACTAGATCATATGTGTGATTAAAAAATAAATAAAATTAAATCAATTCTATATGAGACTGTAAGCCAGAATGAAAAAAAAAATGATGTGCTCTGTTTCTCTCTCTTTTTTTTTTTTTTTTTTTTTAATTGCCATGGTCATGGGTTCAATTACTGGAAATATATAAATAAAATAAATAATTAAATAAACTCTGATCATGCAGATGACTGGTCTTGCCTTGAGTAGTTTCATGTCACTAGTGGCCCCTCAGAATAGAGGAAAGTGCACATTGCATTAATTGTGCATTCATGAAATTATCATACTATTTTATATGCACTGCTGTTGCTGATGGGTTAGACAGAACTAACCATCTGTGCGCACATTAAGTTCTTGGTGAACACCCAAACTTTTCTGAGAAATGTAAAAAAAAAAAAAAAAAAAAAAAAAAAAAAAAAGTGAGAGTGAGTGGGTGTTTTTTTTTTTTTACAGATTTCAAGATTATAGAAATGGACTCTCTCGCTCCACTCTGGACTCTGTTAGCCAGATAAGTGCAGTAAACACATCATGGCAAGTGTCAGAGAGAATAACGTTTCTTGGGCCTGCATGTAGGTATGCTTATTTATGAAGAGTGGTCTGAAATTGAATTAAAGGGACACCTGAGAGCCGGAGCCCCTGGTCAGGCGCCCTCTGTTTACAGTGACACGAGCGCTAACCTGTGCGTCAGTCTTCGCGTCTGCTATTAGCTGACAACCTCTAATGTACTTCAGGAATAAAGTGCTCTTAATGTGAAGCCTAGTAATAGCTACAGCCCAGATAATCAGATTTAAAACCCAAAAAGCAGTTTTATCAAGAGTGTTGATCTGCCAGGTGACGCACAATTTATTTATTTTTTAAGGTTAAGATTGTGTGGTTAAATGTAACGGATACTGCAGTGCCACCCCGTGGACTTCAACCCTGTTTTTTCCCCATCTCCTCAACCTTATTCACCTTTCCTGAACTGCAACAGACTTCAAGTATTGAACGCTGTTTTTGCCACGATCTCGCAATTCTGACTTTCGCTTGCAATTCTGAGTTTATAAGTCACAATTCAGATAATAATTTGTTCCCTTGTTTTAGGCCACATTGTAATAATTTGTTCCCTTGTTTTATGCCTGCTACAGACTGTGTGATTTCAGCAATCTTGTAAGATCATGACAAATCACACTGTACGACACTGATGTAATAAACTTGTGTACGACATGTATGTAGATGTTCAATGATGACGCCGATTTAATCGACTACGACGCAAGCTAGTATAGAAGAATAAAGCGTCATCAGCATGTGCTGGTAAACTAATAGAGTAAGATGAATTGCACTTTGGCAATTGTGGTTTTTATGGGGAACATAGGCCAACTTGGCATGCCAATTTTGCAAATGGAGCTTGAGGTACAGTAATAGTTTTAAGATTTAGTGCAATGTCGTGTTGATCAATTTCATGTTACATTTTTATTGGCTAATCAGTAGATAGGTCGTAGCAGCAAACACACTGTGAGATGATCATGATAACGTTCTGACTATCTGAATATTATCACAGGCTATATTTGGTCATAAGACTGTGATAATGGCCGTCTTTGAAACTCTTCTCACTGTACGGCGTATGATCACCGTTTAAGAGCCACGACCACAGAAACCGCCACGATTCGTCATCTTTCATCTGGGACAGCCTAAAATCATACTTGGCATTAGTTAAATCAAAACGAGAGAAAGAATTAGTTCAATGTGGTCATGATTTACTATATTTGTCCGATGTCGTGGGGCTCCGTACATTCATGTTGTTGCAAACTAGTATGGCTTTCTTTCTTCTGTGTGTACAAAGATTCGCATGTTTAGAAGAATCTTCAGAGTGGTCATTGCATGTATTTAACTGCAAGTATGGACACACAAACAGATTAATCATAAAATGAGTCTATAATGCTGTATTCAAAGTCTTCATATAATTCAAACGATAGGTTTATGTGATGAACAGACTGAAATTCAAGCTGTTATTCATTGGAAATCTGTTCATTCAAAAACAACTGTGTTTCAGTCGAGTTTGTGAACCGGATCAAAAGGTTCATGACTCAAAAGAATGATCTCTGATCTGGAAGTTCAATTTCCCAAGTTAAAATTATTCAGATTTTTGGCTGAATTATACATTGAAAAGCCTGTTGGGTCTTTATGTTGTATGGCGACTTTCCATAGACGTAATGTTTTTTTATACCTTAAATTGTATATTCTATACTCTGAACCTATACCTATCACAGAAGTTTTTTCTGCATTTTTTACATTCTCAAAAAACATCATTTAGAATAGGCCGTTTTCCCCATGGGGACCAAAAACTTTGTCCCCATAACATAGGGAATACATGAACCACACACACACACACACACACACACACACGTTTAGAGGTTTGGTCTGCAAGTAAACAAGAGCTCTAATTATTGGCTCGCTATGCTCATTAGGAGACCTGAGAGACCTGAGCAGGATCAGGTTTTAATTGATTTTGTCTCTCTAAATTACAGGAGGAAAGCTAAACAAGCACATTTGATTTAGTAGATCTAATTGGCTCTGTAAAAAAGAGCCTCTGTGATTTGATACTGTGTAAACGTCCGGGAACTGATTAAACTGACAATCATGGGGTTCTTCAGGAAAACTGGAGCACTGATAGAGCATAAACTCATAACGTCAGTAACGTCAAAGCAGGACATAAACTGCTGCACAGATATAGTTAAAGGGTCCTATGATTTTATAAGTGTTCAACTTTCTTTAGCATGTAATGTTGCTGTTTGAGTGTGAAAAAGTGTCACTGTTTCTGAACTCCCTGAAACGCCTCCATTGTAGTCTCAAACGTTCATGTCACAATATTCCTCATTTAAATAATTCATATGCAGAATAAAGGGGCGGGGCCTGGTTGAGTTAGTTACCCAGACAGCAACATAGTATTGGCCCAGATCCGACCCATATCTGACATGGATTGCACAAGGCCCAGATGTGGGCCGGATCTGGGCCGACACTATGTTGCTGTCTGGGTAGTAGTGTGTTGAAACTGGCGGTTATGGTAAGGGGCGGGACATTTCCCAAACACACTTGAAGCACTTCACACTTTGCACTTCACTTTATAGACCAATCACAACACACTGCTCCAGCCGACCAATCAGAGCACAGTGTGCTTTTCAGAAGGAGGGGCTTCATGGAGACAGGAAGTAAACAGAGCGTTACTGACAGACTGGGAAGAGAGGAGCTGCAACAATGGAGAATATGAGGAAAATAAGGTGTTTTTCAACATTCAAGCATGAAAACTTGTTCTAGAGCCCAAAAACAACAACAACAAAAAATTCTCCATTACTGAAATGTGACAATTTCAGGATTTAATCTTCATGATAATCCTCACACACAATTAATAATGCATGCATGCATGTGTATTTTGAGCAAAATAACAATGATTTAAAGGAGTAACTGTGCAGCTGAATGAGTAACACCGGGACCTTGGGTTCGAGAGGTTGCGGATTCAGGTTCAGTAAGACGCAGTGAAACGAAACATGAGGCGTAATTTCAGAGCCATCGGGGGAAATGAAACAGCACGACGACATGGCTCTGAGGAGAATTTATTGGGATGGCATCATGCACTGCTTGCACCCACTGAGAGGAGAGACTATGAAAAAGCTTTGAATTTATAACTCCCTGATCCACTTTTAAATATGTTGAATTTTCGTTGACTCGATGGTTCGGGTTTTTGTCACAGTGGGTCTGTTTTCTGTCTATAAATCTCACAGCCAGTTTATTTTTTTTCCCTCCCTGTTTCATTGCCTTAATTCACTTCAGTCATAATTGGATCAAGACTACTTAATGCAAAATTGATCTGAGCATTTTAGTGCCAAAACTGTAATTTTATATGCTATAAATTATAAGGAAAAACAAATCTACAAGAAGTCTTAATGTCTTATATATCAGTGATCAAAATGAAACAAGGTCTCATTTTTTATTATTATTATTATTATATATAACATTATCATAGAAACTTTAATATGAATTTAAAATATATTCATATTTTATTTAAACTTATGATTTTGAAAAACAACAACACACACACACGCACACAAATAACTGTTTTTATGTGGATATATGTTAAACTGTTATTTATTCCTGTGATCAAAGCTGAATTTTCAGCATCATTACAGTCTTCAGTGTCACATGATCCTTCAGAAATCATTCTAATATGATTAATTGAAACATTTCTGATTATTATCAGTGTTGAAAATAGTTCTGTATTTTTTTATTATATAGAAACTACAGAAAAACAACATTTATTCTAAATAGAATTATAAATATCTTTACTGTCATTTTTGATCATTTGAATGCGTCCTTGCTGAATAAAATAATTTATTAAAGCCCAAACCTTTGGACGGTGGTGTATAATGTTACAAAAGCTTTCTATTTCAGATAAACGCTGTTCAAGTGAACTTTCTATTTATCAAAGAATCCTGAAATAAAATTGTACACAACTGTTTTCAACATTGATAATAATCATAAATGTTTCTTGAGCAGCAAATGATTTCTGAAGGATCATGTGACACTGGAGTAATGATTCTGAAAATTCAGCTTTGATCACAGGAATAAATTACATTTTGCTTTATATTCACATATAAAAGATATTTTAAAAATTGTATTAAAAAAAAATCTTACCGATCTAAAACTTTTGAACGGCATGCAATATAAAAAAATGAAAAATATGATGTAAAAAAAAATAAAAAAAATTGGTCTGCGACTTTTGGATCCTACTTTTACTCTCCCAAAAATATACCAGGAAACACAACATGGAAACACATACGATGCTCAAACAATCATTTGAAAAGGGGGTTTTATGTTGTTTTAAGTATGAAACCGAAATAAATTCATTCACATTATACATTCACAACTGTTTTTGCTAAATGTTGCATGACGTTACCTTTTCCCCCACACATTTTTCATATAATATACTGTAGCAGAAGCATTTAAGTTAATGCATCCAGAACACGTCTCTCGACTTTAAATAGTCCGGATGATCAATGTCCCTTTGGCTTTCACTGATGGATGCGGATCTTTTGGTCCATTTTAGGCTCGTTTCGTGTCCCCTTTTAAAGAGCTTTCAAAAACACACCTTGCTTTCTTTCTCCTCGACTCCCTCTTCTGTCCATCACACTTCTGTTGATTTTGCGGTTTCCAAAATTGGGCCTTGGCTCCAGTAGGGTGTGTTACCACGGCAACCCCGGAGCTTATCTGCTACCAGCGTTTTGGAAACCAAACAACACGGCCTTTCAAATGTGTTTGACTTTCCAAAAACCTGTCATAGCCGGCCAAGAAGCAATAAATACACATGCTGCATGCATAAACATATTTCATATATTCATACACTGCTGGGTCCATTACCGCTGGACATGTTCTATGAGTGGATGTTAATGTGTGTCTTTCCGTGTGGTACCTTGTAATCATACACTGATTACCCAGCAAAAACATATTTATAAACACAAACAATCTCTCATTCCTCAAGCTCGAGTCAGTAGAGAATACAGTAATGCATTCAAACTTCCCTCGACATGGGGTGTCCTCCGGTGTAAGACACGTCCACCTCGCCAACGGAGAGATCTTCAGGAAAAGAGGCTTGTATTAGCAGTGTATATGCTGACTCAGAAATTAAAGGCTGTTTATGATCTTTGGATGGGCTTCAAACCCTTGAGGGAGAGGGGAAAAACATGAATAAACAAATGATAATGTTCTCATTGATTGGCATTAAGCACTAAAGACGTCAGGAGACTGAAATAATAAACTAAGAAATGAAGAGTTTGTTGTGTCTGACTGTGTCTTTACTCGTTTTGTCATTAGTGGCGTTTGTGCATTGTTTAGGATTTATGAATACAGTACTGAAGTTTGTTGGGGAGATATTGGCCAACGCATTCATAACGCCATTTGATTAAATCAATTAAAAGCTTTAAGGCTTTAGTTTCCGTCTCAGTTTAGTGAGAATCAAAGTATACTGTTGCACTTCATTACTACAGAGCAGAGTTGTTAGAAATGCGACCTGGATAATTTCCTTAACTAATGATTTCTTTGGAAAATGTAATTGCAAGTCCTTTCGTTATCAGATTTATTCATACGCCGCATTTCCATTTGAATTTCACTTCCTCCTGATACAATTTAAGAAATAAGGGGATTTAAGTATTAAATATTTATTAGAAAGTGCATATCCCAAAAGGAAATACCAGTGTTTGCAAGGTAGTTTTTCATTTTTTGGAAACTTTACATTGTTATCTTTGTAAATGAAAGTTGTGCACACACGAAATGCCATCCGATCTGCTCTGCTGTCATTACATGGAACGACATACTGTTCCCTTTCAGTCGCTCGCATTCGACGCAACGTCGACGTGACGACGTAAATGGGATCCCAATTACGTCGTCACGTCGACGTTACGTCGAACGTTCCCTCCTTCATTATAAAAATAAATAAAAATAAAAAGATAATGCCACTAAATTGATGCCACAATAATGTCATTGTTTTAGGTTCAAATTTAATCATTCTTTATTTTTTATTTTTTTTAAATAGACATTTCTTAGAATTTGAAAGAAAAAAAAAATCATATAATGCTGAAATTATCTAGCCTAGAAATCTAGACGCACCCTAGCGGCAGCAAAATGTATTTTGCAGCCAGGGCAGTCTAGCAACTCTCCGTTGACTTTCAGAGCTGTAAAAACCTAAATTGGGTCAGGCCAATCACGTCGCGTATAGAGTAGGCGGGGCGGGCTTAACATAATGACGACAGAGTTGCAACGGTTCCCTGCTACTTGAAAACAAAGAAGAGTTGCTGCTTCTGGAGAACAGTCTTTCGAATCGGCTTTGGCCGCGACTCTGGAGGTCTTGGAGTTAAGTTTTTCTTGAGAAAAGAGCAAAGAACGGCACTTAAGTCATTCTTAAAAAAGGAAGATGTGTTCGTAGTTTTGCCGGCCAGATTCAAAAGTTGAATCTATCAACTAACGTTAGCTCCGCTGTTGGGAAAACGCTCTGGTTGGTTGAAGCGCTGTCCTATTGCGTGCAGAGGGAATTTGAAAGACAGACGTTTATCCCGCCCCTCGGATTGAGCCGTGTCTATGGTGAGTTGCCAGACCTAACATCTTGATGTAGGTCTGGCTTGCCAGGCTAGAAATTATCTACGGAACAAAATATTTAATGCTTACAGTACAGAAAAGCCGATCAGAACCTCAAGGTAGGGTTGCCCTGCAAATACTGCAAATATAGAATATTTTAAAATACAAATATGTACAATACAAGAAAAATATGCCATTCAAAGGTGTGAGGTCTGCACATCCAGAGATGGAGTTTGCTGCATTTACTGTGAACCGAGACACAGAAATCACCAGATCATGAGCTGTCCGCGTGTAAATGAACACGGCGCCATGCTCCTCTATGAAACACACAGACTATATAGTTTCGAAACTGCATGAAATACAGACAATGCTGTGTGTGTCAGCTCTCTGACGGAGAGCAAGAAAAGATGAGAAAAGGGATCAGGAAATTGAGCTAGAAAGACTCATCGGAGGACTCTGGGAACTATTGTATAGATCTACAATAGAAAGACCTTTTAGCCTACCTGACCTGCACTGCCTAAAACTCTGTTGTTGCGATCCCAAATGTTATGGTAGCCCAACTGAACCAGAGGCAACTTAAGCAAGCAAGGCTTCAAGCTAGGCCAAGGTCTTGAACTCATTTACACATTAGCTATCCAAACCCTCATGTGATGTCTTCTGCTAACCAGTGTCTGCTCTCTGGACGATGAGTTGGAAGAGGGTTACATCCCTACAGGAAAGCAGAGACTTTCTCAGAAGAAGCTCTGAAAACACACCAGTCCCGCGACAGACCCGCTCCTGGAGATCGTCCTGCTCGGGTGAGAACCAGGCTGGCAGTCTGTGCATTTTTGTCAATTATATCAGAGAAAGTATAAGGACAGGAGGAAAATGGATTTGAAGGAATCATCTCGGCTGTAAAGAAACACATTTTTACCTGTCAGACTTGTACACCGCTCTCACCCATCATCTCACCCTCTCAAACGCCTCATTTCAGCGTCATCTATCTGAACACTCATCTTCATTTACTTTAGCCTCTGCTGTATTACAACACATACAGTGCTGTATATTACAGTGGTTACACTTTATTTTAAGGTGTCAGTATTACAGTGTCTGATTATGCATTTAAATACTGAGTAATAATAATTAACTACATGTACTTACTATAGGGTTAGGGGTAACACTTTATTTTACAGTGTCCTTGTTACATATTTTACATGTACTTACCATAGTAATAACAGTAAATTATGCATAATTACATGCAACTAACCCTCAACCAAACCCTAACCCTATAGTAAGTACATGTAGTTGCTTAATATTACTCAATATATAATTACACTGTAACAATGACACTTTAAAATAAAGTGTAACCGGGTTAGGATTAAGGTTTGGTTAATTGCATGTAATTATGCATGATTTAGAGTAATACTATAGTAACTACATGTAACATGTAACAATGACACTAAAATAAAGTGTTACCAACAATTATCTATGTAAATATATATTTTAAAGTGTAATTTATTCCTGTGATCAAAGCTGAATTTTCAGCATCATTACTCCAGTCTTCAGTGTCACATGATCCTTCAGAAATCACTCTAATATGATGATTTGATGCTCAAGAAACATTTATGATTATTTTCAATGTTGAAAAACAGCTGTGCTGATTCATATCCCCCATTAATTTGTATTTTCTGTCCTTTTAATCCATTTAATGTGTCTTTGTTGATTTCTCTAAAAATAGAAAACATCTTACTGCAACTTTAAGAAATACGGAAAACAAATCTCTTCAAAATGTTGTGCTCTTAATCACTGTAAAAAGTGAACTGTTGGATCAACTTAAAAAAATTACTTCAATAGTTAACACCTAAAGAAATTAAGTTTTCTCAACTTAAATTATCACATAAAACGTTTTTTTAAGTTGATCCAACTGTTCACTTTTTATAGTGATGTTGTGGCAATTTTTCCACGAGCTATCGAACATGGTATTGAATATCAATATTGTATCAAACTATATTGCTTTGTTTCAAGATTCCAGTATTGTGACAACAATCCTTCTCTTTTATACTGCTGAATTAAAGGCGAAAACCCCATTAAAACAAATATAGAAAACTGTGTGTTTTCTGTTAAATGTTGGTGTGAATCTGTGGAATGCATTACACAGACCTACGGTATTATTATCGACGGCTGAAAGATTTATAAAACAAGCCGAAATGTGTCACAAACGAACATGGAAGGAGAAGCTGAAAACTTTGTGAATGATCATTCAAACTGCGTGTAAATCTTCAGAGCGTTCT
Organism: Squalius cephalus; assembly: GCF_949319135.1. Lineage (NCBI taxonomy): Eukaryota > Metazoa > Chordata > Actinopteri > Cypriniformes > Leuciscidae > Squalius > Squalius cephalus. The sequence continues at coordinate 3,048,937 of NC_137140.1, forward strand.
TGACATGTGTAAGTGATCGCTAGCACGACTTTAAAACTCCTTTTCTCTTCCTCTCCTTTCATCTGTTCCTTAGTCTCTTTTTCCTCGCTAGCTCTCTAGCTGTCAGTCTCTCCCTCCCTGTATCTAGTGTGGCGAGATGCCCGGCGTTGCTCCTGATATATGTTGTTTAGTTTGGTTTAACTCCTGCCTGGGTAAGAACTTGGTTAAAAGCTCAAGCTCGTTCATTACCTGGCAGGAAAAGGAGTAGACAGCTCCTGTGCATTATGTCATATGTGCCCGGGCTCCAGCACTTAAAAGCACCTTGATGATGGACAAAAAAATAACAAAAACAGACTCGCACATATAGGATGTAAGTGCACACGCATAGAGAAAACACCGTTCATCTGCAAAACAAAAGCAGAAAGTATGACAAACTGACAAAAAATAAACAGATCATAAAAAGTGGATCATAAAACACACGCTGAAGCCATTTCATTGCATGTTTTAACTTTTTGACCAGTGCATTTGTAGTCTGTCTGTGCCTTGAGATTGATTTCAGTTTACATAAAAGCAAGACTAAAGAGATTGCGTAGATTGCATTTTGATGGCATTTTGAGTTGCTCCAGAATATGTCCCATCATTCACGGCGGGTTAAAAGGCAGACACTAAGGCGAGGGCAGGTCATTCATTTATTAAAGAGGCCGAGGGAGAGAGTGAGAAGGAAAACAAAAGCATGATGAGGGAAAGGGATAAAAAAGCGGGGAAATGTGGAGGAGAAGTTCAAATGGAGTTGTTCTTTTCATGGACGGGTTGCCAAAGCCATGATTGGTTCTCTCAATGTGTTATTTCAGACATTTATCCACTTTTCATGCTCAGCCACAGGGTCTAATTCATCTTTTTTTGGTCTCTCTCTCTCGCTCTGTGTGTGTCTCCCACTCCCCACCGCATGAACTGTATCACAGACATTTTCTTTCTCTGAAAAACAGTCACCTCAAACCACAACCTGAACCATGTATTCACAAACACACACACACACAATGACAGCAAAAGTCCTGCACATGTGTTAGACAGTAATATGTGTATACTCATTTAGAATTTGGGTTCAGTACATTTTTAAAATGACTTTTTAATACTTTTAATTAGCAAGGATGCATTAAATTGATCAAAAGTGACAGAAAATACATTTATAATGTTAAATAAATGCTGTTATTTTGAACTTTCTATTCATCAAAGGATCCTGAAAAAACAAAGTATCACGGTTTCCACAGAAATATCAAGCAGCACAACGGTTTTCAACACTGATTATAATCAGAAATATTTCTTGAGCATCAAATCATCATATTAGAGTGATTTCTGAAGGATCATGTGACACTGAAGACTGGAGTAATGATGCTGAAAATCTTCCTGACTCACAGTAAATATGATCGTATAAAGAGGTCATGAAATGAGAAATCAAATTTACCTTGACCTTTTGATATAAACATTCTTCAAGTTTCAGTGCTTAAAACATCCTCATTATAAATAACGCATTTATTTAATTAAGCTCCAAAAATGGCTGGTTTAGATGTTGCGGGATCTGTGAATATTTAAATCGATGAATATTTTAAAATCATCGCACCAGTCGCTTAACGGCTGACATTCACTTACATCGGAAGCAAATAGAACCCATTATAATCAGTGACACATTACAGATTTGCGCAAAACTTTTCTGATATTTTCTAAATGTCGATACAAAACTGTTGCAAAATTATGCGTTTTTATTAACCGATGTTACTCGACTGAAACGTAATTTTTTTTCCTCGTGCGATAAGTCATTAAAAAATTCATGTACTTATGTCTTTTATGAGTTTAATGAAGAACTCTGTCTCGTCCAAACGTCAGGTGACCAGCAAAAACTGTGATTTGGAAACTGCAAACACTTACATGTACAGTAATAGCGAGTGGGCAATGATACTGTTTCCTATGCAATAACGTCAGCCAATCATAACAGAGGCCGTTTACTGACAAGCCTTAAAGGAGCCGCGCATTAAAACTGATCATTTCAGACAGAGGGTTGAAAATACCACTTTTTTCTTTTTGTGCAATTTTTTTTATTTTATTTTTTATTAACATTATAAGTGAATCTAAAGGAACATGTTAAAATAATAATAAACAAATCTGGCATGACCCCCTTCATGAATACCGTTTTTAATATAAACAAAATATATACAAATTCAAAAAAGTTTTCTTTTAGGCCATAGCTAAGCATTATTGATTTGAATTGGTATTATATTAAAAAGTAATCTATAGCAAGTCTCCAATTACAAAGTGTGTATGGAGGATTTATAGCGAAACTATTCCATCAGGGGAGATGCGCGACTTTAAAGCTTTAAACGGGTAAAGCAATAGTGCATGATAGTTTCAAACATCATGCAGAAAGAAGAAAAAAACCTGTAAAACTAATTTTCTGACAGATTTAGTGAAGAATCTGTGTGTTAAATGCCTTTGCTGTGGGCTGGTCCTGCATGTGCTGCCTGGCAGTGAACTGGTGTGTGTTTGTGCGTGACAAGATGATGAGCTAAAGCCCGAGCAATAACCACCAACTGAGAGAATGCTAGAAGCTTGTCCATCACATCACAGTCGGCCATGCGTTTGACACTGCAGGTCTAAGCCGTGCGACTGACTGTCAATCACCCTGAGCAAACCTGCACTCTCACACACACACACACACACACGCACGCCTGGTGTTCCTCACTGCACAATATTACAAGTCTGGTCCAATCGTCCATGTCTGGGAGAGATGTAAGGCTGAGAGAGGGAGGGATATAATAAGGCCTGTGCTGGGAGAGGCGACCTGGAGCACCAATACTGTAATAATAGTCCCTCTCTGTCAGCAGGACCATGTGAAAACAAATTAGCCCAATGATTAATGGATGGGAATAACAGCTCACAGAATGCCAGAGGAGGAGAGAAACCCAGTGAGGAAAAGACCCAACACCTTGTCTTATGTGAACACACACACACACACGTTTATGTTGTGTGTTCATGTTTATGGCGACTTTCCATAGACATAATGATTTTTATACTGTACATTCTATCACCTACCCATCACAGAAAACTTAGTATGATTTATTAGCCGTTTTCCTCATGGGGACCAAATGTCCACACAAGGACAATGATTTCGGATACTGCCATCTTTGTGGGGACATTTGTCCCCTTAACGTAAGGTTCATCTGGACCCCCCAACACACACACTCACACACACACATGCACACACACGCACATCTGGGGGGCTGTTTGCACAACACTGTTTTCAACTAAAAACGTAAAACTTTTTATGCGCTTTGGCCGTTCATTTAAACGACGACGACGGCGTTTTTGGGTGCCTGAAAACGCAAACTTTTGACAACGGGTTTCAAAGTGCAAGTTTCCGTAACAAAAACGTGAATCTCTGACGACGATGATGTCAAACGTAACTCAAATGAAAAACTTCTCCGTTTTAAGCATCGTTGTCGTGTAAACGTACCCTGACTGAGGACTTTATATATAAACTGTATATGATAAACCGCAGACTAAAGCTCATTACAGTCAGACCCAATCTCTAAAAGAAAAACTTTCTTTTAATTTTTGGATTCTTAAGTAAATAAAGAATAACAATTATTATTTCAATAAATTACAAATTTAATTTAAAACTTCATTATAGTAATTTGCAATTTTATAGTGATACTAAAATTAAATTAACAGATTTTTTTATTCTACAAACCTTATCCCCCATATTTCTTGCCCTCGAAGATATTAATTTAAAATGTATTTAATCCTATTAAATATTTCATGAATTTGTTCCCAAATTTTAGCTAAATAACCCTATTGTAGGTAGTGGGAACATAGATATTTTTTATAAATTTGTATAATACATTTAATTTATTTATTTATTTAATACATTTAATCAAACACAACACTACTAATATAATTGAAAATTACGATTTTAATTTTAACTTAATTATAGTAATTTGTAATTTGTATAGTCATGCTCTTACTAAATTAATAGAAAACTACTTTATATGAATTCACATTTGAGAACATTAAAATCACTAAGCCAGAAATTTTTACCACAGTAAAACTGTCCTTTCTTCTGATAAAAACAGTGACAATAGAAATCTAAAAAAAAAAAAATCATAATTAATAATAATTATTAATAATAATAATCATGTAATCTTGGGATGGTGATTACAAAATGCAACTAACATTCAACATACAGACTAGGAACTATTCAATTTACCAAAACTTAGTTGTCATTCCTGAAGAGATTTGCCATAATAAAACTTGATTTTACATTGAAATAACCCATAACTGATGAACAAATGCTGCCAATCTCACATCATCATCATAACCACATCTGTTCATCGCTCATTTAGACACGGAGGCCACAAAGCTGAAAGTGAAACCCAGTCTTCTCAAAGTTCGCTCTCAAGTGCATCGTCGAGAGGAATACAGCAGATGCAAATGTAAAGCAATAAATGTAGCAGACATTTCAATTCCATTCATTTAACATCTGTTTCCACCACAATCACATTACGGGCTCGGTAACTGGAGTCTGTGCGCTGCTTTCCCCAAGTTTGTTTTAGCCTCCTTGGGGGTGCAGTGAGCTCGGACCCGGGCTATAAAACAAAATCAAACTATATAAAAGCCATATAAACAGAGCACAGACATTTAGCCATTTTGAATCTTTCATTTGAGATAGACAAGGGCTTGTGTGAGAAGGGGCACACGACTCCAGGGCCATTTAAATCAACAATAATATTTTGACAGAGAGCCATGGCATGAGAGCCGGAGCAGGTTTTTCGGGAGAGAGGGGTGGAGGAACAGAGGAATGGAGGGAGGCGAGTGAAAGTGGTGCACGATGACAGGCAGGGGGCAGACGGAGATGACAGACATTGCATTTCAGCGGCACTTCTCGACACCAGTGTGTGTGTGTGTGTGTGTGTGTGTTGTGGAGGTTCTTCTCTCTGCTGTGGCCCACACAAGGCTCGTCTCTCTACTCAAATATACACTGCTGAACTCATTTGTTGCACTCCTGTTACACTAAAAAATGAGGTGTTCATATAGAACTTGAAAATGCCTTTTCTCTCTCTCTCTCTCTGTGTGTGTGTGTGTGTGTTAACCCTATAAAGCCTACAGTAGCATATTCAATGCATACGATAATTTAAGAGCTCTAAAAGATCAACATGATCAAAACTTTCCTGATAAACCTGTTGCACACAATCTACTACATGTCTTCTGTCGTCTGATTGATAGTTTCAGAGCCAGAAAAAGGCCTTTTAGTATAATTGTAAAAATGTGTCTCACAAAAAATTGTGATACACGTGTCTTCTTGCTGTGAAAATTATTTTATAAAGTGTTTAAAATATCACCTTACTAAGATATATTATTGACAGATATAGAGTGACGACTGATATTTATATGCATTTTATGTCAGTCTGTTATACTGTTATAAAGATCTCATTGACTTACATTACAAGCTATCAGCATTTTCTTAAACACCAGTTCCATTTAAAAAGATAGATTTTTTTATATTATATCCTATGTCAGGCTTTACAGTTAAATTATGCATTATTATATATATAAACAACCTAAGCTGGTTTGCTCTTACCTGGTCTCCCAGACGTCATCTGGTCTATTGGCCGCCCACCTGAACCAGTTTAACACCAGCTTAGCCCAGCTGAAGACCATCTTATGTTTAAACATTTTTTCCCTGTACATATTTTATACACGAAATGTACATGTCAGATAATGAACATTCATATTCATCAAATAACCACTTATAGGACATAAAAGATGGATACCTCAAAAAGCAAACCTCATGGTATGAAACAAACAAACAAAAAAAACATTTACTAAATAATAATATTGTTTAATGTAGGTGAAACTTGCAAAATGTAACTATTTTAACTATTCATACTAGGAAGATGACAACTGTCTATTTGAAAACAAAACAAATGCATGAATTCACTAACAAACTCACTTGCTGGTTCACAGTGTGAAAAAAAAAGAGTTGCAACAGAAACCTTGCATCAAATTGCATTACTTTCGATTCCATTCCTGAAAACTGCTAGAACTAAAGCAAATCTTTGGTGTTTTTTCAGCATTATTTAGGCCTACCTGAATCATTTTATAGGCTCTATTACACCTCATAGCCTCTGTATGTAAGTGTGTGTTCATGCACATGTTTTTCAGACTCCCTTCAGGGTCGAGTACAGCATGCACACAGTCCGTTGCCAGATTTCAACCTATGAACAGGGTCTGTTTTCGCCAGCTCACCTCAGAGGGCACGAGCCCACCTCAGTAAAACAAAACCTCAGGAGGAAGCTGGAGCGCCATGCAGTCAATACTTCTGATTACATGAGCAGGTGGGCCACACAGACGCTGCGAAACTGGGATGCGGTAGAGCGCTAGGCCCATCCAATAATCAATCACTTTTAATGGGACTAATTTACTGCATATTTGCAGCTGGGACACGTTTGAATAAATCCAAATGGCGAAATCCAACGTACAAACCAAATAAGCCAGGAACCCAGCTCTACTCACCGAGAGAGATGTTCAAAAATTCGTGCGTCAAGCCAGAGTCCCGGTGAGAGGACATGACAGGCCTGGCCAGCTTCTTAAGAGCGCTTGCTGTTACGTTAACCACAAACGGCCCGAGCTTTGCAAGCATCGAAAGCCAAGGCACCGCTTGATTGCATTAATAATACGTGAGTGAGCGAGCAGAGCATGGGATGGATTGAGAGGAAGACGAGATTTAATGACACACATTTGCCAGACGCATCATTAAGGCCAGAAGACGAGAAAAGACACAGTAGTGGTGGAAGTGAAAATATGAAACGTCAACACACACACACACACACACACACACACACACACACATCTGCGGCGAGCATTACGCTGTGCGAAACGAAGGGACCATATACTTTCGGTGGAGCGCATAATGGCTCATATTCATCACTTGCCTCATTCAGGTAAACATCAGTTTAAGATGAGAGACAAAACGGCATACGTTGATCTCTGGAGATCCCGCTTTAGTCGTGATGCTGGTCATTCTTATCCCAAACGTTTATCCTGCACTGGTCTACCAGTCGCCGTAATATGCCACACTTGACTATAATTAGCACCGCATCAAAACTGCATTGTTGAGAGAGAGAGAGAGGCAAGGGCAGCAGTGACTCAGTGGTTCATGTAGATTGTCTACAAACCGGAAGGTTGGTGGTTCAATCCCCGGTTCCACCTGATCAAGTGTTGAGGTGTCCATGAGCAAGACACCTAACCCCAGCTGCTCCCGACGAGCTGGATGGCGCCTTGCATGGCTGACACCGCCGTCGGTGTATGAATGGGTGAATGTGAGGCTATGTAAAGCGCTTTGGTGGCCAATGTTAAAAAAATGTTAATGTTAGTAACATTTAACATAAAAATGTAAGTCCATTTACCAGAGAGAGAGAGAGAGAGAGGGCATTGCTTATAGCATCAAGTCACATTTAATGAAAACATTAGGAAATAATGTAAAACACCAGTAAATAAAACATTTAAAAACATTATATTCACTATGTATGTTAGTTCCTCTCACTCAACAAATCCTTACATTTAATGAGATTCAGAACAGAACAGGAATGAAAAAATAAACTAAAAATAAACCATAGTGGTATTAATTATTTATCAATATTCATTCATCACAAGACTAAATTAATAATTATATGATTAATAAATAAATGATTAATAATTTTAAAATGTTAGATAAAATAAAAGTGCTTGACATTAATTGAATTATAAGTTGCTTTAGACAAAAAAATACAAAGATGCCCTTTGATGCCCTTTGAAAAAAGTACACTTTAGCTTGAAATAATATATTTGAATGATACTATAAAAGATTTGGGCACTTGTGTTATTTAAAATAAAATGAAAATTAAATGCAATTAATCTTAAATTAAGAGTGCTTTTTTGACCCACTTAAGTAGGACTTAAGTACATCTTTATATCTAATTTAGTTATAAAGTGCTTTAGTATGTTAGTCAACATATCAAAAGTGCATTTCTTTAAAGCATAACAAAATATTATTATATAATGATTTAAAATGTACCTGGAAACTTTTAATTTGACATTTTTCCAAAGTGCACTGTACTTAAGTGTGTTAAGAAGCAGTACTGTACTCTCTTTAAGTGGCCTATTATTTGCTTAATTTGACATTATCTGCGAGTACAGTATTTTAAGATATATATATTTGAAGTACTAATGGAGCTGGAATACAGCGGCCCGGCGACCGAGGGAAAGTGAATATCCACTTGCTGCTTGAATCTGGTCGGCCAGTGATTCGTGATAGTGGTGGAGGGTACGAACAGGTACTCTAGCTCGGGTCCTCGGGTCCTCGGGTCCTTGGGTCCTCGAGCCGAACGGGCCACCGCCTGCGGGTTTGCTCGCGGCTGGCGCCAGTGCTGTCAAAGGTTCCTCGTTACGGCCCGCAGACGGGGAGGGCGAGGCGGGCCGAATGGGGACGTGGGCTGTGGAAAGCCAGTGGACGTAACCGAAGCAACTCGAGCAGTTAATGACATTTTATATAACTGTTAAGCAATTATTGAATACATAAAGCCTTTTTTACAACATCCGAGCACGCTGTGCGTCTAGGGCTCCCAGAGAGCGGAGGCAGGGGGAAAAAATGACCGTTGAGCAGCCAAAATCTACATTTTCATTTGGCAAAAGCAGCCGAGGTGCTGTTTAATCCGAAGCACGCCTTGGGTTTCATATGCAACCAATGTTCGGCCCCAGCCGCTCTGCTTTTAATTGACAGATTGCTTTCCCGACTGCAAACTCGACATTGGAAAGCAACTTTTGAAGGGTCCTTCGCTTTATAGAAGGGTTCAGGCTGACTCGAGGTGGCCCAGACTGCAGGAACAAATGGATAATATTGGTATCTGATTCCTCTCCTCATCTTGCCCCCGTCGAGAGAGGCCCACACTTAACCCGTGAGCACAGGATCGGGGCTGATGCCAGGTCAGTTCAGACTCATTACCACTAGGGGTGAGGGCTTTACAGCCACCCTAATCCATGGTGCACCGCAATGTCAAATGAAATGTGAGGAAACACAGATCATTAAAAACATGGCACTCTTTAAACGGCCACATGTACCGTACTCTCACACAGCGGTAAATCTTTCAGTCTTTCTGACCCAACCTAATATGCCGTGAGTCGCTCTCGCTCTTTATGAACATCTGTTATTTTCTCAGTTTTCCCTTAAAAAAGGAACTCCTTATCCAAAAAAATGTATTTGTTAACCAAACTGCTTAAAGTAATTTATCATAAAAAAAAGAGCACAATAAATCATTGCATCTGATTGCTGGGGATATTATAACTGGATTTCTACCAGAGACTGGTATATATAAAGTAACGTAAACAGAGCAGAACAGAAAAACTGAAAGGTAAACTGGCAAACACCAGTTTACTTTTTAACTTTTACAACAAACTGACTCGTGTAATTCATCAGGTAGATATATGAATAATCTGATATAATGTGTTTGTATAACATTTTATATCATGGAAGCCATTAACCACAATTTCTTTAAGAAATAACAATATGCAACAAGCTGTTCCACAAGATAATTGCATAGACTGTTAGTATTACTGTGTAATTACACAATAATAATACTATAATATAAAATGTAACAAGAAATCGATCATATAAGTTGTGTAATATAAATTGTGGACAATGTGATTCATGGAGTTTCAATATTAAAAATAAACTTTAAACTCCATTTCCAGGTCAGATGTCAAGAGTATAGGGATGCACGATATATCGGCCATATATCGGCCACCATATCGGTATCGGCTGATATATGTTCATATTTAATGTTACTGTCATCAGCCCGATAAGAAAATTTGGCCAATATATTAAAGCCGATAAATAATGTATTATTTCCTTCTGCTGAGACACTTCAGATGCGCACATGATGGTTTTGAATTGCTTGAAATATGATTGGAATTAAAAAAAGGAAAATACTGTAAAGTGCAACAAGTCTGTCATATATCATTATAATTGTGTTCTTAGGACATGGACTTTAATGGTGAGACTTTTGTTTTTGTAATCAGGCGTTCAACAATTACACAAAAACTTGGATTTAGATTTATCGGCCAAAATATCGGTTATCGGTTTTTAAACATAAAGAATTATCAGTTATCGCTATCGGCCAAAATGTTCATATCTGTGCATCCCTAATCTAGAATCTTTCTTTGAGCCCTCAAAAGAGATTCCTGCACGTGTTCATTCCAGACTATAAAGCGGAGTGTGTTATCAGCTGTGCAGAAGTGTGAAACAGATTGTGAAGTGAATCAGAGGTTTAATACGGCACACTGTGGTGTCTAACAGCATCTGTAAGAGCAGACGCAGCACGTCTAATCTCAGCAAACTGTAAATTACCAGTCATCTGTTTGGCACACGGCTTTAAGTACAGAGACTGAAAGGCGATCTGGGAAAGACAAATCAAAAGCAGTATGCCTGTTAGTCACAAATCACATGATCCCTGTGATGAATGCTGGAAGAAAGTAGTTTAATATAAATCAAGAGAGCCGATTATATGGAAATAAGATTTAAGTGATTTGAACGGCATTTACAGTGTGTGCAATTTGAAAAGCATGCATTTCTACATTAAAATGAGCTTAATGTAAACTCTCAAAGTAAATAAAAGGAAATTCAGTCAAGTGAGCGCTCAGACACTCAGACTGTATATATGTAGTGCCGGTAAGGTGGTAAAGGTGGTTTTAAAATAGTGAAGCCCTGCCAGAACACACATTTTAACTCAGTCCTGGCCAGCTTTATTCTGTGTCAGGAAAGAACTTTAATTTCATGTTCTATAATATTTAGACTGTGCATAAGAAATCACCTATTTTATGGAAAAAGGTGCACTGTGCAAACCACGGAAAACAACTAGGGGACGATGACTAAAAATAACTGTGAAACATAGAAAAATATTTGCACAGTGCACTGTACATGCGCAAAGCATGACTTCTGGACAGAAAGGAAAATATACGGAGATGATTTTTCGAGGTATTTGCTTTAGACTCCACTCCATTTACCGTGAAAATATTGTATTGCGTTGAACAAAAAGCGTGGATGATGGGGAGAGAGTGATAGCGAGAGGCCGAGAGTGGGGAACAGATTTATAATGCTGGATGAGTACAGTAAAATGCTTGAAGGGCAAATTTATGTATAGAAATGTGAACCTTGCATCAAAATGTCACACTTTTACACACATGAACTGTTTTACTTCTGTTTAAATTCAAGAGACTTCTTTGTTGAAGGTGAGATTGTTAAAGTCCCCCTGTAGTCAATTATTTTATCCCTTAAAACTCATCTTTGATCACCAAAATGGCTTATTTAAATGTCATGCCTTAAAATAGCTTGAATGTAACTCGACACCCTTGACTCATTTAGTATACGCGGTTCTATGAATATGCAAATAAGCCCCGCCTCCACTCACTCACTCAGCTCAGAGATCCACTGGTTGACGATCACACGTTGATCTGATTGGTTACAAGGTAGTTTGTGACGTCAGAAACACCAGCGATTTCAAAGCGTGTTTTTGAGACTGTCTTTGGTTCACTGCAATTTTAAGGAGGAAATACTCAGCAATGCTGTCGACTTATGAATTTACACATGGTTTGTCTTAAAGCATATTAAAAACACCACAAAGACATATAATCAACATTAAAAGCTGGATTTTCACCACAAAAGGTAAAGGTTTAAAGGTAAAATCAAATCAAATGAAATAATTCATCAAATTAATTGGATTAATACAAAGTGTTTTAAGACTGTATCAACATAAAACATGAAACATAAAATAACATTTATATACCAAATGCTACAATTACCCCTGTACTCCTCTACTAAACGTGTCTGAATTCATGTGTATGTGTGTGTCTATGAATTTTACATTAAACAGGAGGAGTGTGTGGTGTGGGACGCCCGGGCCTGAGGCCTCCTCAGCTCCAATGATAATTTGTGGTTTGGTGAACGTACGCCTGGGCCACAAAGAGAGCTTCTGATCAGCCCCGTCTGGCTTCGGCCCGCCCGTTCCATCCCAAATATGACCACTGCCTTCACTCTCAAACAGGGAAATATTCTGACCATATTCCACCCAATTTACTCTGGCACATGTCTACAGACCAGATTTTTATATGCATAGTTCTGAAATCCCGACTAGCCCCCCTCCGCATCGCTCGGAAAAAGAGCATGTCAAACAAAAGTATAAAACTGGCCGCCTATTTATACCTGCCCTCTAAAAGCATCAATTAGGGAGCCAATTAGAGAACATGTCTTAATATGTTTGCTTTGTTTAATCGCCGTTTTGCTTGCTTATTTACAGTGGATATGTTTGAATCACTTAAGAGCCTTTGGGATCCATCAGACCTCCATTATACCGGCTTCTGCGTCTTGAGAAATGGGGTCTGTTTGGACCAGAACACCATTTCGGTAACCGCAGGTCACAAAGACGGGTCTCAGCACCGGATAAAAAGCATTCTGTTCGAGCTGTTTTTGGTATCACGAGCCAATGCAGGAAAAGCCGTCACTACCTGAGATGGAAGGGGCAGTAAAGTTGCGGGATCGACCGCTTTCTCTGAGCCTGCTTTTAGAGGTTGTCATTCTTGGATTTAGTGTGGCTCTATGGCATTATGTGCAGGTTGTTGGCTATTGCAGGCCTGCTCTGGGCATTCATGGGAAATCCGCTAACAAGCAGGAGGTCTTTCGACTGATGTAGTCCGCTGAGATTATCTGAGAGGAACTATAACTCTAAGCTTTTCGTTCAGTCATCCAGTCCAATGGTAATAAAGTCTTAAAAACTGTGTGTGAAATGACTGGAAAGCAGGAAGATCTATTTCTTTCTTTCTTTCTTTCTTTCTTTCTTTCTTTCTTTCTTTCTTTCTTTCTTTCTTTCTTTCATTCAAGAAATATTTATTAAACAAGAAAAATTATATAACAAAAATAAAATATATATATATGAAGACTTAAGATGCAAAAGCCTCTAAGTGCCATCTGAAATGTTCTTCTAAAATGAGCATTTTTATCAAGCTCATATATTTAGGTTCAGTAATTTCACTTTAATGACAATTAATAGGTCATTTTCATTGCCATTAAAGTGAAATAACTGAACATAAACATACAAGCTTGATAAAAATGATCGGTAACACTTTATTTCGATTGTCCATTTTAGACATTCTACTAACTATAAGTAACTTGGCAACTACAAGTCAACTTATTCTGCTAACCCGAACCCTAACACCTAACCATAACCTACCAGTCTACTGACAGTCAACTACAGCCTACTAACACTCTAATGAGAGTTAGTTGACATGTAGTGGAAAAGTTACTTATAGTTAGTAGAATGTCTAAAATGGACTATCGAAATAAAGTGTAACCAAAGAAAATATCAGATGGCACTTAGAGGCTGTTGCATCTGAAGTCTTCATATATATATATATATATATATATATATATATATATATAAAATGCATTCTCAAATTCACAACATTTGGAAATTATATAGAAATATAGCAATTTCCAAAAAATGTTGTGCATTTGACAGAATTGGGACTTGCAATGAACTGAGCATGAGTGAAAGTGTGACATGCTGATATACACTAAATCTTAATCACTTCCAGGTGTGCCGCTTCATGCTTCCCTTCTCATTTTGGCTTATCTGCAATGAAAAACAAAAGAGTTGTCAAACCTGAGACACACCACCACGAGCAACAGCACTAAAACAAACACTGCAACCAAAGATTGATAGGACACTGGAGGAGACTGGCATGAGCACTTTTCCAATAAACCTTCATGCTGTATCACTTACACACACAGTCTGTTGTGTCTGTCTCTATATACATTCACCAAAAACAGCGAATTAAAAGAAAAATAAAGTTCTCATTACATATGCAAAGCTCTTACGCATTAGACACTGTTAAAATTGACTTTGCGACAGTCCTGGATGGAGACATGGATTGGGCGGAGTGTGCAACTCTGTGAATAAGTTTTTTTTTTTTTTTTTGGTTTTATGAAAACAGAAAGAACGGAAGAGGAAAGAGTTCAGAACTGACAGTGAAAGATGACAGAATGTTGTTAAGTCCTAAAGCTGTATAGTCAAGCAGGAGAGCAAGGTGACCTCAATAATAGGTAATACGGGGTCACACGACATATTTTTAGTGCTGTACTGTCATGTATTGCGACGAGGAGTGAGTTGTGGCGTAATCTATTTGTAGGCTGTTTATTCACATCGAGAAAGAATCCAGAATATTTAGCATCGACTTGGATGGAGTAATGCAAAACATAAGAGTATAACACGCAAGGTTAAAGCAAGATTGGCCCACTAACTGTGGAGGCCCAAAGGCCCAAATATGAAAGGGATAATGATCAACCAAATTAGACACAGGGGATGGTAATTGGCAACCATGGAAACAAACAAGAAGAAACCAGAGATGTGTTCAAAATCGCCTCCTATACACTTTTTCACTCTACATTTGAAGGAGTGATTTTAATAATAATTTTAAACTGCAAAATGGCAGCTCCAGTAGTAATGAAAAGGTTTAACTGTCATGCAAATTATGTATAAACCTTAAGTAAACAATTTAATAATCAATTCAAATAAATGTATCCTGTATGATATTACACTGTAGCCACTTTGGACCAGCGGTTTGGAAAATTAATGATTCAGCTGCGGGCGCCATCTTCTGGTGAGACGGTGCACTAATCTCACAGTGCATTATGGGTATTTTCTAGCTGCAAGCGTACATCAGTTGTACACTTGTTATTACGGTGCATTGTGGGATTGAAAGAGTGCACTCGATAACATCCACTATGGTTTCGGACACCACTAAAAAAGGCTGTACCCTCATATAGTGCCTATTCAAGGGTATAGGGGGCGATTTCGGACACAGCCTATGACAACATGAATTTAAAATGGAAACAATGGAACAAAAAATATGTCAAAATACAAGTCCCTATGAAACATGTAGCCTAGACCAGAGAGACGTGACAACTGTATCACATACAGAAGATTCAGAGAATGCACATTCAGAGATTGCAGAGAATGTCTCACAACGCATAAACAGCAAATATCAATTTAGACATATTAAATGCAAAAACACACCATTGCTGTCACTTAAATTTTACCAAAAGGTCATTTTGGTCCCTCACAAAAATATGACACTAAAATGCTAACCCACAAGACCATTAGCATAACCCGCTCATGCTGAGGCCAATTTTACTGTTTACCTTTGGGTTTTCTGGTGGGTTGTTTTGTCATAGTCACCTACAGATTTCATAGTCAAATAACTACAATTGACAACTCAACCAACGTAAAGAGACAAATTGTGAAAAGTTGAGTGGTTTTGCTTCTTCCATTGCCTCACTTTTAAAATTATCATAAGCAAATGTATTTCGCTCCCAACATCGACATCCCAGCGGCTTGCGGTTGTGGTCTCGAGCGTATACACCCTCATTTTCTCTGGCTCCTGGAGGACTTCATATCCCAGGAGGCTTTTTTTTCCCCCTCATATGGCTGTTTCTTCTCCATGGCAACTCACAGCAACAGGAAAAAGGAGAAATGGGTCAATGAGACAGATTTTCTATTGATATGTCTGTGCCTCACAGTCATGGGATAGGACGCATCATGGGACAAAGAGGGATAAAATTAATGAAATAATAAAATTATTAACCAAAATATCAACTGCACTGATATTTAACTTTCTACACAGGTTGCAATGGTTAACTGTATTTCATTGTTATTTAAACTAAGTGTACATCAGATCTTTTCTGCTGAAAAGGCATGTTTTGCTTGATGATTTTGTTATTTGTCAGTTGATCAGACTAGGAGACCAGTTAGACCAGTAAACCAGGCTGGTTTACAACAGGGAAATTCATTTGTCCCAGCATTCACTGGACTTTTGGCAACTTTCTTTTGTGGACACAGGTGGGTTCCAACTGACCTTTCTTTGGGTCAGGGTCACGACCCTTTTGAGTCACAGTCAGCCGTGTGTTTAGACGTTCCAATGGCACATTTCCGAGCTTTCACCCCCCTTGTTCGGCCTAATCTTCTGTAAGTGTTCACAGATCTTGTCTTCTTACTCCTGAGGTCCCTAATTCAGGTTTACTGGATCCTCTCAAGTACCTTGCCAATCACGTTTGATGAAGAATTTTGCTAGACTGAAAGCAGGGATCAGCCTGACATTATCAAAACTTTGCCAATTTTAAATCTATGGTCAACCATATAAAACACAGAAGACTTGGCTTAAAAAACAAGATTGAGAAGAACCAACAGTCAATAATGTGATGGAACAAGTTTTGTTTACAATAAACTACAATATTTTAAGTCCATAACATGAGTTTGAAATGGCCAGAAAAGCCATAGGAATTCGTCTGAAAATGTAGGAGGAACCAACGCAGGAAAATGAATCAACACATACACTTCATGCCTTGCTTAGATACACAAACTGTGCTTCATTACCTTACTGATGAACCTGAACCACACACACACATACTCCCACACCCTCACACACGCCATATCTCATGTTGAGAAACACCAGGTCGGTGTGTCTTGTCAATTTATTTGTTTTTGGAACTTAAAAATCTTTCCCAAGTAAAAGTGCTTGTTTGGGATTCTCCTCATTCCATGTTTGCCATCTGATCTATGGAGTCAATCTATCAAGCAGCTTCTTTTATCTGTTCTGTCTGAATACAGACACGATGAGTCTGATTGGGTACACTGAGCTCAGACACTTTTATTAGTGCTGGGTACGTGGGTATTAGAAAATTCCTTATTCACCACAAAATCGGTTAAAAAAATGCTCCCCAAAAATGCTTTGATTGCTTTGGAAAACCAGTACTCGGTAGAAATTAGACACAGACTCATCTGAAAAAACATGCCTCTACCTATATTTTCTCTAAAAACGTATGTATACATACAGTACAATTAATTTCAGTTTGTACCTGAGATGAACACTAGTGGCAACAACTTTCATTCCTTTTGACACAAATTATGATTCCATGATTAATCAACCATTATTTTTGCATGGTTCCTTCCACAGTACTATGTCATGACCTCAAAACACTTTTACCATTGTGCATAATTTTGTAAAGTAATTAGTGGTGGGCCGTTATCGGCGTTAACGCGCTGCGTTAACGCGAGACTCTTATCGCGCGATAAAAAAAATATCGCCGTTAATCTATTCCCCAAATTGGGTTGGGAGATGATGACGCAATCTACCCGCGGCCGCGAGGTAAACCCGGCTGCAACGCATATTCGTCGTCATCTTAAGTAAACACGGCTGAAAGTGAAAGCTGCAACATCCATTATTTGGACTTGGTTCGGATTTAAGCCGTCCGACAAACAGCAGCAAACTATAGACAGAGTGTGTGGGGTAACGGTTCGGTAAGTTAACACACGACTAATCCGTTCTACCACCTCAAATTCAAAACGAAACATGATATCACTGAATACCAGCGCGCGCGTATTATTCTCATTCCAATATATCTTAGTGGTGTAACGTTAACACATAATCTCTGTCTATGCCCGATTTTAAGATTCGTTGTTGTGTTTCTTTTTAACTGAAAAGACATCAGTTAGACAATATTATCACTTTAAATTTGGGGTTTCATAAGCTCAAAGCTATAATAAACATTAGACCTACTTAAGTCTCTGCAGCTAGTGTACTTAAATTTTATTTATCTGCAAAATTATGTTGTATACTTACAGTTTTGCACAATATATGTTCTCAAAACTACATATACCCTTTAAAAAAAATACATTTAGCAGTTGTTTAGCAGGGTCTGTGTAACCTGTTCTGAAATGGTTTTATTATAATATACTGTATATCGTTATCGCAAGAGGCTGCAATGTATATCACAGTATAGATTTTAGGCCATATCGCCCATCCCTAATTGATAGCCTATAGTAGTTGATAATAACATAGGCCTACCTAATGTTGCCTATGGACGGTAACAGTACAGTAGTAACCTTTACAGTCTATGAGTAGAACAGCTTTCTCAAGCAGTTTGTGATGCATTTTGGAAACAGGAGATGAGCCCCTGGTCTAATGCGCCACCTGGCTTGAGAAACCCGTTCACAAAGACTTACTTTTATAGTCATTATTTGGGTAGCACACATATTCTGAATGCCTTCGGCAGAATTCAAATGAGCCATTTTAATCTAGATTAATCTAGATTAATTTCAAAATTAATCTAGATTAATCTAGATTAAAAAAATTAATCTATGCCCACCTCTAAAAGTAATACATTTTGGCGTTTACATCACATATAGTCTTTTCTGATGTAGTAAACTTGCTCGGTCACTCACCTGGTACAGCATCGCACTTGTGAAGTGAAGCTCTCGGGTACGAGTCCCGTGAAACACAAGTCACAATAAAAGAGAGTCTTGTAGAAGCAAGCTAAAATGGCAGGGTTGCTTCAGAAAATGTGTTTTTATATCACGTTTGAACTCTATCAGTTAGTTTTAGCGTTGGGTTTAATGTAAAGTATTAACCTTTTAGCTGCACTCAGGATATTTTATTTCCTAACTGCCGAAATATGTAGAACAACCAGTGTAATAAAACATTGCCAGATTCATGTGCGTCTGTTTTGCATAAAACTGAACACGCTTTGAACTCCACTCAAGTGACATTTTTACTTTAAAAGTGTTGTGAAATGTGCACTAAGCAATGCAATATTCTGTAGAATTGTCACCACAGCCACTTCTTTCTGGTTTTCAGTGAGCCTGGGTCGCCTGTGAAGGTCTTGCAAAGGCTCCCTTTATGGTTTGTGCTAAGCTAAAGCTTTTAGCTATTTCAAGACTGCCATCTTTACAGTAGTTCCAGAACATTACTTCTGGTCATTGTTACAAACTTAGGCTGACCTTTGAGAAGAGTTGATTGATTCCTTTTGGCCTGCATTTGGATCAGCACGATGTACGCGTGACCGTGATGGACTAGTTCCTTTTCCTTGTAAGACATGCAAATGGAAAACACCATAGAGCTCCCATGTATCGAGTTACCCTCACCTTCATGGTGAAATATCTTTGTGTTGATGCCAAAAGCCAGGATAGCTCTGGAAGCGCCTCCTGAACTCTGAATCAATGCTCCGATGACTGTCTATTTTCTCTCTTCAACTCTCCCTCTCCTAAACCCTCAGCGCGTACACATTCTCCATCTCGGTTCCGCTCTTGAACGTGACTCAATGAGCCAGAGAGGATCCAGTGGGTCCAAGCTGTGGGGGTCGATGTGGAAATGGAGGCCACCTTTGAGCCCTCACAGCTTGGCATCCAGACATCACCTTAGGAGAGATGAGGGAAGACACAGCCAATTACATTGCTTGTCATGGTATCACGCTGTGGCCCCAGTGGGTGGACACATCAAACAATGATAAAAACAACCTCCTGCACTGCCCGCAGCTGCTGTGGCTGTCAGGACTGAAGATATATACAGCAGCCGTTCTGTGGCTTAACGGCAAAACCAAGTCCAACATCCACATGGGGGTGGATTTATCACGGGGAAACTGAGCAGAATGTTGTCTGCTGGTCCTGTGTGCATTTCTGTTTGCTACTGAATATTACAAATACACAACTAGAACTGACAAACACTTGGAAGTATGTGGGTTGAAATGTGCAATCTTCAGTGCCACCATAAATGCCATATGTGTAATTGGAGAACAATGCTTCTTGGGCCCAGGTGGTGTAATTACAACACCTAAAAGCAGAGGCTAACTAGGCCATGGTGTTAATATTTGGCAGGTTATGTTGCGGTCACAATGTCTCGTGAAAAAAGGCATGGGATTGTGTGTATTCTTTTGTGTCTGTATGTGTGAATGTGCGGTCACATTAGCAACATTTTGGTGTAGTAGTGTAGCGATGTACGAAGCACAACTCTGAGGTCAATGCAGCATATTCACATGTCCAACTTGCACTTGAACCCAATGCAAATTCTTTTCCCCTTGTGCGAATTTCTCGATCGTGTGGATTCCTATTGGAATGACTGGATTTCGCCTGCAAAAATGGTAAAGGCGAACAATGGTAAATGTGACCGCAGCTTTAGCCTCTGCTAATATGTGCCAAAACGACCCCATCTGGTTTTAAACAGTTTCTCCACATATATTTGGCCAATATTTTAGGATAAAATAGTATCTCACCACTTACAAACTTCGTGTGGAAGACTCAGGATAGTCATTGGTGATGGTGATTTTTTTTCTTGCCAATTTGCTGCCAATGCTAACAAGATAATGTACCCTGAAAAAAAGGTATTTCCTCTCTATGTTCAATGACATAAATGTGCATGTGGACCACAAAAACACCACAGTATGACATGCACTATGACTTTTACAGTGGCCACTATGGTGACGAACGTTTGCTGAGCTCAGGAGGCGCTGGTCAGATGGAGATGAACTGAAACGCTGCACCTTAACAACACAAGAGGTTAGAGCCCAGAGAATGACGGAAACCTATAAGAGGACACCGGGCAGAGTTTATTGGAACAGCTAACTTGATGTTTATATGGAAAAAATACAGTCATCTGATTATAATGCCCAACCTGCTGCTGAGCACATGGGCAATGCTTAAGACCACAGTGTTAGCATCCTCTATGAAAACGGCTGACGTCTGGAGACATGAGCTCAGTGAACGACAGAAATAGATACAAGTGTAAAACGACAGGAAGAAAGTATGATTACAATAATTTAATAATTCCGAATGGATAATTGTATGATTAAGGTGAGTTGAGCACAAAGATCAACGTGTTGATTACTGTAATAGAATGAGCATTTCTCTATTGGGCTTCACTTTCACAAATACTATGTTCAAGATGAACAAGGACTAAAAGCCATGTGCCTAATATATGCCACATTTTGCCCATGTTGTTTTACTTCTTGATGAAACTGTCATTGGATGGAACAGAGGCAGAGTCTCGTTAACTGGCAACATACGGATATCTGCCTATTAAATTCAAGTGTGGAGTCATGTTTCCACATATGGCATTTATTGTAATTATCCTGCTTCTTTTGTGTTGCTTAATAGAATGGTGAGTTTTTGTGTACTTTTGAACTCTTTAAGCATTGAAATCTCATTAGGAGATCAGAACGACTGGTTCTTTTGTAGTTAGGTTAGTTCAGCCTGCCTGCCCTTCAGGGGTGTCCAAATGGCCACTAACTGCCCCAACACACTTGTGTGTAAGTTTCTAGAGCAGTGTTCCACTTCGCTTTATGCCCTTCCTTCAATCTCATTGACTTGGATATGCGTCATTGCTTATTTCGCATGAGTGCCCACTGGCGGACGCCATGCAGTCGGTTGAATTGGACCGTCCTAAGCCAAGGGTTCTCAACTCTGGCCCTTGAGGTCCACTTTCCTGCAGAGTTTAGCTCCAACCTTGATCAAACTCTCCTACCTGTAACTTTCTAGTAATCCTGAAGACCTTGATTAGCTTGTTCAGGTGTGATTGATTAGGGTTGGATCTAAACTGGAAAGTGGACCTGGAGTTGAGAACCCCTGCTCTAAGCCCTTGATCATATGGAATGGAGCTGATTTATCAGTTACATTATTTTCCTTATGTATTTGCTTGATGGTAGGGGGTAAATTAAGCTTAATCTGCTGTGATATCACAATCATGTCGCATTGTGATATAGCAGCCTGAAGTGTACATGAGTCGACTCCATCGGTTAAAATTGAGTGTCCATGTAAACTTCCCTCGGTTAAAACTGACTGTCCATGTAAACTTCCCTCGTCCACTTGACGAAGTAGAACAGACTTTAAATGGAAGCAAGGATCCCCCTGAGTGGAAGTGCTTAGAGAAGTAAAGTGGAACACATTCTGGTAATCCTGAAGACCTTGATTAGTGTGTTCAGGACTGGATATACCCTATGTAGGATTATGGCCCTCCAGAAGCAGGATTAGACACACTGACGTTGGGGAGGTTACCTTGAAAATGTAGTTCGTCAGACAGCAAGCTATTCATAATTTAAAGTAGCTAAACTAAAGTCTAAACTGAAAAAGTTGTGGTAGTTGGCTACAAGTACAGTTCAATAATATTGCCTGTTCACTGAAATTACACAAACAGTAAGCGACTAATGAGTTTGAGCCCTTGAGCATAATATATTTATAAAGTAAACTGTAGCCAGCATCTCTGCATATGAGTCATCTTACCCATATCTACCCTCATCCTGAGGGTACAAATTGCTTAATGGCAGATTAGAAAGCACTCATTTAGATTCAGCCTAGCCATATCCTAAAAACATAATCAGAGGAGTCATCAAGAGCTCTTTACTACTCAAGAAAAAGCAAACAGTGTGGAAGTGCGAGGAACCGGGAACATACACCAGGCCAAGTCACTCAAATAAGACAGCCGTGCAACTCTGTCCTTTGCATTGTAACAACCCATAGGCGACCAGCCACTTGACCGAGAAAAAAAAAAAAAAACCTTCAACTGTTTATAGTGTTACAATGACATCACAAGAGAAAAGGTCTGTGCAAATATACAGGTCGAGAAGCCGCTCCCTTAATGCCTTGGAAAAGAGCACTAGTCCGCTATCCCGTACAAGTTTACATAGACCATTTATTTTGTCTGCGGTTGAAAATATAAACCTATACTTAAGCATGTCTCATTAATATAGAAGGATTTTTCCTCGGTTATATACAGTAGTAACTCATCAGTGCTTGCTGCATTCAGAGTCAAATTAGCAAGGCTAAAAAAAAGTTGTTTTGGGGCTAATACTGTCATGCTAGTTTCATTAAACAATTTTCTGGATATCAATATAGAAAATACCAAACTTTATATCAACAGAAAATTACAATATGGCCAGATTTGCAGTGGGTGAAGCTCTTTTTGTGTGTGTGGTTTGCCACATAAAGTCTGAAAAGAGCATTGTTTTTAATCCTGCAAAACTTAGCCAGGTGCTTCAAACTCTAAAATAAGCTTTTCGTCATTTATTTTATAATACGTAGAAGTGGGCACACCAACAAGCGCTCTCGAAAAGTTCAGCATTCTTAACAGACTGTGTCCCATAATATGATTTAAATACCAATTGCATCTGAAATAATAAAATGAGACATTTTGGACGATTTCACCTGCAATATTTTCAATTCAAGGTAACTTCCCTTGGAGCGCTTTTAGGTGCTTTCATCACAACTGACCTTTAGGAAATTGCACAGAGCCACTCAGACTTTAATGTTGCTTTTAGACAGAGATGAAAAGAGGCTTATAGCAGCCTGCATGCATTTAGGAGGATGCATACATCAGGATTAGGTTGTCCTGATGTCTGTCAGGTTTAAGCCTTAGCGATATGGATAATTGCAGTTTTAAAATTTACAGCAAAAAAGGTCTGTAAGATCACTGCGCATATCTTTTGTGCTTCTTTCAACAGTCTAATTGCCCATTTAAATGTTTGTCTGTGTTCCAAAACCATTTGATTTGCCTCACAGCCTATTGCCTATATAGGCAGCACACTAGCTGTCGTGGAACCTCATAAGTGACTGATTTGGATCACACTACATATGCGGTAACTCCTCACAAACAGCTCTGCACATAATTGTTTTCAGTACAGTTTGATGCATGTTGCAAAGATGCAATGCAAGCAGAAAAATATGCACAGCATGCACAATTATGGAGTAAAAGTGAATTGCACCGTTTTACACTATTACACACTATTTTAATTGAAACTTTTCAATAATAAATTATTTGTTTGTTTACACATATCTCTCACCATGGCTGCCATCCAAATGTGTTTTTTTTGTTGTTTTTTTTTCTTCAATTATATATATTGGGCTGTCCATTCAAACAGACTTTGTGTCCCATGTCTTTGGAACAGAGCAAATGCCTAAAAGACATAATAAAAGCATTGTCACTGATGCTGCTGAAACAATGTGAGTGTGTAACATTTATTAATTTGGGCACTTGTTAGAAAATCTTCCATACAAAGGGAGAAACTCAATCCACATCTCACTCCGAGTCACACTATTGGCCCGCTGATCCACCTCTACAGTAGCTGTGCGTCGGCTCGAACGAAAGCCATTGAAAACACGTGTGTGTGTGTGTGTGTGTGTGTGTGTGTGTGTGTGTGTGTGTGTGTGTGTGTGTGTGTGTGTCTGCAGCACGTCAGGAGATGTTCCTGCTGCACGAATGTCAGTGCGAGTGTTTCCGTGTCCGATACCAATCCGAGTCGGGTGACATAATTTAGCATATGTCTGAAGAACATGTGAAAAGGAAGCCTGTAGAAAGATTGTAAATCTGATAGAAGTTCATTTTGTTAACTTTTAGGAGTCAGTGATACATGAGCTAAAAGGCACAAAAGTTCAATTTTATTTTGAGGCATTTAACAAAAAACTCAAATCATAAGTTCCTTTAAAAAAAAATAAGTTTGAGAAGTAACATCATATTTACGCTACTTAACATGTCAAGATTCTACTTACACGTCAATGTGTGAGTGTGTGTGTGTGTGTGTGTGTGTGTGTGTGTGTGTGTGTGTGTGTGTGTGTGTGTGTGTGTGTGTGTTTGTGTGTGTGTGTGTGTGTGTGTGTGTGTGTGTGTGTGTGTGTGTGTGTGTGTGTTGCCCCACTCACATCACTAACTGGTCTGTGGTTCTGTTGTAGCAAGTGTGTGTCGAACAGGAAACGTCTTCTAAACACTGACAGCTGGACAAAAGCCAGACTCCGGTGGTTTTCAGCCAAGATTGGTGTATGCAACATGAACTACCAGGCGCATATTGAAAGATCGGACACATAATAGTGTTGAACAAATCGAAGCATATGACTATCCAGATACGCCTAGTGCAAAAAGTCGTTGTAAGATAGGATTATTATAGTTAACTATACAGTCCTGGTCCGAATTATTGGCAGCCTTGGTAAATATGATCAAGAAAGCTGTGAAAATAAATCTGCATTGTAAATCCTTATGATCTTTCAACAAATTCACAATAATCTAACCTTTCATTAAAGTAAAACAATTGAAAGTCAGGGGGAAATCAAGTGATGAAATAAATGTTTGAACGAAAAGATTGTTAAGTGCCACAAAATAGAAAGTGACTGTAATACGAAAAGTTCCAGTCAACAAGAGATATTATGAATCTGAAACATCAAAATCAAGACGAAAATGAGTCACTGACCACAAAATGAAGCTTCTGCCATGACCGTCCCAGTCCCCTGACCTGAACCCTATGGAAAACTGAAGAGGAGGAGCTTCTTTTACATGAGGAAGTCATTGGGACTCGCCAATTGTTAATTATGGGTAATTATTTGGTGACAAATTTTAGATTTATTTTAAGTTAAGTGTAAAAAAGTTGTTCTGAGAAGCATAAACATCCCGTGACACTAACCGTGGCTCTATCTAAACGGGCTGAAATATGTCCAGCGCTCAGCACAATGACACTGTATTTTGGCAGAGTGTCAAAACATCTGTCCAGCTGTTGCCACTGAGGTTTGTGCAGCTAATAAGTGCTGAAATAGTTCTCCAAATTGTCAGTTTGTAGCAGCGGCTCGTCAAATTAGCATGTTCTCTCGCCAGTCGTCCCCCAAAGGTAACAGAATCTGGCTCAGGGGACCGTCCTGACAGCTTTTCACTGCTAGTATGGCCTTCTGTGGAGGCAGCCTCAGAGAGCTCAGTCATAAAAGGCAGGTTTTAATGACTTTTGTCTGT
>NC_137140.1:3079580-3377080 GCF_949319135.1 Squalius cephalus
TAAAGTAGTTAAACCACAATCAAGATGCATGATATACACACAATCACACATTTTATTTATTTGTTTGTTTATTTGTTTATTCATTCATTCATTCATCTAAACTATTTTTAAATTAATTTATTCATTTTTATCATCCATCTTTTCACATATCGAAGCAATATAATTAAACTTGTTTGATATTCAGACTTGTTTTTGGAGAATATTTTTTGGGGTTTATTTTTCTTAGCCCTTTTCTTCGTATTTGTTGCTATTTGTTCGCTTTTAAGCATAAATCTAACAAAAGATACTTTTGTGTTTAAAATAATGAAAACAAAATGCCATTGAGGTAAATAAAATCAAATAAAATAAAAAATTTGCCTAAATCAATTTCCTGAATTTTTTACGGTTTTGCTTAATTGGTTTAATAATGTTTAGATATTAGTACTGGAAAACAATTGTTTTTTTTTTTTGTTTTTTTTTTGCAGTGCAACATTGCACTTGTTGAACAGCTACATTTAATACAAAACTAAAAGAACAAAAAACAAAAGATAAACAACTTTTTTTTCCCCCAACTAAGTCAAAAGTCTAGTGACAGACAGCAGCAACACTTGACTATATAAACAGAAGACTTGCCCAATGGTCTCAAATAGACGACTTTTTTTAATTGTTCATGTAAAATGTTTGAACAAACAGATTTGCTATAATGAGCTTTTCCAGATTTGAATGTACAGATTTGTTCCGCTACACTTCTAAACTCATAGAAACTAGTTTCTAAGAAACCAATATCAAAAAAAAAAAAAAAAAAATAGCTAATGCTGTTAGTCAGTTGTTACTCCTCACTGCGCCAAACATCAAAATCCAAATCCCTTTCTCTTTAATTCATAACTGGATCACGTGTCCATCTCAAGACTTGCTGAACTATCATCTGTCAGAGTATTGGCCAATCATGACATAAGACCTTCCTCCGGCGCTCTTGGACCAGAAATATCAGGCTTTTCTTTACAAAATGTTCTGGAAAATAAGAAGCTAAGAGGGCAAAACAGAACGTCCGTCAAATTGTTTGTACGCCACCTCGATACGCTTCATTCAGCGCTGTAGACCAAACAGCAATTTCTTGTACTAATAACTGCAGCGTTTATGACCTGATGTAATGATATGTGGAGATATGCTCAGCTACTGCCAATGTAAGTAGATTAATCAGATGCAGGAGTTCCCCTAATTGAAGTCTATTGTTTGTCTGACTCTTGCAGAATCGCCATGAAAGACGGCACTGGTCTGAACTGCTGGACACAACTCCAGTGGGAGCTAAAGCTAATGTGAGATCTGATAACAAGCACACTCCGTATATCAGAGCACAACATCAGCTGTGTGTGTGTGTGTGTGTGTGTGTGTGTGTGTGTGTGTGTGTGTGTGTGTGTGTGTGTGTGTGTGTGTGTGTGTGTGTGTGTGTGTGTGTGTGTGTGTGTTTTCCCAGAAATACTCAGTTGATTATAGTGGGGGAACTTGAATTGCAAGACAATGTCTATAACTTCTTATGAAGGGCATGGAAAACAATAATAATTCATTTTTACTTGTTTTTAAGTTTGTCACTTTTTTTTTTTTCTTTTAATGAAAATGTTCTTTATATTCAATATTTGTCCATGTTATATTCATACATTTTAGTCAGTTTCACCAAAATGGCTTATAAATTTAGATATACAAAATCAAAACTCTAACAGACTAAACTGTTACCAAACAGCAAATATTTTCAAAAATGTTCTCAATGTCCAAATGTTCTTAAACAGTTCTTTATTTAAACATGTATATGTATATAAAATACTTGAACATGCTGATAATACACGTGAAAACTGTCTGACTATTTCTGATAATATAATATAATATAATATAATATAATATAATATAATATAATATAATATAATATAATATAATGTACTGTAATGTAATATATGTTTGGGCTAACACATTACAAGTGCTGTGCATTATATAATCTGATTACTTTTTTGATGTAACAAGTAAAGTAATGCATTACTTTATAAATCTGCACATTAATATTTCAGTTACTTTTTAAAAAGTAATGCACAATACTTTTAAGATTAATTTGCACAAAAAAAAAAATTATCTACTGAATTTAAATTCTTTCTCTTCTCCATAATATAGTCACTTTGACATGCGCAGTCATGCGTGTGTGAAGGTGTGTGATATATGGGCTAGGTTGTTGAGTGCATTAATACATTAGACACTTCTCAGTAAAAACAACAAAATATCAAACACCTGTAATGCCTGGAAGAAAGCAAGTCTGCATTACTACATTACTTTTCAGAAAAAGTAACTAAGTAATGCAATTAGTTACTTTTAGGGAGTAACGCAACATTGTAACGCATTACTTAACTTTCTTCACACAAGGAGACATTAAGCCTAATGTTTCTGAAAAGAGACAATCATGACCTGTTGAGGATCTGCATCTGAGCTGCTCTTCAGGCGCAGAAAAGTGCTTTTGAAGGTGTATTGAGAATGAGGAGAGTTTGGTTCATGGAATCAGGCGAGTAAACAGAAGGAGCTGTAACAAGCTGGAGACTCCCTGAGGAAACACACACACACACACACACACAGCAGATACAGCAGAGCTCTGAAAACACAGGTATAAATAACACTGCGCACCACGTACGCTGGTGAACAGCACACAACCACTAAAACTTAAATAAACATAAGAGCAAAGAACAAGTTGTGCCCAAATCCCTCCTAATGATGTGTACAGATGTCTATTCTGATATTACACAATCAACCTGATGAGCAAACCAATTTAGTTATTTCAGTGGAATATGCTGATTTGCTGCTCAAGATTTTTTGGGGGATTATTTTCAGTGTTGAAAACAGCTGTGCTGCTTTAATTTCGAAAACTATACTTTTTTTAGGATTCTTTGATGAATAGAAAGCTCAAAAGAACAGAATTTATTGGAAATAGAATCTTTTGTAACATTAGAAATGTCTTTACTGGCACTTTTGATCAATGTAAAGCATCTTTGATTAATAAAATCACACATACACACACACACACACACACAACAAAACAGACATACTGTACATATTTTATACGTAGGCCTATACGTATTTTATACACACACACACACACACACACACACACACACACACACACACACACACACACACACACACGTACACGCACACACACACACACACACACACACTTGTTTCACTGTATTAATGAGGAAATTGCATAGACTTCCATTGATTTTATATAAGGTTAATGATATTTTTTCTATGGACTAATCCAACCTCTCCTGTCACAGAAACATGTGCAGAACACTAGATTTAAATATAAAAATGTTTTGGGCTATGTATAAGCCTTTTTAACTAGTACTCCTCACTACACTGTAAAAAATATTGTTGGAATAACTTAAAAAAAGATACATGGTTAACTTAAAATTTTGAGTTCATTGAAATTAAAAAATTGAGTTAATACAAGAAACGAGATTGGTTTAATAAATAGAAACTCAAAATAGTATGCTATCTGAATTACATTAATTATCTAAGTTGATTTGACAAAATGTAAAAAAAAAGTTGTGATAACAAATCATGAAAATTAGTTTAGTTGGTTGTTATAATATTTCACTATATAAGTGAGGCTATTTGTCCCTCACAATTATAGCCAATCCTGCACACACACACACACACACACACACACACACGCACACACAGACAGACACACACACACATGCACGCACGCACACACACACACACACACACACACACACACACACACACACACACAGACATCAGCACAGAAAACAAACAAAAAATGATTTCATGTAGTTAATGAACTTTGAATATATAATGAAATCATATGCGCCAGTATTTATGATCTCTCAAGAGTGCAAAATTAAAAGCCAGCGCTGCCGCAATACATGGAGCTTATGAATACTCCCATATTGACAAAGCAAACTGAGTTCATGGAGGGAATGGTTTATGTTCACCTGTCAAAATTGTCCGGACAGCTCCAAACATACCCTTCCCCTTATAATTAGTTTTTCCTGCCCTCATGTGGAAGAGGTATATTGATGCGTCTAGGCTTTCAGAACGAGATGGACTCTTTGGCACGACTCGTAATGCCAGCGGACGAAAGGTTTGCGGGTTCTTCTGGAACTACCTGACATTTACCTAGGCCTCAGACACCGGGAAACCATAATAAGAGAAATGTAGGACATTTTATTAGAATTGTAGAAGAGTTGTTTCACTGCAAATGAAACATAACCTCATTTGGTAATTAAATACAAACTGTGGACGACGGAGAGAAACATGTCGGATAATAATGTTTTCTGTTCATTTCTTTCTCCTCGCAAAGGTGAGATATTCTATATCCAGGTTCCAACGTGAAACCAGCTCAGGGTCTAAAGTGTTTTTCTTGGCCGGTCCAACATTGTGTCTCTCTTATCATTGCTGTCTGGGACGGAGAGGACCATAATGAGACCAGCCTGGCGCTGAAAAGCATGATGGACAGACGGAGTCCTTCAGCCAAGTACAGGAGGAGAGAGAAATCAAATCAATACTCAAACATAACTTTTTAAATAAACATTTGCACTCGCTAGACATTGTTGGCAATGCTCCTTTTGGTAAGCTGTCCCCATTGGGAGAATTCAATACTGGCCGTTTGTGAGAGACGGCCCGAGTTATGGTGACGGATACTGGCAAGACGTGACGTGAACGACGTCCTCTGTTTGTTTAAGGCAGAGAGAAGCCAGCAGTTTACAGATATGAATTATTATTAAGACACTTTTTCTTAAGATATATGTGCGTATGAAAAGAGGCAGCAACTTCTCTTCTGTGTGTTTAGGATGTTTTAGTTCAATTGCAATGCAACCAATAACACTGTAAAAAAGATGCATTGGTTTAACTTAAAGTAAGGAACCTGGTTATTTGGTATTTGGAGTTAATACAAAGAAACTAAAAATATGATATCTGAACAAAATGTATCTAAGTTAATTTGAAAAAAGGAAAAAAAGTTGATAAATCCTGATTTTTTTTTATTTTTTTATTTATTTTTTACAGTGAATCGGTTGACATTTAAATTACATACATTCAAAATAAAGCTTTTTAAAGCTACAAGCAAATTTGGCCAGTTTTACATTGTTCAGTATGGAAAAAAAGTGTATTAAATTAGTAGTTTTAGAACTTAACTGACAATATTAGTTAATGCATTATCTAACATTATCTAACATTGAGCAATATGTTTTTATTAATCTTTGTTAATGTAAGTTAATAGAATTACAACTCATTGTTAGCTCAGGTTCATTAAATAATATTAACAGATACAACACTTGATTTTAATAGTAAATGTTGGAATTAACATTACGATTAATAAATGCTTTGGAAGTATTTTTCATTGTTAGGTTATGCTAACTAACATTAATGTTAACAAATGGCACCTTACTGAATGAGTGTTAGATGAATGCAAAGGTAATGCAAAAATGTAAAAAATAAATAAATAAATAAATAAAATAGGGGACGTCAACATGAACCATTAAACATCCAACATTGAGCTATATCATCAGAACATGACAATCTTTCTTTATGCATTTTGTGATAAACATGTGGCACGGCATGTCCTCTGCTTAACCTGGCAGAAGTTTCATATTAAGCAATAAATTTCTAATTGACAGCAAAAAAAATTAAGCTGGCCTCTGTCCACACACAGATCGTCTTCTCATAAGGTTTTTTCTCAGTAAAGACTGAACATATGTCCTCTGCTTAACCCGAAACCACATAAATTTAAACCATTTACACCTGTCCTTAATAGACCATTGCAGTCCAAGTCCTATATACATGTGATTTTACTGTCTGAAATCCTGGCATGATTACGCTTATTAATGAGGGAAAGCTAAAAGGAGGCAAAACATTAGTAGTTTGTAATAAATTTTAAATTGACGGCAAAACTTAAGCTGGTCTGTTCCAATGCACGGTTCATCATCTCATAAGAGTTTTTCAGGAAAGACCAAACATTCTATATTAACGAGAGATTTAATCAGGAAACTATCCAAGGCTCCTTCCTTTCTAGCGGTGTAGTTTATCCAGGAGAGAAGCAGCGGCTGTCCGTCCTCACTGATGCAGGACAGATGAAGATCTTTCAGATCAAACCAAGAGCTAATCAAACAGAACTCAAAACGCAGATATTTGGATATTCTTGATGATCATGTACGAATCTGGGTAAAGTTGGTCCTGCTTCTGCTGACTGATGTGGAAAAGACATCACACACACACACACACACACACACACACACACACACCTTGGGTTTCATGTTTTAGGGGGACATTTCATAGACATATCTATTTTTATACAGTACAAACTGTATATTCTGTCCCCTAACCCTACCCATCACAGAAAGTTTCTGCATTTTCACAAAACATCACTTAGTCTGATTAATGAGCTATTTTCCATATAGGGACCAGAAAATGTCCCCACAAGGACAAAGATTTCTGATATTGCCATCCTTGTGGGGACATTTTGTCTCCATAATGTAGAGTTTACCAGGACACCTCTCTTTCTCTCTCTCTCTCTCTCTCTCTCTCTCTCTCTCTCTCTCTCTCTCTCTCTCTCCCATGTACCAGTGAAGTGTGTGCAAAGTCATATTTTAAGTCATTACGGAGAATCTTGGGTGTGTTGTTATTTGTACAGCTTTGTTGTACGACCAGTCCCTGGCAATTATAGTAATTATGGGTTGCCATTTTAAAGTTAGATTTGTATGCTTATTGAAACCAAGCATTGCACTGCGGTTGTTATTTGATGGCCACTTGGTGTGTAAACATGATTCTGTAACGTGTCAATGCCGTGATTTTTTTATTTATTTTTTATACGCAATATATTTTAGTCTAAGCACTCTGGTTTGAAATATTCAAAAATATTGGATAAAAACACTCATCCCCCAAAGGAACCCTCAATTTCTCTACGATGTTTTCCCTATTTTTGGAAAAACATCCTTTTTTGACGTCGGACACCAGACGCCTTTGATTTACGAACAGGAAAGACAAACACAAGTCTGACAAACTCAAACAATCTATTCTCAGTCGCTCTTTTAATAGATGTTTCTGCTGTGGAGAGTCTGTGGCTGAAGGCGGTGACCAGCCCTTCTAAACAACTACAACACTAACTGAGTCCGCTTGTGACCCTGTGCTGATTCACGCTGGGTAACAGAGTGTATTGGCATGGCTGATCCCGGATCAGGTGTATGTGGAAAACACAAGATAGCTTAATGGGAGTCTTTAGGTGGGCACTGATCATTCTTAAAGCACTGCGTCAGGCTACACTTAACGCTGAGAATCAGTGTGTCAATAAACAGAGCATGCAGACTTCTCCTTTATAACCTGTTTCCCAGAAAAGAATGATAAACATTATAATGGATCACCTTTTGAGGTTACAGCTGTACGGGAAACGAGAGGGCATCTCCCTTACCTTTCCTGGAAGGGTAAATGTGTGTGTGCGTGGTCGTGAGACTGCTGTTGGTTGAAAAGCAGGAAATAATACCAGAGTAATAGAACAATGTGTCATGGAGGTGTCCATTTTATTAGCATAGAAAGAGCCAAAGAAAGTAGTTAGCGGAGACAATTTACACAAAAAAACACCCTTGAAACTAGTCATAATTGTATATTATATAGCATTAATAAATTTGTTGTATTATTATTATAATTTTGCATTTATGCTGATGCTTTTCTCTGAAGCAGATACTGTGACCAAAAATAAATAAAGCATATTTGATGAGCTACACCAGAGCTACAACTTGTTACTGGAAAAACGTTAGTTCACTGTTCTGAAAACAGCTTTTAACATTGATGTTAAAAACAGTTCGCTTATTAGTGTGCATTTCGCCGCACTACACCACTAGCTGGAAAAGCTACCGTTTAGAAACCGGTTCATTCTTGAAGTTCATTTTGTTGAATAACACACTTCTGGTAAAGCTTCACTGTTTTCAGGAGCTACTGAAAAACTGCTAGTTTTAGTTAATCACCCACCAAAACTGATACCTATACAGTCTGTGACACCAAACACGTCTTCCTTTCCTTGTCATCCCCTATTCACCCCCATCTGTAAACACTAACCATGTCATTTTTCTCACTCCTAGTCCTACCAGTTGCACTAATTGTGGTGTAACTCAACCCTTGCACCGTGCCGTAACATGTCCCAACGTCTCCCAGGCGGCCAATCAGTGAAGAGATTCATAATGCGACGTGTGGCACTTTGGCCGCACAGTAAAAGACTTCCATTCAGCAAATAATCACACTGTATGCAAGAGGCAACCTCACATGAAAATAAGCCAGGTTTGATGAGAAAACAATCACGGCAAACTCTGCAAATCTCTAAAGGACGGCTGAGGTTTGTCGGGAGCTAGCGTAAGTGCCAGCTACACCCTACGGGTCAAGTTTTGACACATGCCCGACACATCCTGTTCCCCACGCTTCATGGAGTATTTTACTACGTAGGTAACATGTTCACACATACATATAATGCATAGACATGGTCTATAAATGTACATATGCTTCATGTGAGGCAAAACAGGTTTTGTAAACAAACTAAAGAAAAGGCACATACATACACAAAAAATCGTTCCGTTAGCAGTACAACAGCTTGTCACTGTGGCAGCACCCTTAAAAGGACAACAATGTGCCTTATTTACCCCTAAAAGGTTTACAGTAGTACCTAAAGTATACTTTGCACAGTCGAATGCATAACATTGCAGTGTAAACGCCATTTGATAGCATGCACAAACACATGTGGTCGACACATGCGCACTAGAAAGTTTCAGTGTCTGCTGAACAAAGCTGAAAAAAGGTGCTTGTTAAAATTAGATTTGCATGCATTATTAATCCCTCCACACAAAACTAATTAGTGCAAAGCAATTCAAATCGCAATGTGCGAGCTGTGTGTGTTTAGAAAATCGGGTGCTGATGACTAAATTTACATCACATGCACTGTATGCATTCCCTAGCGCAGTGTTTCTTAACTCCAGGTCTGGGGACCCACTTCCCAGAATGTTTTAGGTGTCTCACTAATTAAAACACCTCTGATTCAACTCGTCAGCTTGTTAGTGTGTTAAATAAAGAAACACTTTTGGGAGGTGGGTGCTAAGGACTGGAGTTAAGAAACACTGTCGTAGTGTACGCATGAAAATCAAAGTATACTTTGGGCTTAAGGGTACATACTATAAGGAACTAACGTGCATGTTCAGGGGTAAATAAGGTAAAACTGAGAAGTTTTCCTTTGAGTTTTGCACGTACATTGTCAAAACGATCCCCATTCACACGGTTCTGTGAAAACAACTAAAAATGCTGTATTCTGCTGCCAGGCCATTAGATGGCTATGAAACACTATAGATTGACCACGTAATACGCATGTGCATGACGTCATCATTTTCAGAGATTTGCAAAAACTTGCACTTTGAAACCTGTTTTCAAAAGTTTGCATTTTCATGCACCCAAAATGCTGTTGCCGTGTAAATGAACATCCAAAACGCATAAAAAGTTTTACGTTTTTAGTTGAAAACGGTGTCGTGTAAATAGTCCCCTAGTGGGTTACTGTCCTGCAGAGTTTAGTTCAATCCTAAAACAGCTAATCAAGGTCTTTAGGATTACTACTACGATTGCCCTAAGGGTAACATTTTTGCACATTTTTTCTGACACTGTACAAACTGTCCTGTGAAAAGAGCTGGAATCTTATGGAAATACCTTCAAAGGTTCACGAGGAACAATAGTGCATACAAAAGCACCATAAGACTAAATCAAATCTCATCCAACGCTTCTCACAGACCTCCCCTGCATTCCCCCGCTGTTGGCACGGGCTAATTAAAGGGAATCTTTTCACACACAGTACAGCCGCTGTCTGGAGAATCGGCAGGTGTGTTCTGTACACTCGTAGTTTGGAAGCACGCGTGTTTACGTATACGTGTGTGTCCGATGTGGAAGTGCGTGTGCGTCCGGGTGGATGTGCGTGTGTGTGTTTGTTTCCAGAGCTGAGGAAGAGTGTATAGGTGGTGGCGGTGCGAGGCTGAGGGTGGTCAGAGTCTCCCCTACCTCACTGGCCCAGAAGCAGAGGGCCTCTTTGACTCAGTAGTGGCCTTGTGCTACTGGAGTCTGATAGTCTGGCACTTTTTTTCCACACCGAATGGACAGGGAGGGCTGGAGGGATGGAGAGAGTGATTTCTAAATCCATAACTCCACCATGTGGCTTATGGCCACGCACAGAGGACCGAGAGAACAGGGGCAGGGTGTAGATGTAGTGCGAGAGGGCGAAAAGAGAGCGATTGAGACAAATGTAACCCAGCGAGAGAGGAGTGAGCTGAAATGAAAGAGCCATTCTTGTTCACTTTGATCAAATTTTTGCTCTGGTTTGGACTCCCAATAGCTAAACGGCAGCGCTAAAGAGACTTCTCTCTTTGCCCCTACCTTGGCCAGTGTTCAGCCCGAC
This sequence comes from Squalius cephalus, assembly GCF_949319135.1. Lineage (NCBI taxonomy): Eukaryota > Metazoa > Chordata > Actinopteri > Cypriniformes > Leuciscidae > Squalius > Squalius cephalus. Next base: position 3,090,028 of record NC_137140.1, read on the forward strand.
ACCTAATCCGCTGCTATATTGCCATAACATTTTCATAAGTGCCCATCGCTGTAGAATAACAGTTCCAGATGAATTGAAGAAATGCTTCTTTATGAGGGAAATGACACAAGCTATTAGCCTTCACCACAGCCAGTTCTTCATATATTTTTACTAGGCAAGAAGAAAATAATAATTAATGCAAGTCTACTGTGGGTCCTTGCGCAAGCAATCTAGGGAACGTATCCTTGTGGTAAACTGCATTGATTGCATGATGAATGAGGAAGGAATAGGTAAGCCATCATTGTAATTAGTTCCTAGTGAGCGGCAGCCGCTATATAAGCCGTTCGTGTTAGTGGACAGTAATATCTCATATCAGAGTGTACAATAATGTCAAAACTGAGACATTAGACCTGCACAAGCCCCTCGCCGACCCTCTGGTCAGTAGGTGGCTCTTACCCGAGGGTTTAACAAGACCATTTCAGTTGATTTATGTCTAAAAACTCTCATTCTGGCACGGTGGAATCTGATACGGAGTAGAAATAGACAGAGCGCTTATCTTTACTGCTGAAAGGAACAAAAGAGGGTGTGTCTGAGGGTTCGGGCTGGTTTGTTAAATTAGTGCAGAAGAAGTCTCTGGCCGGTGGTAAAACTAATAACTAAATTGGAACAGTCTGTGGTCTGAATAGCACATTTCATGATTTATCCTCCCAATGTACAAATCTATACACTAATTTGTCCCAAGGGACTGTTATGGGCCGAGTTCCTGTGGCGGTAGCGTTGCTAATGAATTTACCACGGCCATGGCAGAGGTAGGCTTCAGATAGAAGAGAGCTGATGTGTTGCGAAGCAAAGAACATAATGCTCAGAAAAAGACTGAACTGGAACTGGAGTTATGGATGAACAACAGATTTAGTAGAGTAATCCTGGCAAAAAGTCCAGATACCAAAGAATTAAGGTCCTTGCACACTGAGTCAAATAAATAAATATGACCTCATTGGAGACCACACTGCCTCCGAAACTTTAGTCCATCATAAGAAAATTCGGAGTGGGTTCGATTTTCTGCATTCTTCGCATTCGTAGCAAGCATTTTGAGAGGGTTTTTGACAATTCAGAGCCACTGAATGACCAATACAAAAACAAAGCATTCAAAAATTTCCGACTCAGTGTGCAAAGACCTTTAGAATGGTGACAATGATGCAGGTTTGGATGTAACCACATTGTATCTCTGTTTCGCAAGTTTACTGATATAAGATACAAGAAACTCAAGGATGAACCAAAAACCAGTCCTATAGTTATAAAGGGCTTAAAGAGATCGTTTACTAACCTACGTGACTTACTTATTCTGTGGAGCACAAGAGGAGATATTTTGAGAATATCTATTTATTTGGTCCATATAATGAAAATCAATGGGGTTCAGTGTTGTTTTGGACCCCAACATTCTTCAAAATATCTTTTTTGTTCCACAGACGAATGCCAGTCTTACAGGTTTGGAACTCTCCCTTCAAGACTGTTCAGACAACTACTGACTAGTCAATTTAAAAAAAAAAAAAAAAAAAAATATATATATAATATATATATATATATATATATATATATATATATATATATATATATATATATATGTAGTTCTGCACATCTCTAGCCCATGCATTTCTTTCAGTGTGGCCGCCTGTCCGATGGAGGAGTGTATGTGTGTGTGTGTATGTTGCCACAAATCACTGTGCCTGGACGGGGCAGTTTGGTTTGGCACCGCATCCTCAGACTATGGAAACATTGCCTGACATGCAACAGGGGAATCGCCAGAGTGAGAGAGATTGACAGGACCAACACTATTAGACTCACAGTGGGCTTTCTTAATGTGGCGACTTATTGGCAAAATATCACTATACCTTGAGTCTTAGACGTATGTGCAGCAAAACACATATAAAACAAGTATCACAATTATTTTTTTGTGCATGTGTGACACTCTGGGCTTGCACTAATGGTTATATAGCTGAAAGAGCAACCAACCACTGTGATTGACATGCAGGTATATTAAAAACTCAACCCAGGCTTATTGGGAAAACATGCATGTGACAACATTTCTGATAATTATATTACGTTGTTTCTTGCATGTTACACAAAACTTTTAGGGTGAAATATCCAGTGAGTGGTGCTAAAAGCATGTTTCTGTCAATTTATTTTTATTTTTAAATTATTTTTATTTATTTTTTTACATTAAAATAATATAGCACCTACACTAAACCTAACCGATAGTGTTAATAAAAGCAAAGGTGCGATAAAAATGCATTTGCTGAAACAATCAAGTATTCTAGCTCTTTTATTGTACTCGTGCTTCACAAGACTTATAGAGCACTTTACATCACGAGTGCAATGCTGGACCAAGGTGAGCGCCTGTGCAAGTTTACTACATGAGAAAAGCCAAACATATGGAGCTGCTTATGTGATGAAAACGTCAAAATGTATTCGTTTACAAATCATGCACTGTGGTAAAAGTGTTTTGAGTTTACGCAGTGTTTACTGAAATCATCTACATTTTGCACTTACTGCTTGATTGACAAGTTTGTTGATTACATCTATATTTACTTATTCACATAATGACTTAAATATCTGGTCTACATCTAACTTAAACAATGACATTATGTAAAGTGCAGGCCTGTATGACACTTTGACCTCACCAACAGCAGAAGCCTGTAACCTGTGGAAACACATTTCCTATTTTAACAACCCTAGACAACGTTCCTACTGAATAAAGCAAAGTTTCACATCATTTGTGAAGCTAGTAAATGCACTGCGAGAGCCTGATGCACTTTATTGCAATAATTAGGGGCAGGTAGACACAATTAGGGGTAAATAAAGGGTGCTGAATGACCTGTGGATGTGAGGTGTTGATCTCATTGGTATAAAATTGGCTTATCCAGCAGGTAAACAAGCATGTTTAGAGCAGAAGAGTGGAGGGCTGTGGAAGTGTGGCTTTTAACGGGGATTAGCACTGTGTAAGTCCAGAGGCGGCTGCTGATACTGACAGCTTTATGGTCATGTGATCAGAGGTGCCATGCCAGAACCAAACAACAAGCTCAAATCTGTGAGTGTGAAAAAAAGAAGTGGAACAGTGTGTGTAAATATAGCCCAGAGACACCAAGGGCCCTATCTTGCACCCAGCGCAATTGACTTTGTACACCGACGCATGTATCATTTTTATTTTGCACCCGACGCACAGCGGACTTTTCCCTCCACAGACGCACGTCGGTAAATTAGGGAATGAACTTGCGCTCCTGGGGGCGGTTCAGCGAAAAGAGGAGGTGTGTTCCAGCGCAAACGTTCCCTGGTGCTATTTTGCAGTTTCAGAAAACAATTCCGCCACTGACCAGGAGAAACCTCGTCTAAAGTCAGTGGCGCGTTATTCAGATGCTATTTTAAGGGCGCATGCTTGGCCATAATGTAGCGTGTGCTCAACGCGCATACACTTTGCTTCTCTACTCTACACAGATGCAGTAGTTCACATTTTTGCAAGCCATACATAATTACAAGGAAAAATATTCCACACGAGGGAAATCATTGTGGTGTCCATGAAGATGTGAAAAAATAGGCATAAATCTAGCTTACACATTTACCCAAATTATTATACGCCTGTTTAACCGATGCTAAATTGGGTGGGTTTCTCCCATCCCCATACAATGTCACTTCTCTGTGTTTTACGGCCCTGACGAGAACGTCGGTCTCCTCGGCTGTGAACCGCTCCTGGCGTACGCCTGGCAAATCTGCCGTTATAATAGCAATCCGCCATGGAACAAGCGCGCCTGCTCTTAAAGGGATACTCCACTTTTTTTGGAAATAGGCTCATTTTACAACTCCCCCAGAGTTAAACAGTTGAGTTTTACCGTTTTCGAATCCATTCAGCCGAGTTTCTGATATTTAGAAGAATATCAGTAACCAGACAGTTTCTGGTCTCATTGACTTCCATAGTAGGAAAAAAAATATACTATGGAAGTCAATGAGACCAGAAACTGTCTGGTTACTGATATTCTTCTAAATATCAGAAACTCGGCTAAATGGATTCGAAAACGGTAAAACTCAACTGTTTAACTCTGGGGGAGTTGTAAAATGAGCCTATTTCCAAAAAAAGTGGAGTATCCCTTTAAAGGGAATGTGAGATGACGCTCTGATTGGTTTATTTCACGTTACGCCCAAACCACACCTATGAGTAATGAATATATGTTACGCAATAGCAGAAATATTATATTGTCAAGTGGAGTTTGTACATCCAAATGTACATTTGGATATTTCTTGTAATCATCTCTTGTATTACTTGTAAAATTTTGTCCTCTAAACTCTATATACTACTAGAGTTAACCCTTAGCAATTAATCCTTATCAGCAAGGATGCACAAAATGTATCAAAAGTGCCAGTAAAGACATTTATAATGTTACAAAAGATCATATTTCAAATAAATGCTGTTCTTTTGAACTTTCTATTCATCAAAGAATCCTGAAAACAAAAATGTATCACAGTTTCCGGGAAAAAATAAATAAAGCAGCAACTGATTTCAACATTGATAATAGTGTGAAATGTTTCTTAAGCATCAAATCATCATATTATACTGATTTCTGCAGGATCATGTGACACTGAAGACTGGAGTAATGATGCTGAAAATTCAGCTTTGATCACAGGAATAAATGACATTTTAAAGTATTTGATTAGAAAATAGAAATTTGATTAGAAAATAGTTATTTTAAATTGTAATAATATTTCAAAATATGTGTTCAAATAAATGCAGCCTTGGTGAGCAAACACAAACTTCAAACAAAAAATCCTCAAACATTTTAACAGTAGTGTACGGGGCATGTTGTCACAAAAGATCAATCTTAGCACTATCACTGGACATTCTCAATGCAGTAGCTTTTTTTGTAGACGACATTAAATAGTCATTCTACAAACTATAAGTAACTTAGCAACCATATAAACTAACTCTCATTGGTCTACTCTAATAAGAGTTAGTTGATGTAGCTGCAAAGTCTAAAGTGGTCCACCAAAAAGAAGTGTTACCTATATCTATACATAACGCGTAGTTCAGAAATAATCCCATTCTGACAACCTGAGAAAAACGGTGACAACTCTAGCGCTGGTATATGATAAACTGACGTGCATTTGTGTAGATTGACACGGGAGCGCAGGCTGGTGTGAGTCAGACAGTGTATTAGACTCTTTCTGCTCTGCTCTATTAGCTCAGTGTGCTGTGTCAACCAGCCGTTACAGCAGACAGCATAAACACACGGTCACCTGGAAACTCTGGGTGTAACTAGGGTGCGGGCTTGAGACCCAGGTTAGGCGTCAAAACCTCTACCGAGAGTGACAATGCAAAGTTTACGGAGTCCGCAACGGCCAAGGTGGAAAATCACCGGTGACATCACTCGCAATGACGCGTCAGAGCCAACACTTTACCGGTGACAAGCTCTTGTTTACGGACCTCAGCTACGTGCCGCGGAGAGCACAAAGACGGCCTTTTCCCCTCGTGCTCCACCTCGGCCCCGGAGAGAGCAATTTGGGGGTTACATGCGTCTGGGATGGAAATGTTCGGTGGAAGCAAGGCGCCACCTCCTGAGCTGACGTCCAATGTTTATGCTTGGGATGTTAACAAGAGATTTCTGCAGTTCTTTTACAGCAGCGTACACAACGTTCCAACGCACAGAAACAAACATTTCAGATTTTACCTGCTCCAATTGAGGATTTTATGGGGAGTGGTTCCCAAGTTGCATGTTCTTCATGGAAAGCAGCTGGTTTTCACATGAGGTCAGGAGAGTTCATGAGAAAGCAGGAACACATGTTGCACAGCACCTCACACATCCCTGCCAGTAACCAGCACTGCTCCCGTATTTATCCCATCACACATACACAAGCTGGAAGAAGCCATTTCTAAACCCGTGCTTTCATTATTACCGAGCCTGACAACAGCACTGTGGAAACTTCAAATAAAGGATGTGACGATTCCCATTTGGGTTCTGCTATGAATGCAATAGGAACAGAGTGACATTGTCTTGAAAAAGTACGTCAAAAAAGCTTCCATAACCTTATTTTTCCATTGCACTCGTTTCTATAAAAGGTAACTAGGTTAAATCTCTTGATGTCACATTTGCCTGGCGTGTTGTTTTGTGTCGCTTCTCTACAACAAGATGTGATGACACACAAAGTGCTTTTCATGAATGACAGTTTACACGAGAATAACAGCTAGGGTTGTGCACCATTCAGAATTTAAAACAGAAATCGAATTGAATTTGAACTGAGGTAGCAAACGTTCTGCAGAATTGGAATTCGCATTTGCATGCAAACAAGTTGTATTGTAATTCATTAAATTCCACTTCCTGTCAGTCAAACTCAAATTCTGGTTCAGCTTTCTGTGTGGCCAATTCAAATTCCAACTGAATTGAAAGAGAATCGATTCTTCAAGTCCGAATTTTGCCCTGATAACAGCGGGAAAGTGAAGGGTTTTACATCTTTTCACACATGCATGCAAAATGCCTTGGTTGCTTTTCTACTCTCCTCCAATTACTCCGACAAGGCACAGGCCTGCTTGAGCTAAAAATCACAGTTCTGATCTGGGGCGACATATTGAATCAAGGTTCATTTAAGTTGGACCGTTTACAGAAAGCAACTCAAGACTGTTGTTGTTCCTCTCCAGCGTCACGCTCGACCAGCGGAATCAATGCCAGACAGGAGCTGTTGCATTACTGAACCGCAAGATAACCTAATAATCCTCTGACTTTCTTGCGTAAAAATGTGTGATATTTATAAGAGACGGGCGAAGCACTAAAAACGATCCGCACCTGATAATGTGTATTTTTTGGACATCTTTCGCTTCCATTGTTATGCTTTTAAACTGGCCAGCGGTATAGCGTTAATACATTAATCCACATGATTTGATTGACACAGCAGATTCTTAAAATGTCCGGCAGTGGCTTTCCTTGGTCAGTCATAAATGAAGATATATTTGGACAAGACCCCGTTTGGGTTATTCTAGAGGTGAAGGCTGAGACCACATTTGGGTTTCCTCTACAAAAGTGTCTAGCAACTATTATAACCCATCGCTCATTATGGAGATGACCACCAAGATTAGGAGGACAATGATCATTTTAAGTACATTTGATTCGTTCTGTGATGCGATTCAGTGTTGGCACGGGATGAAAAGTGTAATAATCTGTTTGGAGAGATTATTCAAGTCTTCTTGTGGCCGGAGGAGTTAAGCTCACCGCAATAGACTAAATAAAGGGTTAGCTATTGTTTTCTTCCCCACCCTTAGACTTATGAAGTTGCTTAGAAATGTTTGCCTTTCAAAGCCAGTTTGACAAAGATAAAAGGTTGAAATTATTTTGCACTCCTATTTTCTTTCTCAATAAGTGTTGAAAATGCAAGTGGAGTGAATCCAACCAGAAATCAATAATATTGTTGAATATTAAGCGTCCCCAAAACGAGCAAGACAGAGGTGACAGTGGCAAGGAACCCAAACTCCATCAGGGGACAGAGTAGAGGGAAAAAACCTTGTGAGAAACCAGGCTATAGTTCTCGTCTGGCCACAGAAAGGGGATCCCTTATAAAGGTGTATCATATTTAGGTGTCCTTGACATCAAATAGCTCAAAACCCTGTGGTTTACAATGATTTTTGATTCGTCATCATTTCCCACATTCACTGGAGTAGAAACCCTCACGTGTACCAGAGTGACTGGCAGGGCTATTTATACACAAAGAAAATCCATATTACTGGAAATTAGAGAGAAAATTACACATTACTGGAACATGCATCGAAGAATGTCTTGTTTCCCAAGATTAGCTCAAATACTTAAATTCTTTAAAGGGATTGCAGCTCTGCTCAAGGTCACACAGCCAGTTTTTCCATCTGATTCATCAGGGGCTTCTTGCTTTTAGCTTTGGCTATTTTACAGGTCTACTTGAATCATGTAATCCCATAACCGATCGAAAAAAGACTTGGTTTACCACACATAAACTCAATCTATTAGTTACCAAACAGTATATGATTTGTTTGTAGTTGAGAACAGACCCCTTATTTAATGGTTTATGCAAACCAGTTATTTGAGGTATAACAGTTTCCCTGCCAGTTAAATATACAGACCTCAAACAAATTCAGAATTAATTTAACAGCATCAATTCATCAAGATTTTAGTATCCTACTAAGAATCCTTTTTTATTCAAATAGATTTCTAAAATTGTAGTATGAAAGCAGGCTGTTTTAGGTCGTCCTGTTGACAAAAGCAATGTGTGGTTACAGTGAAACACAATTACAAGAAATGTACTTAATTGCATTGAATATAAACTTGCAGATTATTTCAGATCTTAAAGATACGTTTATTTGTCATGACTATGTTTCTTAACACACTTAATTGCAAAATTACAAATGTTAAATTAAAGCTTTTACATTTACTTACATTTTTAATCAGTTTTAATACATTTAAAAAAAAATCTTCATGTTTTAAAGAAGATTTATTTTAATGTGATGACTAACATACTAAAGCACATGTAAAATAATAAATACAAATTTTCATTACGAATGTGTTATTGCAAATATATTTAATACATGACTTAAGTTTCAATAGAAATGACATTAAAGTATATTTCAGTTTTTTCAGTGACGGTAGACTTTAACCATATTTCAAAGACAAAAGAAGTAATTATGAAATTACATATAAAGATGCACTTCAGTCCGTCTTAGGTCAAAAAAGTACTCACTGTAAAAATTATATGATCAATAAGTTATGACAATATGTTTTTAAGTGTCTTTAAGTGGTTATTTTATACAAGATTCAAATGTATTATTTAGTCAGTTTAATGTAATTTAAGTTGAAATTACTTAAACATCCATGTTGATTGTACTTAATTTAAAGCAGCAACTTCAAGTTCAACTAATTACATTTTGACTATAATATATTTCCTTTTAATTGTACATAACATTCCGACAACATATTCAGTTTGCACTATATTATTTTAAAGTATATTAGTTTTCATAATAAGTACTCTCTTTTTTGTATTTTCTCAAGGGAAGCTACAGTACATCTCCTGTATTTCAGGTAAGCCGTTTTCCGTATAGGCCTCTGTACGCACTCTGTGTTTGCGAGGTCAAAGGTGAATAAACGTGGCTCTTCCCATGTGGTAGGGCTCTCGGGTCAATCTAACAGGGAGGTGCGCGTGAGCTGTATTTTATTTTCATCAAAAAGGCTCTGATAACTCGACAAAGTTAACACAAAGAGTAAATTGATACCGAGATAAGCACTTTTCAAAACCTGTTCGCCTCACCGCTAAAGAAATGTGAGCGGAGCTTGCATGATTGAATTAGCGAAACTTAAGCCACTATCCTGCATAACACCAAATTCCCCTCCCTGGATGATCCTGTATCCTTCAGAGAGGTAAATACTGAAAACTCATTTCCAGCCCTCTGGTGCAGCGTCTTTGTTTAGCTCTAGCCGTCGCCCGCTTGGCGTTTTTAGGCTGTGGGGGGTAGACTAACTCAAACCATCTGACTTACTGAACAATTTACATAAAGTCAAAGCAAAAGTTGTCTTCCATCATAACCAAGGCACTGTAAACCGCACACGTGTGGCTCAGGTTTCCATCCTCACATGAGGTGGTCCGCATACTGTATATAATCTGCCCAGCTTAACCTGGGTTATGGACTACTTATCACACAAAACAATGGTCAGGGTGAAACCGCAGCTGCCAAGAATCGGTATGGAAGAGTGAAATTCAATCCTGAGAAAACTTTACTGCGATTATAGGCAGACTTAAAATGGGGATTACAAGGAGAGACGATCCAACGACTCGATAACAGAAGGGCGGTCACGTGTGTGCGTGAGGGCACCGTCCTCCCGTGTTTGAAGAGAAAATATATGCAACACATGTCCTCTGCTAGCGCGAAAGGGTGTTGAAAAGAAACGGTTCCAGAACCGGAGGCCTGCGTGCCGCGGAGGTCCCGCTGACAGATCAGCCGAAGCTTTTTCCAAACTTTCACAGGCACACAGACCAAACAGTGGATTCCACTTCAGTTCAGAAGAAATAGCGCCTCCGGAATCAGGAGGACAAAAAAAATGACATATAAACTTCTAGTACTTTGATACCACGTACCAAAATAAATAAATAAAAATCATCACCATTATTTACATAAAAATAACAAATTACATAAACTACCATTCAAAAGTTTGGGGTAATGTTACATAAAAACATTGCTCACCAAGGCTGCATTTATTTATACAGTAAACACAGGAATATTGTGAAATATTATTACAATTTAAAATAACTGTTTTCTATGTGAACATACGGTATTGTAAAATGTAATTTATTCCTGTGATCAAAGCTGAATTTTCAGCATCATTACTCCAGTCTTCAATGTCACATGATCCTTCAGAAATCATTCTAATATGATGATTTGATGCTCAAGAAACTTTTTTTTTTTTTCAGGACTCTTTGAAGACATTTTTTGTAACACTATAAAATACTTTACCGTCACTTTTGATCAATTTAATGCAATAATGCAATAAAATCTTACAGATCCAAAAATTTTGAATGATAGTCTACTTCAAGGTTAAATATTTTTTTTAAATATGAATTATTTACAAATTGTGCACCATATGACATTTTATAACCCACATTAACTTTGTCAAATGATCAGAGATTTTATGTCTGTATGGTGATATCTGCATGTTGGTTTCACCATGTGACTTTGTTGGTCGCACTACTTGACAGCGACAGCTGCTTTCGAACATAGTAAGTACACACATGTTCAAAGGTTTTCCTCATAAAGATCTATCCTCTGCACTTTCAAAATCATGAACTCGGATGACTGTTGAATAAAAGAATATTAGCATTAACACACCCGACGCAGAAGCCCCAAGCGTAAGCCATGTGAAGTGCACTTCCGACACCAGGGTACCTGTTTATCCAGAACAAAAGGAGGCAGCCGGGTCTCCGTCTACACTTTATGCTTTGTTTTCAATTGTAGCTCTCCTGGTAGATCTAGCATTTTAATGAGAAGCAGATGTTTCTGAGAAGGGACAGACATGAGCTGCAGACAGAGTCCTCAGTCCCGCTGTCACAAGAATCCAAGAGATGGGATGAGGTGCGATTAAATCAATCACAATCACCCCTGAACTCTCCCAGGAGTCTTATTCGCATAGTTTGTTTTCATGCTTCCAGTCTCTAGATGTTCAGTGCTCCAAATATGAATGATCTGCAGTAAAATACTGAGATATGAATATGACTATTCCCGACATGAATTGTGATAAGTGATCATTGCACTTGAAAAGTTTTGCGAACTGACGACAACATTGTCAAACTGATGCCCATTCATGCTGATCCATTAAAACGGCTAAAAAAGCTGTATTATGCATGCAATGTCACTTTGTAAAGAAACATCACGCGCCTGCGCACATATGCATGCTTGAATAAAACACTCAAGATGGCGAAGCATCAGTTTTGTCTGGATGGAAGATGTGTTTGGTTTATTACTACAAGTGACCCTGCTATATAATGCTGCAAAATGTCGGGAAAATGTGGACTGGGAGTCGAGTCAAGTACTCGCGTATCCCTATAGACTGAATACTTATGAACACATGACGTCTCCGTTTGCACAGAGATAATAACAGTATTGTTTACAAAAACTTGCACTTTGGAAACTGTCTTGAAAAGTTCGCATTTTCAGGCCACCAAAAGTATTTGTAATTTCTGGTTATCTTACTGGAAGTTATTGGAATTCAATTTACACTGGATTCGGTGTGAAATGACTTCGTAAAATGGGTGCGTTTGAACTCCTTTTGCATCATATATGATCAAAACTTTGCTGATTAAGTTTTTTAGCAAGTAAAAGTCCTTTTACTATAATTGTAAAATTGTCCACCTTCAGCTGGTTCATGCGTCTTTTTGCTGTGAAATCTTTATTGATTTTAATAAAGTAAACATAAGATTAACTTTTTAAATTGTTAGTCATATTTCAAGATGAACATTTACTGGGTGGAAGCAACTTAGGTTTACTTGATTATCCATACATAATTTTCAAATATGTGACTCAAATATGATCCATCAGGCTTTTGAGGAAAGTTTATTTGTTCATCTCTCATCAATCATTATTGTATTGCATTGCATAATCTGTTTTATGTTGATCATAAAACTTAGCATTTAAATATTATTATTGTGAGATATTGTTGTGAGATATTGAGTGACGCCTGATATTATTATAATTTAATGTAAGCATCAATTCCAAATTCAATTCCGAGTTCAATTTCCAAAGATCAGATTTTTCTGACTATTATTTTATGACAGGCTTCACAGGGCTTAGCTTATAAAATACGTGACATCAACAAAATGGACAAATTTTTATTCGCTGCAAGTAATTTTCAGCCCAAATTTCAAGGTGGTATCTCTGGTTAGAGATAGTTGTCAAAACAAATATAGCGATTCAGCATTTCTGTCCGGGTCGTGGCTTGGCCTGCGGTTCATGGCTGAGGTGTGTTTGACTTACGTCTGAGGATCCTTCTCCCTTCATCAGTCTTTTCTCATTTAGACAGGTGGTATATTTCACCCGGGACTCGTACGAGCACATGTGTGACACTGAGACTTTCAGCAAATCCTCCCCTACAAATCCAGCAGGTCTGTGCAAACGTGCACTTCCCACTTTCAGAGAGATTACCAAATCCTCAAGCTCATCCACTGCTCATTGTGTTCCAGAGATGAAGCAACACAAGCTGTGGAGGTGAGAAACACGTTACACGTGCCCTGAACAGTCCGGGTCACTTACGGGTCCAGCTGCCTCTCTCATTAGTCTGCGTATAAACCCGAGCTGCTCGGCACCATGTGATCCGAAGCTGCGGTCTTCTGTGTGTTTCCTCCACCTCAGACTCAGCATTCCTCAAGTGCCGCGACATGCAAGGGTCGCAGTTCGATATTTTAGTGCCGGATGTTTACGTAAACATTTACAAAACAGTTTACAGTAACATTTACTGTTAGCAGCCATATCACCCTGTAGCCCAAGACTGGTTGCCCACTGAAGCTAAGCAGGGCTGAGCCTGGTTAGTACCTGGATGGGAGACCTCCTGAGAAAACCAGGTTGCTGCTAGAAGAGGTGTTAGTGAGGCCAGCAGGGGGTGCTCACCCTGTGGTCTGTGTGGGTCCTAACGCCCCAGTGTAGTGACGGGGACACTATACTGCCAAAAGAGCACCGTCCTTCGGATGAGACGTTAAACCGAGGTCCTGACTCTCTGTGGTCATTAAAAATCCCAGGATGTCCTTCGAAAAAGAGTAGGGGTGTAACCCCGGCATCCTGGCCAAATTTGCCCCTTGGCCCCTGTCCATCATGGCCTCCTATAACCATCCCCATACACTGATTGGCTTCATCACTGTCTCCTCTCCACCAGTAAGCTGGTGTGTGGTGGGCGTTCTGGCACAATATGGCTGCCGTCGCATCATCCAAGCTGCACATTGGTGGTGGTTGAGGAGATTCCCCCATCTATGTAAAGCGCTTTGAGGTCTCAGAAAAAGCGCTATATAAATGTAACAAATTATTATTATTATTATTATTACAAAACTTTCGGTAAAGCCAGTTTAAGCTCTGTCCATGTTGTCACCTCAATTAATACAATTCAAAATGCACACTGTCCATTTTCTTAGTGTTTATACTATAAGGTTGGGAAATACGTTTTTATTTAGCAATGACATATTAAAGTGATCAAAAGTCACAGTAAATACATTTATAATGTTACAAAAGATTTCTAAATCAAATAAATGCTGTTCTTTTGAACTTTCTATTAAACAAAGAATCAAGAAAAAGAAAAAAAAAATGATCAGTTTCCACAAAAATATAAACAGCATTAAATGATAACTATAATATATGTTTCTTGAGCAGCAAATCATCATATTAGAATGATTTCTGAAGGATCATGTGACACTGAGAATAAATACATTTTAAGATATATGCAGATAGAAAACAAATCATTTAAATAACATTTCACAATATTCCTGTGTTTACTGTATTTTTGCTTAAATAAATGCAGCCTTTGTGAGAGGAGACTTCTTTTAAAAACTTTATAAAAAAAAATCTTAAACCCAAATTCTGAATGTTATAGAACTGATTAGGCAACATGGAGACGTGCTCTGCAGAAATATCAGAATTTAATATTATATCTAATTTTATTTTTTTTATATAGTTCAACCAGTGCTTTTACCTAAAAAAAAAAAAAAACTAAAAACAAACTATATATACTTGTTATACATGCGGATGAGACATAGAGAGACAAAAACATAAATAGTAAATGAGCAAATTAGCTTCAATACATTCACAATGAAATGACAAAAGCAAAGTTCAAAATACGTAAAACAAAACAAAACGTTCTCACTTTGTCAAGTACTTTCAAAATGTCACACTAACTTAGTATTTCTGTGATTTATACTATGTACAAAGCACTGAATTCTCTATTTGCACACAAAAAAAAGGGACGATACATTTGCCAAAATGTGCAATGGCGCAAACACTCATTTCCACACACATGATTAAAGGCACAAGATGTACAATTTTTAGGTTAAAATATCTAACAATCACTAGAACAATGTTATATATTTTGTTGACTTATGTACTTGCATTATCCTAAACGTTTCCAACAGTGTTTAAATCCAGAGAAATCAGCCATTTTAACCAGGACGCGGACCGTGTCCGTGCGTCGCCTGTCAATGACGTCATATCTGCGTTTCCCTCCATTTCCACTTTTATACTTTCGTAGAAACCACGCAATCACCAAAGACACTTTAATATATTATATGTTTTATTAGACAGGTGAGCAACTGTTTGGATACATTTATCAACAGAAAACGAATCAATGTTATATAGCTATAGCTCTTGATTTACCACGAGAGCCGTGTTTTTACCATGATCAGAGACTATTTTGTCAAGTGGCAAACATAGCATAATCAGAGTGAGCTTTCTCCATCATACAATATATTTTAAAATTAATTTCATGTCATTTAGCAACACAAGTCATCCAGTTTTTATTAATATGATATTGTAATATCGATCTAGATTACTGCAAAGTGCAACAAGTCTCTTATACCAGCCACCGAGTAACGTTAACATACCTTTCAACACACTCAAATTCCTTTCCATCGGCTGTGGAGGTGAAGACGGCAACTCCCATGAATCCAGCCTCATTCACATCGTCATCAAGCTGCGCCTTTGTTTTGAATAAACGCCATCTAGTGGCGAAAATTACATATAGTGCCTTTAACCAACACTGCCAACTGGTAGAATGTTAAATTTAAAAAACTTTTTTTTTTTCCCATTCCAAACACAAGGCTGTACATGAATTTCTCATTTAACAAAATAAAGCTGTGTTCAAAAATCACATACTTTATAGTATGTAAATGTTTACAGAAGAATAATTTGTAATACTTACTTCTGTCTGTATAAAGCAGGTGTGTTGGCATGTTGGCATTATCAGTTGATGTGGGAATTCTTTGATTTATGGCAAACTAACAACCACAAAAACTATTTACTCAGGTTCAACTTTCTTGCTTTTTCTCCATGAAGTTTCATGAATTCTGCATATTACTCATTTGACATACTGTGAAAAGTAGGCCTGTACAGACACAGATGGAGAAAATCCAGATGAAGGAGTACAAATACAACATGAAACAGAACAAGACACTACAAAATAAAAGACATTTCAAACTAAAAGTCCTTCAAAAATTGAATAATAAATACATCAACTGGGGTCACACATTAATCACCATACAGGTGTTACAATGAACGAATGAATTCATTTAATCCATCAAATCCAGTCATTTCTGAGTACTCTTCCCCTGCTCAACCTTATGGAAATATCATATTTATAGAAATTTACCATGGTAATGCCTTTGAAATACATTGGAGTACTATGTAAATACCACAGTATATGATGATCAATAACACATATATATATAAAAACAAGGTATCACCACTGCTATACATTACAAATGCCTTTCATTGTAAACTGACACCGACTCAGTGCATGATAGGCCTATATTACAGCATACTCTATATTTCGCAAACTGTACTCAGATTTCAGAGAATTCAAAATAAACTCCATCAATCCATGTATTTTCCAAACCGATTGTTCTATGTACTCGATTAAAGAGATATGAAAGAGAAAACCCTAAAACACTGTACATACACTTTTCTAACTAAACTCTGACTTAATCTTTTTTTGTGTGTGTGCCTTTTTCTGGGAAGTTGTGAGGGTTTGGGATGCTGTATCACTTGTTGAGCTGTGAAATGAATCATTATAATGACTTCAGAGGAGGGCGTCAGATTGTGTCAGCTCTGTCTTATCCAATTCAAGCCCAGTCAATACGTGCACATGGTCAGCTGAGGATCGAAATACGACTGCCAGCGCACATTTAAGTGAGTGCTGCTGTGTGCGTGTGCATGTCTCTGGGTGTGGGTATAGGTTTTGTCATGTTGCCAGAGTATGAGAACGTGTCAGCTTAGCTACGGTTTCACGTATTGACTCGTTCAGGCACATATTTCGCTGGGCGCTGGGATTCATGTTGAGTGTCTGAGAGACTCTCCTCTTTCGCACTGACGCAGTGCCAGAGCAGTCAGCCTTAACTATTGTATTTGTATTGTGAGAACATCTGTTTTATTTACTGGCTAATGGCTGACTCAAGCTTGGAGACTGTAAATGCCATTGCAGACGCAGTGTGTGTGTGTGTGTCTGCATATATGAGAGGCAGCAAGTTAAAAATGGGGGAGCGAGGGCCAAAGTCTATACATTTGCATTCATTTGGTGTGCTTTATAGCAGTTTGGGTCTACGCACACGACTTTGGCACTTGTGCGATTCCACTCAGCCAGTAGTGTCACTTTACAGCTGCAGAAAATATGCACAGACTTGCACTTTCACCCCGTGTGCATGGCACAGATGTGCCTGTATATCCCAGCCTCAGTTAGGATCCTTAGACAGAATCCCATTCAGCCAAATGGGATTATCAGCATTTCGATACGCTTTTTCAAATTCTTTTCTATTTTTCAGAACAAAAATATGTTCTAAAAACGTTTTGCTAACGTTGCATTAAGTTATGAAAATGTTATTTCTGAATGTTCAAAACGTCCATGTTTTAAAAGTATCAGAAACTTTTTTATTTATTTTTTATTTTTTACTATGTGAACATTGAGAAATTCCCTTTTTATCATTTTGCAAACATTATGGAATGTTACTTTTCATAAATTTCTTGAGCAGCAATTCAGCATATTAGAATGATTTCTGACGGATCATGTGATCATCACGGGAATAAAATTACAGTTTACAACATATTCATATAAAACAGCTATTAATATTTCACAATCTTACTGTTTTTGTTGTATTTTTGATCAAAATGAAGTGTGTGTGTGATAAATGTACAGTTATGTCAATGGAATATCCCCATAAAACATGAAAACCCAACAAGGAGAGGAAGAACGATACATATATGTTCATCTGTTTCCGTATACACAGCCATGTGCATTTTTTATTCCTTCATGCAGGTTCAGCATAAATTCGTAAGTGAAAATAGCTATTGGACAAAGGTTCGAATCTGAGATGAATCGGCCAGAAACTTTGTTTTTTTTTTTTTTTTTTTTCACATTATTGGTGTCTAGAGACATGAAGCAGTGCTTGCTACACAGAGGCCTGCAGTATCATTTAAGAGGCTTAGGGAAAAAAGCAAAACAGGAACAATAAATGTAAATCTCAGGCCTGTATGCCAGATGCACACCCGTTTCCTGGAATCAAAGACCTCATCTAGGTAATTCATAATGAGGGAATTATCCAGAGCGGTGGACACCAAAAACACCAGAAACGGTATATTACGTCCTATAAAAGGCTAAATGCTTTTATCCAAAGCAGAGGAACAATGCAAGGCCCTCGAAACAGACCACAGTCAGATTCTGGACGCAACTTCTGTCACGATGCGCATTAATCATAAGCTATTTGCAAAATTAATTTAAAGCTGAAGTCTGTCACCAAAAAGAATTAGAAAAATGGCCATTTTGAAACTGAAATTGGCCACCAATCAGAATCAAGTATTCCAGAGAGACACGTATGATAATGGATTTTAACGTTGAAAAAAAAAAAACACACATCCTGGTGTGAAAAAAGTCAAAGTAAAGTCCTGTTTTCCATCAGCCAAGTTGGAGTTTCAGCATGTGCTGTTTGCACACTCTTTTATCTCAATGTGGAAATCAGACGGGCGAAGAGGCAGACAGACACACTGATGGATCCAGTTTCAGCTCTGCTCAGCTTGTGCTGTTTCACACTGTTGCATCATACGGGCCGAGGCTCCTGTTTCTCTTTGGGGCTCAAAGGACCTAAATGTTGCCAGAAGAAAGAAGTGCATATACAAAAATAAAATTACAGAGTAGCATGAGATCAGTTACAGCTGTTTGCAGGGACAGTGATCACACGGCCGCAATACTGTTCTAATATAAAAGCTAAGCCGTGTTGCATAAACGTCCTTTCACCACTGTAATTTGTTTGGCGATCAAACATTGTTGGACAGTCACTCAGGTCACTGGAATACTGGTCATTTAAACACATCTGCAACTGATCGTTTTCAGTCCAATACTGACAATCAGTGTCTGACTCCAGTAGCCCCATTAGTGTCTCATTTCTAAACGAAGAATCAGTGGTGCTGCCCTAATAAATTTGCATTTATGGGTAGTTTCAGTTACATAACATTATCCAAGTGCCTGCAAATGTCTCGAAATACAAACCTTTCTTTTGAAACGATGAGAACCCGATCCCTTTTGCTCGGTGACGCAGAAAACGGCCTCGCTCTAAATCAGGTGGCTTCTGACGGGCGAATGAAGCGATGGCAGACCTGATTATAGGGGCCTAAAAGTAAGTTACCCGATCTGTAGCACATTGTATTTCTGCCATATAAAACCCTTTATGGATCGAAATAATATTTCATCGGCCTTTGGGTGATATAGATCAATGAATCATGAGGCAGAAGTCTTGAACTAAAAGGCATTTGTACATAAAGTAAACAACCGTAAAACTAGATAAATGTATTAATTTAAGATCATATAGAATTTTTATTTATTTATTTATGCATAAATGCTTTAACCAGCCTGAAGTGAACAACAATTAGCCAACATTTTTTATATATCACATCAGACACTACTCATTGCTCCTTTGCGACCTGGCTTTCATTGCTTTAAAAGTTAGTCCTTTTTTTCATAAAGGGAAACAGTTCATTTTTGATTACATTACTTGACAATGAGCTTTAAATTCATTTAAAAGCTCCATCTATGATTCATTTATGTCTGCTTCTTTCTTATTCCCATACATGTGCTACCAATTATAAAGCAGCGTACAGCGATTACTTGGCTAATCGTTTTTTTTTTTCTCTTTGTCTTAGTCCTACTTTTTTCATAAGACATTGTAGGACAAAATTGACATTTGAACCTCTGACTCCATGGGCTTCTGGTAGTGTGACTCCCCTGACTATGCAGACAACACTACAGTTTCAAAGTCATTGTGCATTCCTCATGCTGACCATTGAAAACACATCAGTCCACAATCTGACCGCTGCTCGACGCTTGCACACACTGCAAGTCAAACAAACTACCAGTTGCTCTGTTGCCCCCAAAAATGTAAATAAGCTTTTACAGAGTCGCCGCAAAAATGTAAAAACATCGGAATAGTTAGTTATGCTGAAGTAAACCAACCAAAGATCATTGCACCCACACATATTAGCATTTCATTAGCTTGACATTATAACCGCAGCTGTTTGCTGAAATTGAAAATAAAAACCTACCTTGTTGGCCTAATTAATAGCTGTCAGCAAGAGTTTAGCTCTGGATCATATCAAAACAGACTAAGCCCACCTTGTTCACATATATTTAGCATTAGCGCTGAGGTAGACTCAAGGTGGATCTGGGTGGCTGCTTTCATTAGCTGCGATAATGCATGCGCAGATTGTTTCCATATTCCTGCAAAAGTACATGGACATGCATATTCAATGGTCAAACTATATAGTCCCCCTTTTAATAAATCACGCGGCCACTTCGGGCGAAAAAGAAAAGCCACAGAATTGACCTCTCCCTTGCGTTCAGGTATTTTCCTAGACCTTATAATTAGTCATGTGCGGGTAATGGCTTAGGAAAATATTGGTGACCACGTAAATGGTCATCTGTCTCATTACAATCAATGCACAGCAGTTTTGTTGTTCAGCACTGCGTCGTGTGAGATCCTAAAGCAAAATCAAGGCCTTAAACAGCAAAAATAATTTAGTCTTGCTTTGATTAAAAATATCTAAACAGCATTAAAACAAGATAAAATATTAAAATATATTAAACTTTTTTCGTAAGCATAAATCTAACCTTTTTTTCATGCTTAACAAGTTTTTAACAAGTTCATGCATGCTTAAAAAAAGAAAAAAATATTTTCATAAAATAATTTAGAAAACATATACATCTCCTATCATTTTTTTTAAATGTATCATTCTTATATATTTATATAGAAAACTAGACAAAAATACAAATTTATTTTCTACTTTGTGATGCAAATATATCCCCTGATTTTGCATTTCCTTAGCAATTGAATTTATTGTGCTTTAAGGATTTTTTGATATTTTTATTGGGAAAATGACTATTTTTTGCAGCGTGTTTGGCATTGCAATCTCTTCTTAATTCAAATCCAGTGGCTATTTTTTCTCAATAAATCCTGGCCATTTGTATGTATTTTTAAGATATTAAATGTTTCTTTGCACATGCAACAGATACAGTATATTGAAAGGGTCATATAAATAAAAACAGATAAACTAGATTTAGCATATACATTGGGTTGCTCATGTTTTCTACACACACACACACACACACACACACACTAGGGTGCTGTGTGGACAGAGGCCAGAGGCAGGGCCATCATTAGACAGAAATGAGTGAAAATAAACCTCCTAGGCAGACCCTGGAGGAGCAACTCTTATTATTGCTATTAATAATACAGCTTAGGCGGAACAACCAGAGGTAGCCTCATTTTTAAAAATGATATTTACCCCCATTTTGATGAAGGGGGGCTGCAGGGGTGGCAAAATGGTTCCCACATGTGTGAATGTTAACGCTCTGGTCATTACCCATAAAGACTTGCACAAAGAGAACTTGATTAATTGGCCATGTCCTCTAAGCTCTGGAAAGGCCAGCTCCCAACAATGCAATTATCATCGGCTCGCTGTGTTTATTTGAACGGCAGTGCCAGCCAACACAAAGATGGGCCTGCTTCAAAACACGCTGAATGCAGGAGCATTTTGAAGCATGACTACACGCTAGTTCATCAATTGTGCCTTACTGCGTTCATTAGATGTGAGTGGGTTGTCTGAATATGATATAATTGTCGACCTGTGGCATATTGCAATGTAGAAGTCTTGGCCTGGGCCGTGTCAGGATCCACTGAGCTCTGGATTCAGTCTGCCAAAAACAAGCCCTGGAGGGAGACGCCACCACTGTGAAGGCTGGATGTTACCATTGGCTGTGGTTTAGATTTGGTTCTGAAGTTTCTTTCAAACCCAGTTGCAGTGTGATAGACCAAGACTTGAAGGGAAATAAACAGAACTGCTCTGCTAAGTGTCCAACTGATCATGTGCAGCTCTCGGCCTTTGATGGATTTTCATGACCGCTCAAACTATTTCCAGTAATAACTGCATGTTCTGCTTACAAAATACAAACGTATGCTTTGAATTATAACGCCGCTCGGATTGATAAAGGCGTCCGTCATGTGTAAATCCTGAAATTCTTCGAAAGGCAATAGCTTCAATCCAGTGTTTATGCCAACAAACACGTCGTGCTGTTTTTCCAATGTCTTTTGAGGTTCCTAAACATATTTCTCTAAAAGCGCTGTGTCAATATTAGTATGAACTCTGCACAAATAAAACTGATCCTTTCCTCAGTCTATTAAAAAGGAATTGTGAAATATTTATGCAGTCTATTTTTACCTTTGGCTGAAAATGTAAACCACCTGTTGATGCATGCAAGCCTGGGATGTGAAATGTCAAAGTCAATCAAGTGTTATCAAGCGCGAGTGGATTAAATTGACTTATTATAGTTGAGTGCTGTCTCAATGGTTTGCATGTCTTGGCAACCTCACTTCTTAGACTTCTTATATAATAACCGAAGACACTGTACACAGTAAACAATGTGAAAACATGCATTTAAGTTTAGAACGGGAAGGAAAGCCTTAGCGATGACAAAAAAGACACATCACGGTTGTATGACATTGTTAATATATAACAGTTAAACAAAAAATAAGTTGATATTTGATTCAATATTACCAGTTTCTTTGTCTGTTTTTGCTCCACCAAAGAAATTAGTTTCAAACAATGCCACTGGAGAACCGAGCAATACATAGTCGGGTTTCGTTCCTGAATGATTCAGGGCTTTTGAACAAATCGGTTCAGTGACTGATTCAATGGCTCATTCATTAAGATGAGTAAAATGACTCCCTCATAAAGGCCATGTAAAGGAACCACGTATTCTTACAGCATACTATTTCTATTTTCTCCATAGAAAGACAATGGCTGTGTTCAAAATCACCCAATATAACCTTAAATAGGGCACTATTTGAGGGGACAGCCACTTGTAGTGGTGTCCGAAACCATAGTCGACGTTATCAAGTGCACTCATTCAATCCCACAATACACTGCAATAACATATGTACAACTGATGTACGCTAAACGGCTAGAGAATACCCATAATGCACTGTGAGAATAAGTATTTTTTCAACTGCTTGAACAAATGGTTCTCTGACAGCCACTTGTCGCCACCTACTGGCGTATTGATGTAACGTGCAGAAAGAGTAAAAAAAATAATTGAGACTGCCCTCGATGCGACCTGTAGTGCGATTGCGTTCTGGATTAAACACGTAGAGGAGGCTGGATTTTTTTCTCAAACCAGTTCAGCACAAACCACTAAACATATCCTTAGCCTGGTTCAGGGAAAAAATCATGCATCCATTATGTATTGGATTTAATCCAGTACGTCATCGCTCTACAGGCTACAGCGAGGACAACTTGGAAAAACACTAATGAACAGAGAGTCTAATTTATTTATTTATTCATTCATTTGTTTGTGTATGTATGATGGAATAATATAAATTCTTCTAATATATATTCTTCCTTTCTCTCCCTCACTTCTAGTGTTAAAAGTAGAGAGAAAAAACATAAAACCTGACGTGGACCTCAGACAAAGTGTTGTGCATTAGCATGCGGTTAGACCGACTCACATACTCTGCTAATTCTGTCTGAGGTTCACTGGCAGTTCAGGCTCCACTATCCAGAGATCAAGTGTTAAATAAAGCATTATAATCTCCACCTCCACTGAAATGGCTTTATGGACACACTCTCGAGGGAGGCCAATGAAATTGTTCTCCATTTTGTGCAACCATCAACAGCTTTAATCATGCATATTAGTTGTCCAATAACTTAAACGTCATCTAATCCCGTAAAAGCCTTGTGAAAGCAAAGCCGGTCCTCTCACCTAATTTTACCCCAGTGGATTGCGCAGGCGCCTGGGCAAATTCAAGTTGCGAGGCCTTTGGAAGGAAGAAGAAACAAATGGAGACCAACTGGGAATGGCAAAATTGATACATTTGCTTGAACGGCTGGGTAAATAAATGATTATCATTAAACCCTGTAAAGCCTGACATATGAATAGTCAGGAAAAAAAATCTGAGGGGAAAAAGGGCAAGGAAGAAAATATTCAAAATTGTATTCAGAGGCCCAACCTGAGCTAAAAAAAAAAAAGAAAAAAAAAAAAGTTGCATTTATTTTTGTGTGCAGCTGCTGATATTTATATGTCCAAAAAGTTATTTAAAACTCTGATTGCTTGAAATGTAAATCAATTAGATTTCTATAATAGTACAACAGACTACTTACATAAAATGCATTTAAATATCAGTCGTCACTCTATATCTCAAAATATTCTAAGTAAGATGATATTTTAAATGCTTAGTTTTAAGTGCACAACCTGCACAAAGCTCTAGTTTTATGCAATGCAATACAATGATGATTAAGAGATGAACAATAAACGGTCCTCAAAGTCCTGATGATCATATTTGAGACTCACTTTATTATTTTTATTTTTATTTTTTTCAAAAAAAAATTCACAGCAAAAAGACATGTGAACCACAATCTGAAGTTTTAAAATGTTACTAAAAGGCCTTTAACTTTCTAAAAAAAAGTCTAAACTATCAATCAGACAACAGAAGGCATGTAGTAGATTTTGCGCAACAGGTTTGTCTGCAAAGTCTTTATCATGTTGTTCATTTGAAGGCCTTGAAATCTGTGTATTAAATATGATATACTAGGGTTGAGAATGATTGCCACTATAAAGTAGCTATTACGCCCTGCTTGACGCAAACACACGCAGGCTCTTTTCTGGGACAGTCTGGCAGTTTTGCGAGGGAAGCTGAAGAATG
This sequence comes from Squalius cephalus, assembly GCF_949319135.1. Taxonomy (NCBI): domain Eukaryota; kingdom Metazoa; phylum Chordata; class Actinopteri; order Cypriniformes; family Leuciscidae; genus Squalius; species Squalius cephalus. The sequence continues at coordinate 3,114,475 of NC_137140.1, forward strand.
CTGGGGGAAAGTGAGTATTGAGTGTGTGCGAGCCACGTTCCCTTATCTCCTCCTCACCCCCGCACTTCCGAACCCCGTCGGAATGGAGCAGTAGGAAGTCACAGAGACATGGCCTCACCGGGAGAGCGCGGCTTAAAGCCCCTCACCAAACACTCGGCTTCCTCTCTCATCCCGGGAATGCCGCTCTCCATCTAGCTTTCTGTGTTTTCTTAAGGAAATAATTAAAACAAGGACAGAGCTATTCCAACAAAAGCCCTCACTCCCCTCCGAAGGAAATCATAGCGATATCCCCCCTCCACCGCGGCTCCACGCTTTGTTTTATGTGCTTGTAAGTCCGCGGCATTTGGGGGAATTGCTTGCCAGGGATATATATCTCACCGTGAGCTAAGACCTATGATGAACAGTCTGGGCAGCCATTGTTCAAACAAACATTGTTGTTTCTTCTTCTCCCTTTTTTCCCCCCTTGGATTTCCTTGTCTTTCTGGTCCTCGCGTCTCGTTGCGTGGCTAAGGTTTGTGTGCTGGACTCACACTGAGCGCTGGCACACGCGGTGCAGGCATTAGTGTTGATGAGCTCATAGTCAGAGCTCAAGTGCTTTAACGTCTCCATATAAACTGATACTCGTGCCCGTGGGACCGCGCGGGTGTGCTCTGTCTGCTGCGGGACATCTGTGCTTTCCCCTCGCTGAGGTGATGCTGAGATCTTACTCAGAGCAGCCGTTTCAATACAGCCCAGAAGAGAAACACATCAAGGAACAGATTACAACTTGTGGTTATTGAGTAGGGAGAAACGCACCGTTGCATGTGATTGAAAGATGCGCATGAGAAATGCGGTACGCATTTTTACAAAGAAAATGTCAAAGTAAATTCCCTACTGTACGTGGCAGGTAAAATGAGTTTTCTCTCAGAAACAGAGAAATAAATATCACTGACCATTTCCCACAAAGTTGTAACTACTCTAGAATTGATCTTGGGCTAATAATAAAGTTCGGGGAACTACAAGAAGGAAGCAATGTATCTAACATATTAATAACATAGCCTATTTCCCAATCTTACAGGAACACTTTTGCATGCAGGGTTTCATATTAACTGGTATGATCTAAATTATAATCATAGTATGCATTCTCATGAGATTGTGTTGCAACATAGCATTCAGCCTTACATTTCTCCATTATGTTTTTTTGGATATTATATTTCATGTAGTATATAATATAGCTGTTTGAGAATGTAAAAGTTTCAAAGATCAAAGTACACCATAAATGGATAAACATGTATTGTTTTCCAAATAAAAGAAGCAATTCTAAACTGCCTGATACAAGTCATTAGTGATTCAGTCCTTCCTGCTGCCCATCTATGGCCTTCATTGGCTGTCACGCTTGCGATGGTGGTTCTGGTAACCAAACAGTTTTGGTTCCCATTAACTTCCATTGTGCAGACAAAAAAAGTACAATGAAAATCTATTGGAACTAAAACTGAAATCTTCTATTAGGTTCCACAGAAGAAAGAAAGTCTTACAGGTTTGGAATGATAAATTATGACAGAGTTTTCATTTTTGGGTGGACTATCCCTTTAAGTGAAAAATGTCCCCTATATGCTTCGATTTCTGTTATTGTTTCAGATGACCTAATGCTCATTTCTTTGCATAGTTGCTCTATTCGAGCACTAAGTGGTTGTTTCATGTGGTATTGTCCAAAAGCATTAAGGAATTCTTTAACGTTTTATTGTATCGTCTCAGACATCTACTGGAGAAAGTTTGGGTCAATTGCAAAGGCCCATTATCACCCTTCACACACAGCTGCAGATCTGAGAGACTTTAATGCATTCAGTGGCCTGGCAATAATACTCCACTCGGTGTTCGCAGCAATTGACCCATTAGGTCCAACTGTTTTTATAAACTTTTGAAACATGGCCAATTTCTATACTGCAGGGGCTTTTTGCTGGGTTCGGGGTAGTCACGGTCAGTGCGTGCCTGTGGTCTTCATTAAACGGCCGGGCGTTAAAAGTACAGTCCGGACCCTCTGGAGCAAGCGATAACCACGCCTGAGCAACCCTGCTTTCTGTTCGACCGCGAAACAGTCAAATCTCCTCCAACCTCAGCCACATATCGCCTCATGAACCCTGACCCCCACCCTTCTGCAGCACTGAATGCTGGGAGATTTATGGAATCAGTGAGTGTGAATCACAGCGAGATTGTAAAAGGCAGTTCTGGGGTTTTATAGAGGCTGTGGACCAGAGAGGAGGACAGGGTTCAGTGTGACACACTGTGACATACAATGCTTTGGATTACATTACTGATCAATCATTCTGTGCTGAGCTTTAGTCTGTATGCGTGGAAAGGTGAAATAAAAGGAGAGGTGTCAAAGTCCATCTCAACCCTTACCAACAACGTTTGGTTTTTGGTGTCCTGGCTCCACTTTAGGTAAAACACAGTCGTGCCGCTCACAATAAACACAATCTTTAAGATGCGTTTGAAAGACTGGAGATACAGTTGCACTAAAGCATGTTTTATGATTCTTTTTTTCAATCTGCAACATAAAATAATCAGCACGTAACCACCGGTACAGCTGCAAATGCAAATTCTGTATGATATTATACTATGGTCAGAATATTAAACTGCATGATTATTGGTTTCAATTTCGATTCACAGTAAATGCTCCTCTGAAAGCGCTGTGTTTACATTGAGTCGATTATATTTTGTATTTGAAAGCAACATTCGTCATGAGAACTGTTTATAAATCTGTTGTCAATAAAGAGTAGTGATTAGGCCTGCGTCCGAAAGCTTAAAATTGCTATGAAAAAGGTCTGTAGGCCTCATGGCACGTCCGCATCCAATGTTAGCTTCACTTTCTGTCTCCTGAGATACCTTCATCTGGTTGATTTTTAAAGGCAGCAAAGATGTATCCTTCGCTGCCTTTGATATCCCACAATCCTGTGCTTTGCATTCTGTTGGTGGTCAGTTTGTGTGACTATTGTAGTTATTAAATATTCACTAAGTTTCACCCAAAGCTTGCTCTATTCTGCCTTAGATCATTAAACCATTACGTTGCCTCAGAAGTTTGTCTGAAATCAGTTTCATGAATTACCTTTGTGCACAAATGCTGCCTACAAGTCAGCGTTTTCGGACGCAGCCAAGGTCTCCCTGCAGTTTTCCTCCAAAATAAAAGCTCAATGGTTTAACGTTTGAAAACAAAGACATTTAGACAACCATAAATGTTAGTATTGCAATTTTACTGTTGTTCTGTAAAATAATAATGATGATGATGGGGATAGTACATATTTTTATTAACATTTTTATTAATAATAATAAAAATTCTATTGATACTTTTATTATTTTACAGTGCAATGGTATGTATTATTGCAATGCCTTTTCCAATTTGATTAAATATATGTTTGTTTGTTTTTTAATAATAACAATTGGTGGGGGGGGGGGGTTGTTAGGGGCATGGTCAGGTTTCCTTCTTTTTTTTTCGTCTTTAGCTGGTCACATGTTTGTGACTTGACTTTTAAAAACAAAGCAAATGTGACTTCCCAGTCTTGCAGTCTCTCCTGTTCTTGCTCAGACGTGGACAGGCTCTGATCTCTATGGTGTGGCGTCTTGAGTTCCTGTCAGGTCAGGGTTGGACTTCGGGCTTCGGGTCAAGTCTCGAGCTCAAGCCCCCCACCAAGGACAGAAAATATGTTATTTCCTATCCAATACAAAGATTATATGAACATGTCAACTCATGAATGTTTTTTAGAGCTGCTTTACAGCAGAATTGAATTCTGTTTGTATCACTGAGTCTGTTATTATCCAGTTTATTACCATGAAGTTTGCTTTGAAACAATCTGAATTGTATAAAGCACTATATAAATGAAGGTGATTTGACTTGACTATAACAAGAACATTACAATGAACTACACACATTTGAAAATCTCACTACAAATAATCCAGAATGGAAGATGAATGATATGATAATAACCCTATTCTGTCTGTTACACTTCCTCACATCTGAAATCAATGATCGAGTGAATCTCCTGAACTTCTCCAATCAACAGCAGTTCATTTCTAATCCATTTATGCTGTAACATCTGCTCTAACGTGGGACGTTTATTTGGATCCAGGGATAGGCACTGGATGATCAGATCACTGCATTCTGTACACATTTTAATAAGGAGAGAGCTGGGTAGTCATGACCATGTGACATGCATGATAAAACATGATTAATATAAGGTAAAATGTTATTTATCTTTACTTTAAAGGTGAAGTATATAGTGTCTGTGACACTGCGACACCTAGCGAAATGGAAAAAATAAGCCTATTCTCAAAAAACCTTGCAAACGTCCATTTCGCCTCCATCACAAACGCAGCTCTTACTGGTTCTTGTGAAAGGCATGTTTCAGATCCAACATATTAGGAATACTTTAAGCTGTGTTGCATTTGAACATTTGTCTTTCTGAACGGGTGCGTGATGATGCTGTATGGTATGGTTGTAGCGAGTAGCATCACAATGCTCTGTTCCCTTTGACGTTTTCATGACCCGTTTAATCTTTGAAGGTATAAATGCAACCAATTTTGGCTTTCACTTCTGTAACTAAAGCTGAATTTCTCTCCCCATGGTCCTAAACACCCTCAGGCTCCGCCTTCTACCGTAGCCACGCCCCCAAACTCTCGCTATAGGTTGAGCTGAAAAGAGATTGACGGATCTGAGCTGTTTTAATGGCACCTGGAAGGCTCAGGGTTTACACTTTTGGGGGAGGTGTGTTTTGTCAGCAGAACAATCTAAAAAACACATTAAATCAAAGATGGCGCTGCTGTGAATAAGGGCAATTATCGTCAATAACCACGAGACACCTTTAACGGTTTCAAGGTCACTAGTAACTATTCATATTAAATCAAAGAAATACTGTTTGTATGTACTATATGACAAGGCCTGAACAAGGTGTGGGATTGTTTTGCACTATTTAGATTTTTGGTGAACCAGTTTGGGTCAGTTTGACCCCCAAACATCATAATTATTAATAATTGAACAAACAACAATTAAAAAACAAAAACATACAAGAATGTATTGTCCTCCTCTTGTAATTTATAGACAATAAAAGTGAGGTTTCAATGATATTTTGACCACTGAACCTGGAAATGTCCCCAGGTTTCCATTTCAGAAAACTGGTCACCTTACTGTAAACCCATATATATATATTTATGTGTAATCTCCTTCAAGGGGCCATTAACACAAGTTACAGAAATAACTATACAGAGCGCAAGGGAATAAAACAGAAGGCACGTTTATAGGTGAATTAACTCCCATACTCCATTGCTAATACTGTATAAACACTCAATACACTCTCGGCAGATTCATCTGATTGGTGCATTACTTTAAAAGCGACATCGATCCGCTATAGTTGCGTGTGAAAAGTTGAACTATTTTAGTTTTCAAAATTGACTTGCATGCTTTTAAATCTCTCACTGCAGGGTGTTATCAGTAATATCAAGTAATTCAGCCACTTGTGCGCAACATATTTTACCTTATGTAACTTCTTTTTAAAGCCATAATGTGAAATCTCTCTAGAGATGAGAGATTTACAGTCTGACCCCGGTAATTTTGTGTTGCTTTCTCACCCTTACTGTGTCAGCTATAGTTTTAAACGTTTCCCTCTCTTCTCCGCTCATCTCCCGGTGTGTCGGCCTGAGTGACTACAGTAATAACAACCCAGCTCGTGCCCTGCCGAGCCCACCACTGTCCCGGGACAGGAAATTAAAGTGAAATACTGAGTCCGAGGCCTGCTAACACACTCTCCTGTGCCAATAAAACAACGCTAACCTGACTGTCATCTTTACAGCCTACACGGCCATTAAGGGGAGTTTTCTGTGTTTCAGAATAAATCACAATGGCAGTGTATGAGGTTTACCTTGCAATGAGATCAGAATGAGAGGAATAATGCAGAGCAGAAAAGCGCTCAGCCGTAAGAGCCGTAAAATATCGCTGGCTCGGGTCAAACGCCCCGTCAATCAAAGACGTGCGTTATGTGGAACAGTATGGGAACGGTTACGGCACAGAGAGTTTTGGAGAAGTGATCTCTTGCTGCTTTCTGATAATCCGTGTCACTAAACTCTTCAGAAATATTCAATCTTTAAATAAAGGGCTGGGGAAGCTTATTTAAAGGTACTTTTAAAGGTAATTGCATCACTCATTTCCTTACACATTGAAAACATGTGAGTGTAAATGCCTCAATCAGCATTTTTTTATAGGTTAAAAGTTATTTTACAAAACTGATCATGAATTTTACATCCTGAAACTAAACTTGAATTGCATTGTGATTAAATTATCTGATATTTAAAGTGACTTACTCACAGTTGTGAGTGTCTGATATCATTTTCTTTAAAAAAAAAATGTTTTCATGTTAGTTGCACCAGAAAATATCCAAATTAATTTTAATTTAGAAATTATTAATATGCTTATCAAGTATCTGATTTATTTAATAAACGATCTGACTAATTTGAATACGTTCATTCGCAGCTAACATTCTGTTCAGGCTTTCTCAAAGTTATGAGTAAATCTTCTTCCAGTAATGTTGATAAAACATTTGTTATCTGGTTCTCATAATGTTAGCACAAAAACATTATTTGCATGTTTTTCCTAAAACTTTTAGCTGCACATTTGTCTGATATCTTTTAAATGTTACTACTTGTTCAGAGAACATTCAAAAGTAATGTTTCCATATGTCTACAAAATGATAAAATGCAATGTTCCTTTAAAGTCCCCCTGTGGTGAAAATCCAGCTTTTAATGTTGTTTATATATCTATGTGGTGTTTTTAATATGCTTTAAGACAAAGCATGTGTAAATTCATAAGTCGACAGCATTGCTGAGTATTTCCTCCTTAAAACTGCAGTGAACCAAAGACAGTCTCAAAAACACGCTTTGAAATCGCTGGTGTTTCTGACGTCACAAACTACCTTGTAATCAATCAGATCAACGAGTGGATCTCTGAGCTGAGTGAGTGAGTGGAGGCGGGACTCATTTGCATATTCATAGAACCGTGTATACTAAATGACGCAAAGGTGTTGAGTCAAGCTATTTTAAGGCATGACGATTTTTTTTTTTTTCAAGGAAAAACTTTGGATCATTTTGGTGATCCAAATTTTAAGGGTAAAATTATTGACTACAGGGGGACTTTAACATTCTCATATACAACCAAAGTATAAAAAAAAATTACATTCAGAGAAAATTCTAAAATAATGTTTTCAGAACTTAATGGAAATGTTAGCGAAATATTCTTAGAACATATTTTTGTTATAGCTGGGTAACTTGTTATGCGTTACCCCCACCACTTCTTATAAGTATGTAAACTTTGTTACATTCCTAATATTGCCTGTTATTAGCATGCATAAACAGTGTGTCATGTAAGCGAACACCTCGTATCTCCGGCCAAAGAGCATAATGGATTCCTGTAAAGTCAGCTCTCTAAGTCTACAACGTCTGTTATCAAAATCCGCCAGGGCTTTCGAAGATGCCGCACATTGTCAAGAAAATGCCAACTTGTCATTCTCCCTATTAGACAGCTGCATATCATTTGAAACTGAACCCAGACACTAAGCAGTACGAAGGCAAAAGTGACTGAAACACTAGAATGAAACGAGTTTCTGTTAATTCAATGCACGTTGCCCGAACCGCTGGACTTAAGTGAATTTGACTTTTCGTCTTATTTGGGGGAGCATTTCTTTACGCTCCAGAATAAATCACATCACCTGCAGGACAAAATACCAAATATAGTGTGTCACAGTGGTCTGTCAAAATGCCAGTATATCCAATCTCGGGACCCGACGTGGAGTGCCTGTGCAAAATGACCATAAGGCTGAGATCATTTTTTGAGGTAAACGGTGAGTGGGCCATTTCCTGATGAAGAGGCAAGATTCTAGTAACGGACCCATGTTGAAACATTACCCCTAAAAGTAAGAGTTCATGATGACAAAGACTGAAAAACAACCATGGCGAAACTGAAATGTCTGCCTTCTGCCAAAAGCAAAACACATTGAACACGCCTGTATGGCTCATGAAATCTCATCTGAATATCAAAATAAATAGATTGTGGGATTAATGTCCAAATACCTTATACGATTATATTAATAAAACATGCTAAAATAAACACTGGTGAATATATCTGCTCCAGCTTGAGATATTTGGACCGAAACCCAATAATGAAAGCCATATGGTAGAAACAAATGACTCATGATGCTTGTATTGACTCTATAAATACAAGCAGATTGGTGACGCAATGTAAAACAATGGCATTGCTTACTTGCTGAAGAAAATCCAGACACAATGGCATCAAAGGTAAAACACAGCTATTGTTATGGCATCTATGTACTGTACCTCTCCATTAAATACTGCATTTTGGAAACATTTGCCTCACAACATAATGACAGCATTGATGGCTGAAAGTAAAATGCCTCATTCATGACAATGGCTCTGTTCCAAAGCCTCGTGAGCTGCCAACAAATCTAGGGCCATTTCAGATCGTACGGGGCCACCTAACCCTAAAGTTAACCCTAATCGACCCCGTGCCCAGGCCACCCAATTACAGTCTTCAACAAATATTAATTAATACTGTATATTAGAATATATTGTTTTACATGCACACAAATATGTAAAAACTGGACTCAACTGCAGTTTATATATATTCAGTATATGTAAATGGAATATGCTTCCCTCTGTATAATGATTTAAAATAACTGTTTATTCGTGAATATATATTGTAAACTGCAATTTATTCCTGTGATCAAAGCTGAATTTTCAGCATCATTACTCCAGTCTTCAGTGTCACATGATCCTTCAGAAATCACTTTAATATGATGATTTGCTGCTCAAGGAACATTTACTGTATAATTATTATCAATGTTGAACACAGTTGTGCTGATTCATATGTTTGTGAACATCGTGATTCACAATTCAAAAGGTTGGGGTTTGCACAGAAATATTACCGGAAAGCAGCTAAAAACTGTTTTCAACATTGATATTAATGAGAAAAATATTAATAATTGAGCACTTAATCAGCATATTGGAATGTTTTTTGAAGGATCATGTAACATTGAAGAATGGAGTAATGATGAAGAAATGTTTTATCTACATCTATAATGATAAATTCAATATAATATAACAAATATTAATAATTATAGTCATTTTTTATTTACTAATTTATTTATTTATTTATGTTTTGCATGCATTTAAAATACTCTTGGCTCTGAGGGGATCATTTGAATTACTAAAGCTTAAAAATGTTACTTCACTGTGCAGAACAGCGTACATGTATATGCTGTTTCTAAACACATGGATCAACTGCTCGAGTGCCTGAATATTAAACTTAAAATCTGTCATGAATGTAACATTATTGGTAAAGTGGGAGCACTTACGGCTCGAGTTCTGAAACGCAGCACACATTGGCCCCGTCTTTGTAAAATGGAAAATAAGTCAGATCAGGGTTTTGGCAAGTAGTTTGTGGTCTGGAGATTAAAGCTCACTTTTTTGTGAGTGCAATGGACCAAACGCTGTCAGGTATATTGCTACAAATTCTCTTGGTTTATCTTGCATACACTGAACGTTGCCATGGTAAATGAAGGGATTGGAATCATAAGGAATTTCACGCTTGGTTTTGATTCATCTCAACAATTCTGCTTCCTCAACAGTTCCATTAACGATTCTTCTGAAATTGAGGTAGAAATGTTTGGAACACAGAAATGCAATTCTGCTGCCAATGCAGAAATTCATGCAAAACAATGAACAAAAATAAAATAAAAAAATAAATAATGTGGAAACATATTTAATGAATTCCTTTATTTTCATAAAATGCAGCTGACAAAACTCTAAATGTGTTTTTTTAACTGTACATTGTTATGAGCAACTAATTTAAAGCCTTAAATCAGTTCTTGGCCTATGATATTAATGCCTTCAGTAAGTGAGTTATATTAAATCAGACACTGCTCAAAATGATTCGTAAGTGTTTGCGATTCACTAAAAATAATCGACTCATGAGTCTTTAACTCAGCAATCAGACTTTTCCGTGCTTCACTGTTGTTGATTCACTAATAAAACTGGCTCATGAGAGTCAGACTTCACTGGTCACGCTGTTAGTTTTTGATTCACTAAAACAGAGATCTCTAAACCAGGGCCTGCAGGCCGAAGTTGGCCATGATATGAGGGGAAAATATGTGCCAGTATTCGGTAAAACTGTTTATCGTGGCAATTAAAATGCACAATATTGGACTTCAAAATACTGTGAATAGATAAAATGTTAGCATAATTGTTTTAATTTATCCGAACTTACAGTAGATTAATCAACGAGTCAAGATTCAGAGCGCTCTAACGCAACATGGGCTGTTTGTGTGTCCCATCTGACTGAGAACAAGGGTGTAAAACAGTGTTGTCCAATCCTGCTCCTGGAGAGCCACTGTCCTACAGAGTTCAATTAAACACCTGAACCAGTTCATCAAGGTCTTACATACGTACTAGTAACTTCCAGACATGTGTGTTGAGGCAAGCTGGATCTGAACTCTCCAGGACTGAGAGTGGACAGCCAACTAAACCTATGAGAAGTACTGTACGTCTTAAGGAGGACCACTCCATGCAGTTGTGATATACGGTATGCAGGAATATTTGGAGAACATACACAATGCTGTAACTTGCCTTTTGTTTATTATGGGTCATGTAAAAGATAATGTGCAGTCAGCAACAAAATAAAACCTGACAGGGTGCTATAATATTATATTAACACTGAACAGAAGTTCTCTGAAATTCTTTTTCTGTGCAATTAATACATGAAATGCAAATTGGCACCAGTTGCGTTTGTATGAAACTGTCTGACCAATCAGAATCACATATTATAGAATTCCATGTAATAAACGCCATTTAGTTGTTGGTTTAATGATCATGCTTAATTTAAAGATGGTTATTTTTCCCTTATTAATAATAGACTTAAGTAAATGAAGTCACATGGAATACAAATCTACTTTGCATATTTGCATATTATAGTATTTGTGGATTAATTTATCATTCGTCATTAAAACAGTGGTCACACTTTAGATTATGGTCCAGTTTTCACTGTTAACTAACTATTAACTATGACTTTTATAAGCGCCAAATTACTGCTTATTAATATTTAGGAAGGTAGTTGTTAAGTTTAGGTACTATGAAACTTTGAAAATATAAACGGATTAGTTAAGAAGATTGCTTAGTCTTTTAAAATTATGAAATAATAAATGATGGGAACCACTTAAAATTTAGAATAACAGTTTGACATAATGCAACTTTTACTTTTGACCCACGGTCCTCAATCACGTTGTATATTTGGCCCATCATTGCAAAAAGTTTGGGCATCTCTGCACTAAAAGAACCGGCTCAAAGAATCATTCGCTCAAGAATCAGACTTCACTGTGTGATTTGATTCACTATAACGAACAGGTTCATATGAATCATTCGCTCAGTAATCGCATTGGTCATGCTCTATGTTTGGTGCTGAATAATCCTGGGATCACTTTCCATTAACAGAAGCAAACGTTGTTCTGAATAAGAACCAGTGTCATTATACGTGGCCATTATAACATGCATGATCTAATCTCCGTGGCAATCAATGTAAACAGATGTCAGTAAATATCTTGTACGCACATTAATGCTAACAAGACTCTTAAAGAATTAATGATGATTTCCAGGACATCACAATAAACACAGTGTGTGTTCAAACTAAACTGACCTCATTCACCAAGACCACATGATGACCTGGTGAAATAAACTATCGTTCACAATTAATTAGCACTGTATGGCAGAAGTTTTCATGACCTTAAACAGCCTCTGGAGGAGAAGACCTGTGTTGGTTGGCCTTGTAACAGGATGTAAAGCTGCTGTGAAATATGATACGCCAATGATTTATTGTGCGCATTCCAGTATATTGGACAATTTGTAGTGCAGAACAAATGGCAGACAGTAACATTCAATCTACCATTTCAGTGTTGCGTTTCCTTCTTTCTGTTCTGCTCTCCCTCTTAGACGAGAGGATTGCTGGCAGACGTGTATTCGTCTTGCTCAAACAGTTTGGGTAATGTTAATGTTGGCGTATTTGGACCAATAAGCACCAGGCCCATCTTCCTGGAAACATTTACCACAATCCATCAATCCGCAATCTATTTGTTTAGGACAAATCAGATCCTCGGTTCTAAGCTATATATCTGTGAACGTGCATTCTAGTGTCTACACTTAAAGGATGTGATGCACACGAGTGAACTGGAGAGTTTGCCATCCAGAAGGATGCCGATGTTAGTGTTTTTTTAAGATATCTTTGGTTTCGAGATAAAGTTGGCATGTTTTCTGAAGGACTCCTGGCAGCTGAAATCAGAGGTGGCATTAACCCCATTAAAAAAGAAGTGCACTTTAATTATGCTTTTTAGTGTACTTCAAATCTTAAAAGTTAAAACTCTACTTGTAGATATCATAATGTTAATGAAATAAAAGATCACTTAAAAATAGTTCTTAGGCTACACTTTTAAAAAGTGCACTTTATAATGTCAAATTGTCAAATTTGAACTTTAAAGTACATTTTAAATCATCTTTTGTCACACATCTTGATGTGTTGACTAACATAAAGCACGTGTAGAGCAGAATTTTAACTGTAGTGTGTTATTTGATATTACATTTAAAGTTAATCGCAACTTTGTCTTTACAAATGTGAAATTACAAATATATCTAAATATATGACATTTCAAGAGAAATTACATTAAAGTATAGGCCTATTTTACCATGAATGCTCATCAGCATATTCAACAATACACTTTCATCAAAGACAATTGAATTAATTATGAAATTACATATAAGATATGCTTAAGTTCTACATAAGTGGGTCATGAAAACACTCTTTTTCTTTTTCTTTTTCTTTTTCATTTCATTGTAAATATCATGCAATTAAGTGTCTGAAAACATTACATTCTGTTCACATTTATGCATATTCTTTCATTTCCATAATAATGACTCATTTTGAAAGTATGCGAAAGTGTACTTCTTTTCACAAGGGTCATCATTGTGTGGCTGCCCATTTTGGCTTGCTGAAGCTGATGCCATCACTCTGACCAAGCCGGGTAAATGTTGCGTTTTCACCCACATCTGTGTCTATCACCTGCAGAGAGTTTGTATGTGCACTATATGGGAGTTATATGTACCGATATGCATCTGTTTACTTGATCACATGTACTTGGCATACAGCCAGCCACCCTTTCCATGCTAAATCAGAGATTAGTGCGTAATCAAACTCTCATCGGGTTGCTCTTAAAGGCTTCTGTCAAGAGGCAGGGCTGTAGGAAATGACTCAATGAGTAATCAGTGTTCTTGGCCCTGAAGTCACGTCTCAAATCAAGATCTCTTCTGTTCACGTCTGCAACAATTCAATTTGTTGTTCAGGTTCTACCATTAAAAATCAGTGATTGGTGCTTTATCATTCTGTAAATTGATTACAAAAACGAAATAATCTGGGTTACAGTTGTTGCTGAAACAGTAAAGCTTGTTAAATGTTCATCAGGGCGACGGCCGAATGCAGAAGGACCGGCTGATGTAGTCGACGACCTGAAGCTGTAGTAAATTACTGTTGTAAATGTCCATAGAGGCTGAGTCACCGTATGATTGCATGACTACAGCCATAGCGCTGGACTGGAGTCAAATGAACATGTGTGAGATAAGAATCAAATGGGGAGCTGGCTTTTTATTCAAAATCCCCATTTGCACAAACAAGTTTAGGTAAATTTACAATTAATGTGCCATTGCAATACTTTCTTTACAATAACAAGAACGAGAAGGTTATATTTGCAGAGAGGTTTTGGTTTTGCATCATCTTCCATTGGAAATGGAATTTTTCATGATCGTCACACACTAAAAGATGTGTATAACCATTGCAATACTTTCTGATATGCCAATTCTTGCAGACATTTTGCAATCAGTTAAGACAGGTGTACCTACAGATAAGATGCAATCTTATGCAATTCTGAAGAGAACTTGAGGAAAAAATGAATAATGTAATATTTTGTCTAGACTACCCTTCACAATTAATTAAATGTTCATAAATTGCACTGTTGCCAAACCAACTCAAAAGCTTCTTCTCTTGGTATTGATGAGTCACAAGGCCCAGTGGAAAGTACATTCAATCAGAATGGCATTTTTATTTGCCAAGTCGCTTTGCACTTACGAGAATCGGACTTCTTGAGCTGCTCCCGAGGTAAAACTGCAGAGCGCTCAGCCATCCAGCACTCAGCACACAATAAATATATGGAAGGTGTACAATGATGGAGGTTCAGAGAGGAAATAATACAGTAATGCGTTCATTATGCCATAGTCAAGGTCATGGGTTCGATTCCCAGGGACTGCATGAACTCAAAACGTCATGTTTTGTACAATGTCTTATGTTACAAACAAACCTGTATTCAAAATTGTCAGTTGCCGTCTTATGTAAAACTATTTTAAACTATTTTGTTTTTTTTTTTTGTTTTTTTTCAATTTTACTATTATTATAAATTCAGATTCAATTGCCATCTTAATTGAGAGAATTTGTAGAATTGTTGAACTGTTTTAACATTTTCCCAAGGCAGGACTGATTATGTGAACTGAGAATATGATTAAAATTGTTGAAAAACTTAAAAAAGGAATAATATGCATACAATTTTAGGAATAAACCTAAACCTAAAAAGCTTCACATCCATGTTATTTGTCTGTTTTGAGCCAAATGGCGTTTTACTTTTCATCCATATTATAAGACTTGCCTGTTTCCCGTTACTCTTTGTTTCTCTGGTTGCCATCAAAAACATTGTTCCTCTGGCAGGAGGATGTGGCATGAAGATACATGTGAAATAAAACAAACTGCAGACCAGTTTCTAAAAGCACACATGCATTCTTTCTGTGCCTTTGCTCATTTTCAGGAAACAAAAGAAATCTCACAGATGGGGACTGATAAATTGAATGTTCTAGACAAACACCGGCTCTCTGCTGGTTTGATCCTACAGCCTTCTCACAGAGCTCTTGACATTTCCCATGCAGAACAACCCAGTCTAAATGGCTGTAATACATGGCTCCTCATATATCCTCCGAATGCCTCTATTCTCCGTGTACTTTCATGTACTCTCCAAGCTGAAGCGCTAGGGAATAGCAAAACAAATTGTCTGCATGCATCTTCCTACAATGACAGCCTCCTTATATACTAGTAAACCAGTGCAGACTCCCAGCGTGAGACGATATAAGTCTTTATCGCAGTGTTTGGGGTGGTTGTGCACCACAGCTGCCTCTTGCTCTCTGCCAGAGAGATACTAATTGGCCGTGTTTTGTCTCTTTGGCCCCTCCTGCTCACAGGGGCCCTGAAGATCTTGGCCGTCGCTGCTGTTTCTGTGGAAGCGAGCCAGAAGGGTTAGCGGGCGAAGAGCCATTTCTTCAACTGATGTCAGCCACAGACCGGCAGGTAAAGGAGGGGGGTTTCTTTGCCTTTTAAAGGGTTAGTCGAGGTGTATTGAATCCCCATAACGCACAGGCTTGAAAAAAGATGATGAGTGCTTTGGCTGTCTAAGAAGATGGGACAAATGAAAGAACGATATACAATTGATCCAATTATTTCAAGTTCGCCACGTAAACAACAGCACTTTACATGTGATAGTATAAGTTTCTGTGGTCATGGTCATGCCATTTCCATAAAGCCTTTCTTTTAAAGTGCACCTATTATGTTTTTTCGGATATTAACTTTCATGTAAAATGTCTGCGATGTTTAAAAGATCAAAGTGCAGATAAATGGATAGGCCTTTATTGTCTCCCAAAAGAAAGAAGCGATTCTGATCTGCCTAGAACGAGTCTTCAGGAATTCCAGTCCCCGCAGGAACCAAGGTAAGTTTGTAACAAATTTGCATAATGCCAGTCTATGGTCCTCATTGGCTGCCGGTGAACAACATCTACATTGCCCCGCCCTTAAACACTGTAGTTTATCTGAGACTGGAAGAGTTTGGTTAGTGTTGTTCGTGTGGAGAAGACGCTGTTTTCTGCTGCCAAAGCAAATCCACTTTGATGCACTTCTAGAGGATGAGATTGATACGGTAAAACCGACGCCATCGTTACTGTTTGTATCGCTGCATGTACAAGTGGTATGGAAGCCTCCGGAGCTGACATTCTGATATGCTAATGGATGTTTGATTTCCGAGATGGTCGAGCAATCACAAGAGACTGGGCCATCTGACCAATCAGAACAGAGTTGGCTCTCGGAAAATGAAAGTGTTTTTTCACCTTGGATGCATGTAACCCTATTGTAGGAAACTTCAAAACAACATTAGGAATCTTTCAAATAGTATAACAGGGCACCTTTTAATAGGAATATTCCACATTTAATATACTGTATGATATCAATCAACAGCTTTTGTGGCATAATGTTGTCCCTTGTTTTATTTTAAAAAGGAGCAAAAATCTAGTTTTTAAAAGCAGAAATGTGAAGCTTATCATTTTATAAAAGCACTTACATTAATTCTTTTGTTAAAACATGTGCATTATTTGAGCTTCTCAGCTGTTTAAATCATCATTAATTATCAACAGTAAATTATCTGTTTAATCATCAACAAAGTTGTAAAATTGGATTTTACCTTACACAGAAAATGCTAGTAAGTGATTTTTAGTTTCGGCTTTAAATGCTAGTATCGGCTTTCTGTGTTTTCACTCTTATACAATAGGGGGGCGCTATTATGCATCTTCTGAAAGAGTACATAATCTCATGATCAAAACACATGTGAAGAAGAAGCAGAAACAAGCGATATCATATGTAAGCAGATGCATATGTAAAATAACCCGATCATCAACATTTAACAGCATATAAATGAAAACTGCCTGTTACTGAATGAACTGTCGACCCAGGACGAGTGACAGGACTGTGAAGCTTTGAGTGTGTTGATGGACTCGATCTACTCCATCTGTGTTTTGATCATCATTCTGAATCCCATCCAGATGTAAACAATTTTTTGTTTAAAAGCAGAGGCTCTGTTCTCTCTTTTGATACATTACATGTTCAGATATTCATACAACAAAATATTCTGGGGGCCATGAAAATTTTGTGGAAATTATCAAAAATGCAGGCGGTGGCTGGCAACTTTTTTCAAAAACGCTGGCAGGGAAAGAGTTAACATGCACATTGTGTCAATACTATTGAAATCTTTACGGATTGACCCCTAAATGACTTACTATAACCAAGATATTTGTTGATGTAAGGTATTTTTTAGTCCTGCTGTTGATTGAGCTTGCTGAAGCCGAATATTCCCTTAAACCTGTCCATGAACACCTGGCCGAAGCTTCCACCTGTGTGTTGCATATGTAAGGCATACGCCAGCTGTGTGAAAGGAGGATCAGAGGGTGTGTGATGACAGGGCGAGTGCTAATTGAAAGGGCTTAGCTCTGACATCACAAATCCAGCATTCACTGGCTCTACAGCTGCGCAGGTCAGCAAAACCGAGACCCTTCCCTCGGCCCGAGGACACGGCGAGAAGCGAACACACCTGGAAGAGTCCGGGGAGGAGGAGAGCGTGCAGCCGCGTGGAAGATTACATGCTGACAGGACAGAAAGCCTGACAACAGTCATTACACTCCAACGGGGTTATGCCCTTGTCAAGGTGACTGGTTATGAGTAACCAAAAAAACAGTTTCACGATAAGGCCAAACTGTGTCAGAGGTTTTGTCAAATTAAATTAATAATGTTTGTTTCAATGAAGAAAAAGCAATGAAATGAAAGCTTCTACGTGGTAACACTTTAGTTTAAGGTCTGATTCTCACTATTAACTAGTTGCTTATTAGCATGCATATTACTATATTGGCTGTTTATTAGTACTTATAAAGCACATATTAATGCCTTATTCTGCATTATCATATTCTACATCCCTCAATCACCCAATACTTTAGGTAACTACCTTACTAACTATTAATAAGCAGTAATTAGGAGTTTATTGAGGCAAAAGTAGTTAATAGTGAATATGTGTTCCCCAAACTAACCCCCTCCCCTCTTATAATTATATATATATTGTATTTACTTATGTATCCAGGTTGAGTAAGGCTGTAAAATGACCCAGGTTCAGTTCTCTTGCTGGAATAAATGATTTTTTATTTTAATTTTAAATTAAGGCAAGAACCTACAGGCAAAACCATTGTTTGTATCATGCAGTGGTCAATTTTGCTTCCATAACTAGTGAAAATAAAACATTTAAAATACACATTTAAGTGTTTATTTTGTTACACTTCATCTATTTGCATCTGTAGATTCTTTCCTCCTGCAGTGAGTCAGAAGCACTTACATAAACCAAACTTTACCTTTTTACTCATAAAATATTCATTAAAAAACACTACCCTACTTACCTGATAATTACAAAATAATGATAGAATTAATCCTATACAAAGAATAGGCTACTTTTTATTTCTTTGAACAATAAAAACAATTGTTTCTAAAATGATTTCTGATGCACACTGAAAAATAAAAGACTTATTTTTAGAGGCGCAAATACACTGATATGCTCTGCATCGCCGCATGACTCGTTCTTGCGAGGGTAATATCTCTGCGTGTTTGCACTGTGCCAAATCTCAACAGATTGCGTACTTGTTAACTCATGTTTTACACATCTCTGTTCTTTGCATTTCTCCACACTTCCTCATGGGCCTGGTAAAGGATTATGGGATACGGTGAGTTTGAGTCCACCCACACAGCCGGTCCCCCGTGAGCCAGACTCGCAGCCTGAGAGATTGCACTCCTCCGCTTATTTTGTCTGACTTTCATAAACAAGTCCAGGGGTCAAATAATCTCTCTGTATATCTGTCTGCGACTCAAGCTGACTGCTTTTAATATTTAGACAGGCAGTAATGTTCCTTATACTGATCTGCCTACACCGTTACCCTTTAAAATCCCTCGTGGAACTGCCAAGTTACTGTGTGGGCCAAAGTTTGGCTACCCTCAAAACAGTTTAATCATGTTTGCCTGCAGATTTGAGCTGTATTGGATGACGTTGGTGTTTATTTTAAGTCCCATATCAGACGCTAACAACCCGTTTGTTTATGTCATTGTCCCAGAGGGTGTGTGATGACATCATAATACAGTGTCACGGTGTTTTGATGACCTCTGAACTCCTGTCAGTATTAGAAACCCGGGGCTGTGAGGAGAGTGTGCGTAAAAGCTGTTAATGGTATATAAGCGAGAGAAAAGTTGCTAATTAATACCTGATGCCGATATTTTCAGCTACACGTTATGCTGCGTTACGCCATTTTCCCACAAGCGAGGTTTTTTCATAGGACATTTGTGCGCAATATAGTCGAAAAAATCAAATCTGAGCAGCCGTTTATGAGCAATGATACTCAGACGAGGCTGATTCTTCTTCTTTAATGATGCAAATGAGAGCGCACTGTTTACTCGGCCTCCGTCTAAATGAGAAGTTGAAAGTTGACCCGTCTCGCAGTAAGAATAAATGTGAAAAGATAGTGTTTCAGCGTAGGAGTGATACACAACATCTGTGAATTGTTAATACTACAAGAGAGAAACTGATAAATATTTAAAAAAGAGGGCAATTAACAAATATACAGTGACCCATCCACATCCTCATACGTTATGTGCTGTACAAGTATAAAACAGGTGTGGAGACATGATGTCATAAGACAAAACACATAGCGAACGCGTCAGACACATGGGCCTTAATGAGCAGTGCAGTGGACATAGACACAATATTTCAAAGGAATATTTCCGGTTTTTGATTCAAACCTCATTTTATAAAATTTTAAAATATCAATAGTGACATTAAAAGTAAATGTGGCCAATTTTTAGAGGATTTAAAAGCTAAAATGTGGAGCTTATAATTTATCAAATCATTTACATTACGTCCATTAAAAGTTGTGTATTATTTGATCTGTAAAGCTGTTTATATCATAATATTTATAGGCGTGTTGATGTCATTAAAGTAAAACTGATTACACAGGAAAGGTTAGTAAGCAGTTTTCTTCACTCTAGAATCATCTTAAAATGCATATTGTTTACATTTTGTGGCTATACTATCGAAACAAGTATTTGACCGTTTACAGATTTACTTTCCTTCTAAGTCTCTTACTGTATCCTTCATCTTTTTTCTTTTTTTTTTAACATAATTAGTCATAGTGTGGTACATTATGCCATCATGCATGCCACAGATGCTGTCAATCATTCTTAACTGAATCTTCAACCTGAAATATTTCTTTACTGGCCAAGTATTTTTATAGAACTAAATCCAGATCAATCAGACACCTGTCTATAGTGCCTGACACTTGTGTGTGTGTGTGTGTGTGTGTGTGTGTGTGTGTGTGTGTGTGTGTGTGTGTGTGTGTGTGTGTGTGTGTGTGTGTGTGTGTGTGTGTGTGTGTGTGTGTGTGTGTGGTTATATAAATCAGTCTGGAGGCGGTCTGTCTGTAATTACAGGTTAAACACCTCTACACAGTCCAAATGCTGAGAGAGGCGGAGCACATATGGTGTCAATACATTTTAATTACACTTTCTAATTCACCCTTTCCTGCTCTGGACGTGCTAAGACACACTTCCCCTCAATAGACATATCACCGTGCATCAGGGCTCAAAACTGTCTCTCCTGTAGAGCTACAGTGCCCTCTATAGGTTAAAAGAAGAGGGATGTGATATCAACCAAAAGACAAGACTGGCAAAAGTTGTAATGCTTCTCCCTGGCATGAAAACAACCTGATATTGAAGTACTGCGTTTGTAAAAGAGAACTACAGTCAAAACAAAGAGTCTATGTGATATTAACCCTCAAGTTCTGATGAGATTGACTGTACATTCCCAGAAACCTCAATTATTTATGTGTGAAAATGAAAACGGTTACACTTTATTTAAAGATGTCCTTGTTGCAGTGTAATTATACATTAAGTAACGAGTAATAACATACACTTACCAAAGGGTAAGGATTAGGGTTTGGTTTAGGGTTAGTTGCATGTAATTATGCATAATTTACTGCTATTATTACAGTAAGTGCATGTAACATATGTAACAAGGAGACTGTAAAATAAAGTGTTACCTATTTTATTATAATAATTATTACAAAAAAGATACATATATATTATTCTAAGTTTGTTGTTTTGAGTTATTAAAACATAAAGGTTAATAATTTACATTGAGTTTTGTGATTGAAGGTAAAGAATGTTGTTGCATTTAAGGTTTTTAATTGTTCCCTGCTCATAAAATGTAATAAAGACTAGGCTTCAAATCTAAATGAGAGATTTGAATTGTCCAATATTCATTCCAGAAAACCTCAATGAGTGAGACATCAGCCAAAGCTGGGAGATTTACACAAGACTATCTTGCGAGGTAATAATCACTGACATGGCAAACCCATCACTTTCGGGACTTTTACAGACTGCTAAGTTTCCAGCCTTCTGACCCCCAAAGTCCATCAAGTCACATCCGTGTGACTCTCTCTGAATCTATAACCTGCACTTATGTCTCTATTAAAGCCTGAGAATGATGTCACTTCCAGCAGTGTGCGATAATTAGCGTTAACACGATTCCCTCGATGTCTTCAGCTTGTGCTGTAGGTCAAACAGTGAGATGAGAGCCAAATGTGTAAGAAGATTTGCTGTTCTCATAACAGAAATGCATTCACATGAACTGAATAGTTTAGACCAAATTTTTTGAAGAGACTCGATCGCTTTATATGATAAACAGATTGGATTTAGGTTTTTATTCACATATAAACATTCATCAACTCACACACCAGTTGTGGTAAAAGGAAGCTCAAGCATGTTCGCTTAACGTGCAAGAACCAATTAGGTTCATTCTTGTGTTACGCATCACGTTTGAGCTTCAGCAAGAACCAATGAGGTTCATTCTCGTGTTACGCATCACGTTTGAGCTTCTTCAAGAACCAATGAGGTTCATTCTCGTATTACGCATCACGTTTGAGCTTCTTCAAGAACCAATGAGGTTCATTCTCGTATTACGCATCACGTTTGAGCTTCTTCAAGAACCAATGAGGTTCATTCTCGTATTACGCATCACGTTTGAGCTTCTTCAAGAACCAATGAGGTTCATTCTCGTGTTACGAATCATGTTTGAGCTTCTTCAAGAACCAATGAGGTTCATTCTCGTGTTACGCATCACATTTGAGCTTCAGCAAGAACCAATGAGGTTCATTCTCGTGTTACGCATCACGTTTGAGCTTCTGCAAGAACCAATGAGGTTCATTCTCGTGTTACGCATCACATTTGAGCTTCTTCAAGAACCAATGAGGTTCATTCTCGTGTTACGCATCACGTTTGAGCTTCAGCAAGAACCAATGAGGTTCATTCTCGTGTTACGCATCACGTTTGAGCTTCTTCAAGAACCAATGAGGGTCATTCTCGTGTTACGCATCACGTTTGAGCTTCTTCAAGAACCAATGAGGGTCATTCTCGTGTTACGCATCACGTTTGAGCTTCAGCGAGAACCAATGAGGTTCATTCTCGTGTTACGCATCACGTTTGAGCTTCAGCAAGAACCAATGAGGGTCATTCTCGTGTTACGCATCACGTTTGAGCTTCAGCAAGAACCAATGAGGTTCATTCTCGTGTTACGCATCACGTTTGAGCTTCAGCAAGAACCAATGAGGTTCATTCTCGTGTTACGCATCACGTTTGAGCTTCAGCAAGAACCAATGAGGTTCATTCTCGTGTTACGCATCACGTTTGAGCTTTGTTTTAAAGTTTCGATATAAAAGAGTAGCGACAAATTTTGCCACATGTCTAAGTGATTTGGTTTATTGAAAAAGAAAAAAAATTAAGAAAGGGTTGGGTTTATGCAGACTAAATGACTGAATAAATCCGACATCACCAGAGAGAAGTCATTTCAACGGAAGATCGAGTTATGACATTTTGATGAAATCTACAAGGTCAAAACAAAGAATATGCATGAATGAATCATTCACAAGAAGGTCATTAAAATGCATTTAGAAAATATATTGGGGGGAGGGGGGTTCAATTCATGCCAACTCTAAGTAAGATTTTTTTTCTCAGCATATCAAACAAAAAAATGCAAGAAACCACACCATTTAAATTCACTGGATGTTGACCTTTTTGTGGCAACGATAGAAAATAAATAGAGTGATATATGATTAGTAGTACTTTTGTGTTTTATCATGAGTGTTATATAAAGTTTGAAGTGGAGTAAAAATGGAAAATCACTGGTTACAGCAGTAATGTTACGTCTCATTAGTAGTGCATATTTACAGGTTGAAGTCTTTGCCCTTCTGTGAGCAGCAGCTAGTTGTTCATGGCAAAGTAATGAGGCCTGTGGTAGCTGGATTCTCCAGTAATTGAAGTGATGGAGCATTGCTACAGAGGGAAAACTCGACATGTAATGTATTTATGTTGTCATATGGTGATTTGTCTCATTCTAACTAATATTGCCATTTTTGTGTGTGAATAACGTTTAGAGCCACAAGTTTGTTTTCTGAGAGGCTCCTTGTTAGGTTCGAGTTGAACTGATGAAAGCCTACAGTATGTTTGCTCTGTTCTACTTGCATTAGTTCAACTCAAGTGTGAGAGTTTGGTCTGGACAATTGGGTACGTCTTGGGTGTTATGCTGGGAAAAGGATGAAACGAAGTATGAAATACAGGAATCAAACAAAGAAGCGAAAACTCAAAGTGTAAAAACATCTCAATCCAGCAACAAATTTATTCATTATTCCCATTCAAGTTCTCATAATTGTGTATTTTTAAGTTAATGTAAGACCACTGCAAAGCTTTCAGACATCATCATGGGGAACTGAAGAATACAGATTGGCAGTCGAGAAGGGGATAACCCAGCAGCTCTTGGATAAAAACAAGTCAACATTGTCATTTAAGTGAGCCGTTAAATCGAAGTCTCGCCTTCGCCATGACAAACTGAAAAATGATTGCGAGTCAATTATTTTAACAGTTTGGCTTGGATAAGAATAACACTGTATGGGAGGGACATTTGTTTTACCAACAGCAGGAGGAGGCTGAGACTTCTTTTCAACAGCACATTTTAAGATGTTTAGCCGGTTAGATCCCAAGACTTGTTCTTCTACGCCTTGCTTTCTCGGTTGCAAGCAAACTAGGGGATGTTTTTGAAACCCCACAATCCTACATTCAGTTCTGACATGTCAATACGAAAATATTCATCTTGCAAAACATGTTGACTTCATCTTAAATGCAGGAATGGAATCAGACAGGTATCGGCTCACCGTTAGCCTCTTGCTCTTATGTCTCTAATATCTTTATTTTCTCTCCAAAGAGCTGAACAAAGAAATAACAATAAAGGAATGTCTAGCCAGAGCTGATTGCCAAGGATAACTGTAGCAGATGTCGGTGGAGGAATCTCACTCGTTCTGCCAGGCCCTTGGGAATTTCACCAAGCGGAGAAGCCATCGGATCTGAAAGTAAAAGCGCAGCCGAGGATCTGACCAGGTGGTGAAAGCTTTTGTCTGAAACCAGCTGGCTCTTACAGGCCATGCTTAAAGTTCTGCTGTATTGGATGGCTCTTGTTCTCCGAGGGTAGTAGGTAGCTTGAACGACCGAGCAGTCGCTAGTTTGGACGGCTGCGAGAGTAATGATGGGTGGACATGCATGGATAAAAACTCACAAAACCAGGATCTTGATCTCGAGTCAGTGTCAATACCAGACACAATAAGAAACATCTCTCCAGCAAAACTTACGTAATCTAACCAGTTACATGAAGATTGTCAGTGTGCTTGCGATGACATATAGGTATAGGAACGATAAGGTATCTTTTCTTAAAAAGTACTCATTCACTGTGACATGAATATGCCTTCTGTCCGTTACAACATGCTGGAGCAGTTTTTCAAATAGCATGGCAGCGTTTAGCTACAAGAGGAACCATCATCCAAATAAACTATACTTTCTTGGCCTAGAAGCCAAAGCCTGGGTCAAAAACTGTGGGAAGATCTCAAGAAAATGCACCTTACCTCATGAATCTCATGCTGTTTCTCCAAACATTCTGTCATTCACAGTGAGAAACTTCTAAACACGACTTTTGCATTTACTTGTCTTACTTCCAGTTCTTGGAAGGCTCCAATGTCTCTTCTGACGGGCTTCCAAACATGTTTATTCCACCCGAAAGATCTCTTTCATGCTAAATAGAGTAGTTGATGTATATTTGTCATTTTTATGTTTTTGTATCTGATATCCATCATAAAATTGGTACTTTGTGTCTTCAAGTAAACCTAAAGGCATAGTTCATCCAAAAATGAAAACTCATTTTTGAATCACCCACATGTTGCTCCAAACTATCTTTGTTCTATGGAACATATTTAAAAAAAATAAAGGTTATTTATTGGCATCTATGGTTCCATAAAGAACATCCATGGAAACCTCCCATTGCACAAACAATTTTTTCATAGTGGAAAAAGATTCTTCAGATTATTAAAACGTTCTGCACACTAAGAAAAAAAAATGGTTCTTTTAAGAACGGTTTACTGAAAGGTTCTTTGGGAAACGCAGAATGATTCTACGGCATTGCTGAGAAAACTTTCTTTTATTTTTGAGAGTGAACATAAAAAAAGATATTTTGAAGAACTGTTTTTGTCCATGCAATGAAAGTCAAAGGGGTCCAAAACATTTCAAAATATGTTTTTCTGTGCTCCACTGAATAAAGATAGGTGTTGAACGACATGAGGGTGAGAATATGATGACAGAATATCCATTTTTGGTTGAAATATCCCTTTAAGTAATGAACAAAGGACTCGTGTGAACTCTTATGCTTCGGTGAACCCAAAGCTCAAAGGATGATAGCATAACAGAAGAGAGAACGACACAAATTTCTCCTCGCCCAATGAGGGAGCCAGCGTTATGCCTTACTAATTTTTACAGTCAGGTTTATAAGGGTGGCCGAGGGGTGCGTGTATGGCGAGGCATCGGAGCAGGTATCTCAGGAGTCCTTCCCTCGGATGATTCTGCTGAAATAAGGGCGCCACTCGACAGGCATGAAATTTTACATTGGAGACAACGTTGGGAGAGCGTGAGGCTTTAGGATGTGCTACAATAACATAATTCCCTCTATCCCACATCCTAAACCTCATATAAGTTCCCTCTTGTGGCTCATTACCACCTGTGGCTGAAAAAGTATGTTTATAAGCTCCAATCCCCGAAGAGAGGCTGCCATTCGCACGACTTTACAACCCAGGGAAACTCGGGAGAGAGAGACGAAGGATAAATAATATCTATCATGTCATATATTTACTGTCCTTTTGCAGTCGGTTGCAAATACGATCCCCTTTGCTGCTCCTCGAGGTGGTGTTATGGACTATGTATATCCACAGGACTATCACTTTCACAGTGTCTCAGTGCCCCCGCCTCCCAGCTTCACATAAGTCATTCACGTTGGGGCGATTTATCATCGTGAGTAATGCTCTGGATGAAGTGAATATAGGAAAGGAGGGGTAAGGAAGTTGTGGGTGTGGGACACTGCAAAACTGCCCAGATTCAGGACCAGTTGCCTTTAAATCAAAGCCCATCAAGGGGCCGTGATTTGGTGCGGGGGGCTGATTTGGCACGGTTTCCACGTGTGACATCTCTTGCTGTGGAAGTGCAGAATGGCAAAAACAGCTTGGCTGGACACAGAGTATAGTTGTGTAAATGCTAGATTAAATCAGATTTATGCTTTTCAGCATAGAAGCAGTACATCTGTCTTTCTCAACCACGCCGACCCTCTTTTCTCCATGCTTTCAGTAGGTACGATGCTGTTGAATTAATGGAGCAGAGTGGAGTGTCCACATGGGAGGTTTTTCCTGCTTCTTTTAATGTCTTTTTCATCTCAGTTCACTTGCATGTTCTTGTGCTGTTCGATTTTGCCATATGTTATTGATGAGAAAGCGTGGTAAATTAATTAAAACCAAGCCAAGTTGACCCTTCACTATCTCTTACTGTTACTGTTGCTACTCAGCCAATCATTAAAGAACATCATATAGGAAAGAACAAGAGACTTATATTACTAACACTATTAACACTTTAGTTTAGGGTCCAATTCTCACTATGAACTAGTTGCTTATTAGCATGCATATTACTAGGATATTGGCTGTTTATTAGCACTTATAAAGCACATATTAATGCCTTATTCTGCATGATCATATTCTACATCCCTTAATCACCCAATTCCTAAACTTAATAACTGACTTGATAACTATTAATAAGCAGTAATTAGGAGTTTATTGAGGCAAAAGTCTTAGTAATAGTTAGTCAATAGTGAGAATTGGACCCTAAACTAAACCCAAGCTGGATTTTCACTAAAATCTGCTAGTGGTGAAATTTTGGGATTCATTGTTATTAAAATTCTCTTTATTTATATGGCCAATACCTGATAAATGGCCAATATTAGAATGCTACTGTTTTTTGTCTAATTAAATGAAAAATAAAACACTAAAAACTCATTTTAAATGGCAAAAGCTAATTTAGGCAGCACAACATTACGTATATGTACAGAATGAAAATGTTATATTAATTTAGGATTTGCTAGAAATATATATTTAACAGTGTTAATAAATTATTAACTGTTCATAAAACATCCAATGTCGACAGATGCCACACAAAAAAAAAAGAACAAAAGAAAGGAAAACTTCTCTATATAATATATTGTGCAATCTAAAAGATTATTATTCTGTGGATTGGAATGCATTATGGTATTGCAAAGCATTTTATATGCATTGTAAAAATACAGCAATGTGATTAAAAACTATAGCATAAGTGAACTGAACTGTCCCTAACATTTCTACAAAACACATTGACTATTGCGACCTCTTTGGTTACTATCAACGCCACATTGACCTAAATCAATGTGTCAATTATTTGAAGTTTGTTGTGTTAATTTACCTTGGAACAAAAGTTCCCTTACTGATGTTGCAGAAACTATTGATAGCATTGAAAAAGAGTCAAGAATCCACGTCATGAACCGATTATCCAGTACTCAGCACAGTGGACCTCAATGAAATATCCACTTGTACTAAGTTACAAAGATAAGCTCAGCCAATTGTTCTCACCTTAAGAGTTCCTCTCTAGTGTTTATTGGGTAAGATGTCAGACAGGGTCAGACACAAAACTGAGGTGTTGAGACTGCTATAACAAGGCCCACCTGTGGATCATACTACCACTGTTAAAGAGAAAAGACAGAATAAGAGCGTTAGCGTGGACAATGATCTGGCAACTATAAAAAGAAACAAGCGAAGGGCCAATATTAAACTGACAGCTGTTATAAGACTTTCAAAATAAAGTCTTTATGTATTCAAGAATACAAAATTGATATGCATCCTATCAGAACGACTGGACACAGATATGCTATACAGACTACATTAGTCACATATATCTCGTACACTGACTCGTATACAGGAGTGATGGATCGCTCACTCTCAGCAGGCACTTCAGAAGAGTTTCTCTGATTACATAATTGGCTCACAACACCACAGGGAGAAGGTCCTGTTTGATATTTCATGTCTTTGGTGGGTCTTTTGGCCTTGAGCGGTCCGCGAGTCTACGAGGGAAAGCGCCACTGTCCGTTCGGAGGGTTTTATGTTTAGTTTGTCTTGGCCGCAGGATGCATATCGTTCCGATGACATTCTGCAGACATTTCCAGCTTTTTGTTTTAGCTCCATCCATCTCTCTGTCTGTCTCCCTCTCAACCCTCAAAGAAAGAGAGAGGCGAGAGTTATGTCTCCCCCTGTGTTCTCACTCACTCAAACCTGGCTCGAGAGTTTTGTGGAGTGGTAATACGGGGTTCGCTGCGTCTCCCAGCGTTCCACTTTTTGGCAGTCTCGTGGACCTCCTGACCCCCTGTTTGCTCCCCGGCCCCATCGACTGATGAGTGATGGCTAATAAAAAGGTCCTCTCTTGCCCTGGAGTGTGTTAAACATCTCACTGGCAACGCAGAAGCGATTTCTCACTGTCTGGTTATCCGCACACGTTTGCATACCAGCACCCTTCAGACAAATTAGAGGCGGCGGGATAAATAGCAGGTACACAAAACCAAAGAGGGACAATATGTAGCCTAGTTTTGGAAAAATGTAAAAATTTGCAATTCTTACCTTAAAGGACAAGTTCGGTATTTTACACTTAAAGCCCTTTTTACAGATCGTTTCTGATGAAATAGAATGGTTAAGATTAAAATTTGGACACAGGTGTTTTACCATTTGTTGTAAAACTGTGGACCTATTTTTCCAAACGCCTCACACCCGTACATTCTTCCGTTGAGAGCTTGAATAATAGACACTCCAGTCCAGTTGGTGGCGGAGTACTACCGTACCTCACAGCACATCCAATACAAGTCAATGGAGTTGGACAAAAACTACGATAAAACCTGTTGGAAAGCATCTTTTGCAGCGATTTTTGTGTGAGCATACCAGTGAACACCCCTGACCACTCGGTGAGTTTCACGTCTTTGTAAACAAAAGTTTAATGTGTTTTAGGAAGGATTGTTCCAGTGCACCTATACAGCCATTGTGGAGGTGGGGGGAAAGCGAAAGAAACCTAAAATTCTCGGGACAGCAGCATGTGTCCAAATTTTAACCTTAACCGTTCTATTTCATCAGAAACGATCTGTAAACAGGGCTTTAAGTGTAAAATACCGAACTTGTCCTTTAAGGATGTATTTCTAACATTTAAAAAAGATTATAATTGTAACTTAATTAAGTTAGGTTGATTCAGTCGTATTTAGGCATCCTAAACAGACATGATGCGCTAAAATTGTTTCATTGTTTTGATTCATCAGTGAGTGAAATCATTCATTCACTGAATCAATCATTCATAAAGAATCTAAATATGAATATTAGTAGGCGAAAAAACGCGTGTCAATGGCAGTATATCTGAATTCACAGTATTCATTAGCAGCACTACTTAGAGGTACAATCTGAAGTGATCTACAAACCACGCCCTTCCCTTGCCTTTTAAGCTTCACTATCGCCACCTAGTGATAAGGCATACAGATTGTTTTGCACAGATCACGAGACGCCGTAAGTCATCCTATGGTGATGATTAATATTTTACCTTCTCATTGTATTCTTGTCTGTGTAAAGCGCTTTGAGAAGTAACATTTAAAGGCGCTATATAAAATAAAGTTTATTATTATATTATTATTATTATCCTGTTTTCCTGAGTTTTCGAAGTATTTTAATTATGAAACTCTATAAGGTAGGGTGAGGTTTTGGGTTGGGGGGGTAGGTTTTTTAGCTATAATTTATTTTATGTTTCACGACTAGCTGTTATTTCATACTTCATATGATTCGAAAGCAATATAAGCTAGTCTTACAAACATTTTAAAATATTTACTTCAAAAGATTGTTTTAGTCAATGACATCCACTCTTGTTTCTTCATGGGAGGTTGTAAGAATTTCCCGTCTCGAATTTCCTGTCATTTTTGCAACAGCACTTCCCTGGCATAGACAGAATTTTCTAGCTTTCCGTGTTTTCACTGTTATACCATAGGGGGGCTATTACGCATCTTCTGAAAGAGTACAGAATCTCCTGATCAAAACACAGGCATAAAAGGAGCTGAAACAAGCAATAAAAGCATTGCATATGCATGTTGTAGCTAGTGTTTGAAAAGACGTGATTTTTTTTGTTCAAAATGTAGCTTTTTTAACAAAACTTACCCACATTCAAGTGTTGATAAAAAAGAATGCATGAAGCTAGAATAAAATGTTTTTTTGTTTTGTTTGTTTGTTTAAAAGCAGATCCTCTGTTCTTTCTTTTGATATATTTTATGTTCATACAACAAAATATTCTGGTGGCCATTACATTTTTTTTTTTTTTTTTTGAAAATTATCAAAAAAATATGGCAGTGGTTGGCAACTTTTCTTAAAAAAAAAAAAAAAAAGATAGAAAGAAAGCGTTAATCACATTTTGGGTCACCTGTCATTTTTACAATTTCATTTAATAACAAAAAAATGAGGGCATTTGAAGGTCAGCATTATTTTAACAGGTATGTGTGAAGACTCAAATCGTCTGACTTTACAATACTATAATAACAAACTTACTTTAAATTTTACTTCATTCAATCCATAGGGGAAAAAAAGCTCATCTCCCCAAGTAAAAAAAAAAATAAAACAAAAAAATAGAGAGACAAACATTAACATGAATTTGCTTGACTTTAACATGCTTATTTGCAAATGTGATGACAAACGCATAGCTCACCCTTTTCAGGCCTGCTACTACACTCCCAAGATCTGTTTGTTAGGACAGATGGTCTGGAGCGTCTCTAAGCTGAAGGCCCTCGCCTGTAAGAGGGGGAAAAATGGGTTGCAAAGTTACAAAGCCATAGACAAGGATTCCTGTCAAAGCTGAAAGCAAATGTGTGGACCATTCCTGAATATACAGGAGAGAGACACTTTAAAGGCAGAACTGCAGATATACCCTTACGAAAAAGAAGTATACTTCAAGTTCATTTTATGAAGCATACTTAAGTAATGTTCAAGTATATTTTTAAGTATACTTTATGTAGTAAGTATACTAATATCAATGTGTACTTGTTGTGTACTATTTCAATAGTGCTTGGGACTAAATTGGCCCACTTTTAGTATATAAAAGTATTCTTTTAAGTGTACTATAAGTGTAACAGTAAGTACACAACTAGGTTTCTCATTTGTAATGCATCTGTACTACAAGTGAACTTATAAGTATACTAGTAGTTTACTATTTTAATACAAGTAGTAATTTGTTTAGTTTATGAAAGTACACACTGAAGTGTGCTCTCAGTAAACTACTAGTTTAGTAGTGTATACTGCAAGTATACTTCTAAGTTTTCTTTAAAGGTGCTCTAGGTAACTTTTTAACCTTAACTGAACAGCTTCGGAGTCAGTGGAATGGTTATATTACTTATTTCGGGTTGAATGGTGGTGGTTTCGCACCCCCCTGGTGCCCGAGAGCGGAAAAAACTCACTTGCAACTTTGGGACGCGGGTCGGCGTCAGGA
Source organism: Squalius cephalus (assembly GCF_949319135.1). Classification (NCBI taxonomy): domain Eukaryota; kingdom Metazoa; phylum Chordata; class Actinopteri; order Cypriniformes; family Leuciscidae; genus Squalius; species Squalius cephalus. The sequence continues at coordinate 3,146,411 of NC_137140.1, forward strand.
AGTATCGCGTGATATCAGGTCTCGCGATGTAACGAATTGCTTGACGGCACTGCACACGTACACGCCCCTATTCAAGCACCGGCGGGCTAGCTATAAGCAAAGGGCAACGATAGATTGAGTTATGGCTGAGGCTGAGCCTGTGCCTGTAAAAAAGAAGCAGAAAGCTAGGAAATCTTTGTCGGAGGACCAACGAAAGAGGAAACGGGAGACTGACCGAGCAAGAAGTCAGACTCCAGTAAATATATCGGACCGGCTTTTTCAGAATGGTGAGAACTGAGAGAAACAGAAGCCTGCAAAACAGATGCTGATCCTGCTGTTGCACTTGTAAGTTAAGTATCTTTGGAATAAACTGTGTTTAATATTTAAATTTCAAGTAATTGCGACCTCAGGATGTTTGCTATTGTCTGTAAAGGTTTTTATTATGATCGCTGTCTGTTAGGGGCTTACTAGTACGCTAGATACTATAACTTTGATGTTAGCATTGTCATAGCAAACACGTTTGATTTCTGTAGTTGTGTGGCCGTTCCTCTGTCCGTTTTATTTGTGTAACTTACACTTTTATTTTATGTCACTAAGTCAACGCGTCTGATAGTAGGCAATATCAGACGCGCAAAATGTTGCACATCATGATCGAGCTAGAAAAAACGTTCTGATGTTTTCTTAGACAAGCAAAGGTAAACCATCATTCTACCAGATGAACTTATAGACCTTGCTAATATAACTTTATACAAATATTAGCCTCCGATATATATATATATTTTTTATGCTCATGCCCATTCTCCCAAAAACAAACAAACAAACAAACAAACAAACACGAAAGCAGTAGTTCGCCTCGTTCATATCGTTCGTTCCCGGTAAAAATACTAGTATGCATGACAACACAATAAATAAAAAAATCGCCATCAGTTGGAAAGAAAGTATTGCTTTACTTGCCTCGGTAGACATAAGTTCCTCTGCTCAGCTGGGTTGACAGCTGATCAGCTGGGTTGCTCGTGGCAAGGGGGGAGGGACAACAGTTCGTTTTTACGACAGAGTGTTTGAAAGCATTATACTACCAGACACTAGGGGGAGCTCGTAGAGAAAAAACACTCAGACTTGCATAGTGTCCCTTTAAGTGTACATAACATTACACTTATAGTTTACTATTTATATCTTATTCTAGCACTTGCAGTATACTACTATGTTCAAATGTAGATATTATTTTTATACTTGAAAAATACCTTTAACAGTACTTTAATTTTAAAAACATTTTATTAGCTTCATGCATCCTTTATTAATCAACACTTCAATGTCGGTAAGTTTCATAAAGAAAGGCAACATTTTAAATATGTTAGTATTTATAGTTGAGAAAATCTCATTTTTGTCAAAGACTACGCCTTGATCAGATTCAGAACGATGATCAAAACACAGATGGAGTAGATCGAGTCCAACACCCCAAAGCTTCACAGTCGTTTTCTCTTCATGGGTTACGCTTCATTTCTTTTGGTAATATTAAGAAGTTTTGATTTACACGCTGTTTAATGTTTGATGATCATGTTATTTTACATTTGAGTGAGCAATCTTCTATCACTTGTTTTAGCTTCTTCTTTTCCTGTGTTTTGTATGGAAGCTTGTTTCCGCCACAGAATAAAACATTTTAAAAGATAATTGCGACTTTTTATCTCACAATTGCGAGTTTACATCTTGCAAGTCTGACTTTATTTCTCAGAATTATAATGTTATAAAGTCAGAATTGCGAGATATAAAGTCAGAATTGCGTGTTATAAAGTCAGAATTCTGACTTTTTTTCTCGCAATTGCGACTTTATATCTCGCAATTCTGAATTTATAACACGCAATTGCGACTTTATATCTCGCAATTCTGACATCTTTTCTCAGAATTGTGAGATATAAACTCACAATTGTGAGATATAAAGTCCAATTCTAAGGAAAAAAAGACAGACTTTTTTTTTTTTTTTTTTTACCACAGAATAGTTTATATCTCACAATTCTGACTTTATAACACGCAATTGCGACTTTATTTCTCAGAATTGTGACTTTATATCTCGCAATTGCGACTTTATTTCTCAGAATTGTGACTTTATATCTCGCAATTGCGACTTTATTTCTCACAATTCTGACTTTATAACACGCAATTGCGACTTTATTTCTCAGAATTGTGACTTTATATCTCGCAATTGTGACTTTATTTCTCAGAATTGTGACTTTATATCCCGCAATTGCGACTTTATTTCTCAGAATTGCGACTTTATATTCCAATTGCGACTTTATATCTCGCAATTGCGACTTTATTTCTCAGAATTGCGACATTATTTCTCACAATTCTGAGAAAAAAGTCACAATTCTGACTTGATATATCGCAATTGTGAGAAAAAAAGTCAGAATTGTGAGATAAAAAGTCGCAATTATTATTATTTATTTATTATTCAGTGGCGGAAACAAGCTTCCATAGATTTGTTCCGGAGATTCTGTACTATAAGAAGTGTCATAGCGCCCCCTACCATATAACAGTGAAAACATGGATAGCTGGAAAATTCAGTCAATGGTGGGGAAAAGTAGAATTAAAGTAAATTCCTTTACACTACCAGTGTAGCCTACACAAAAATTCAGATACGCAGAATTAGAAACATATCTGTTTTATATCAAGATTCTAATCAATATTTTGTGACAATGTGAGTTTCATAAGACTGTAAATGAAAAACTATGTAAAAAAAAAAAAAAGTATATTTAATAGGCTACTCGATCAAAAGAGTTAACACAACTACAAGCCAAGTATACTTTGAATACTTATTATACTTTTAAGTATATCTCGATCAAAAGATTGAGTACAAGTACAGGCCAAATATACTTGGACTTTTCTCTCAGTATAAGTCAAATACACTTAAGTGTAATTTTAAGTATATTTCTGAGAAGTACATAAAGAATATTTTTGAGAAGTATATAAAATGTAGACTGAAAGTATACTTTCTTATTTTTAGTTTAAAAGAAGTATACTAGAACACTTGAATAAACTTCTTTTTTCGAAAGGGTAAGTTGGAAAGTTACTAATTTCCCTTTGAGAAAAGCCAGATTGCTAAATTGTTCAGATCATTCTGATGATATCAATGTTAGTGCATAAATCTTAATAGATATTATAGGCCAGACTATGTTGTAAAGCCCAGCAGCGGGTCTTGCCCTCCATTATGAAAGCTATTGATGTGTTTTGCTTCCATGAGGACGTGCAGGCTGGTATTGTGCTAGTTTTGGCCAATATTTTATTGCTTTTAAAGCTTCTGCTTCCTTCCTCGGATGAAGTATTACAACTACTGTTTGTTATTGAGCCAAGAAATCACAGGTAACAGGGGCCATTCACCGTCCGCCAGAAGGAGGGGTTGTGCATTTCACGGAGAATTGACTTTATATTGAGTCTCATAAAACACTGCAAGCTTCTCAAAGACGTTTCTATGGAAGCAAATAAATAGATGTGTTTTTCCCCCGTCCCTTTCTGGAGTCAGAAGCGAGATGGTCACCGTCCAGCCTGCATCTCTTTTGGCAAAGGATCATTGGTATGTTTGGAAAAATACTCCACCGAGGGTTTTTGGGTCATTAATAAAGCCTAATTGCAGCTAACCTAGCTGTTATCGGCTTCTCCTTAAACAAGCAATTTGCTATGAAATTCGAGATTCCGCACTCATTTATGCTGTGTTGGTCAGTTCAGCGTTTATATAAACACTTTATAAATCCTTCATATGAAGACGTGCGAGCCTGCGGCCGGCCTCTGTTGCCTGCAGCTCTTTCCTCATGCTTGTTTTAAAATGAGGCCATCTCAGATGTTTCTTATAGTTTATTGAGGAACCACAATCCATCGACAAAAAAAAAAAAAAAGTCCTGGATTGCCATTTCTTGATTTGGACTTTAGAGTTATTGCCTTTGTCTGCACTAAGCAAAATATACATGTTTCATTTCTAGGGGAAAGTTGAGAGAGACTGCCAACGACACTGAAAATTAGGGCTTCGTTTAGCAGGAAATTACAAATCCGCCTTTCAGACGACGGCATCCTACCTGTACATCACTCGCTAAAGACCTGGAGGAGATCGGTCACGGCCCGGCCCATGGCGGAGTCAACGTGGACAGTTTATTTCTCATTTACATTAAGAATGATGTTCTAAATAACATCTTCCACATTATTATATGTAGTGCAAATGACTTCATTAAGGGGGTGGTTTCACTTTAAAAAACACAATATTTGATTAAGGGTCTGTGATGTACAGAATAAAGGTGCAGTTACGTTTTGCATTTGCTTTTTTACTTACTTTTTGCCATAGCCTAATTTAACTCGTTTCTGAAAGAGTACTGAATCTCCGGATCAAAACACAGGCAAAAAAAGAAGCATTAATAGCATTTCTTGTGCACATTTTAGTCTCCATTTTCACAGCTTTTTGTTCAAAATATTGCTTTTCTTGACACTTAAAATGTCATGTGGTGTAACCATCAAGTAAAAAAAAAAAATACATTTTCCTTATACACTGAATACATGTGAGGGTACACATCGTAATCATTACTTCATAAATGTTTTTGTTTAATATATTTAAGGTAATATTTTTTTTTTATATATATATAAATTCATAATGTTTTTGGCAAGTCTCACCATTAACGTCTCGTCATAAAATAATCTGAACATTTTTAGACATGTTGACCTTGACACAATAATTGTTCTTATTATATATTAAATTATCATATAATAAAATTATATATATATGTTGTGGACATAAGATAGTCAAATCTTATAAAAAATTCAAATATTAAGAAGTGGATCGGAATAATAATAAAAGATCAAAAAATTATTTTAACACAAATTAAAACATGCTCATGAAAGTATTTGTACTGTATGTATGAACTGCATTTTAAGTTATTTTTGAATAAATTAGTGGGGAGGACAAAGGACAAAAAAAATATCACATCAGTGACCCTTAACCTCTTAAAAACACACCGTGGATGTGCTCAGATCATCATTCACTCCAGAGCTGCGTCCTCAATCCTCATTTGAGGCTGGGAGTTTGACGAGGATCCAAGAGAATACAACACATGGCATATAAACTACAGGCCAGCCGACAAGGGACCCATCCGAAAATCAGCGCTACATCAGGGCCGTAACCGTGAGAGGAGATGAAAAATGAAAAGTTTTACAGCCTATGTCTTCCATATGAGGGCCGCAACCCCATGATGGACGCTTGCAGCTGTGGGACTGTGGGATTGTGGGACGCGCTGGGAGTGATGATTTGCATAGCCATTGGTCAACAGCTGCTGATGTCATTAAGGGTGACTGGGAGAGGTGTATTCATCCGTTCCCCTACCGGTCTTTCACGACAAGCCCCTAAAAGTTTTAAAAGTTGCATTTCTAAACTGGTCTGCTTCTGCATTTTAATGCTGCTTTCACATGCTATGGGAATTATCATGTGACTTTCCTAGTTGAAAACTGGACATGAATGCCCTGGATGATTTTGAAACCCAAGTTCCTGAGTTGGGTGTCCCATTAACTTTAAACATAGCTGAAGGGAAAATGTTTTTCCACAACAACTACATCACCTTGTCTTCCGGTTAAGATTTTTAAGCATATTTACATAACCATTTGAAGCATATTCTATATTGTATACACAGCAAAAATAACACATATTTGACTGACATTTCTAGATAGCACTGTGAATGTTTGTGTTACGAACTGCTCTGACAGACCGGCTGAAGATCCAAACAAAACTATTACATAGTTCTGGCATGAAACTCTGAATGGTGCAGGCTAATAGGTCTTTAGCTTTTTGGTAGCAATAACCGCGTTTCCACCGCAGGAATCAGGGTCTAAATGAAGTTCTGGGGAAATATTTCTCCCTCCGAAAGTCCTTGCTTGCGAGGTAGTACTTTTTCAAAGTTCAGGAACTTTCAGGGGTGGGACTTTGGCGTTGAACATGCTGATTGGTTGAGTTCATGCTGCATTTTGATTGGTTGACTCCACGCAGCATTTTATTCAACCACCATCTGTTGCGGAGCGTGCAGTAACAGACGTCTGCTATTCGAATCAACAATGGAGTTTAAAAAATACGACAGATGGACCAACGACGAGGTTGAGGCTTTATATAGCTTAAATTCAGAGGATGAAATCCAGCGGGAACTGTAAAGTCGCGCGCAGTCCTACGTCACCGGACTATTTGTCTATTCTTCCCGGTACTTTAGACCGCGGTGGAAACGCGGCTAGCAACAGGTCTGGGGAAAAAAAGTTCCTGGGACAAATTGTTCCGGGTAATTTCGGTGGAAATGCGGCTAATCATGTCGTTATCCACTTAGCACAGCTGATTGGTTGCTGTTGCATCAGCGGCCAATGAGCTTGCTGCTCAAACATTCAAATACTTGCCATTGTTTGCGGTTAACAGTCTGCAGCACGCTTTCAGAACCCTCCCCCTTCCCCAGCTCCACCTGTAAAGATCTGCTACAGGGTAATTCATGTATGTTTCATGTGCAGCAGCAGCAGCATATCTTACATGCTCACAGCAATGTCTGGGAATGTATTGGCAGTAGCAAGTCTCGGTATTTGCAGCAGAACTATTCCATATTCCACAAAGACCAAATACAGTAACATTGTCATATCCATTACCATGCCAATATCTATTACCATACCAATCTCCAAAGAGTTGTCATGACATAATAGGGTTATACATAATCATAATCCAAATGATCAGAACCACAGGGCAAATAATCCAAATATCAACAAAGTCCAAAACATAGGTAAATCCAGGCAGAAGATCAGAACCATAACACTGGAAAACAATCGAGAGCACTCAGAAATGCAGTGTAACACTAACAAGACTCAGCAAAGAGTGAGTGAAAACACAGGACTTATATAAGCGGAGCTTAACAGGACACACAGCTGGAAGTAATCAAGCATAATGAGTCCACGCAATGGTTATGGGAAATGAAGTTCATGATCAGATAACAAAGGAGATGGGAGGAGTGCCCTCTGGTGGAGATCATGGGCGCTCCAGCTGGTGGATGTGACAGTTTGTCAACGAACTTTACATTTTGGCTTCAAAAATCAACAAGAATAAACCTGGAATGATTCCTATTCTTTCCGACAACAAAGCGCTTGAATGCGACGAGTGTGTAATCACAACTTCGTAAGTGGGAAGTAGGAAACTTCCGATGGCATGTGAAGGCAGCGTAACAGTGCTCGACAACGTCAAAATGATTGAGATGACCAATCAAATCAAAGAAAGTGGGATTTACTGTTCACAGAAACCAAACGCGAATTCAAGCAGTTTTTAACAGTGGAAGAGTGTGAGATAAGTTACTCAACATTTAATATTTGACAGTAACCCCAATAATATCCAGTGATGCAAAGTGGCCAACGCTTTTGTAAAAATTTTCCATTTAATCGAAAATATAGGCTATCATTTACATGATTCATGTCATTCATAATTGAATATGACGAGACAAGAAGCATTTTTTGCCTTTTTGAACATATTGAATGTGTGAGTATTTTAAAATAAAAATATATGCAAACAGTTCAAATTGATTACTTTACAAAAAATGATTATTCTTGTTCTTATAATGTTCTTCTTTCTTTTTCGTGATCCCCCTAAAACCATTTAAATCCTTTATTTAATTCCTTTAAATAAAATGAACATTACTATTTATTTAAAAGACCCCTCCCAAAAAACAAGCCCAATGCTCAAGACATGATTACGCTCTTGCTTCTGTAAACTCCCATAATTCTCTTTTAGTGTTGGACAAGCTTCTTTCCTCGAGGGGAAAATCGTAATGTATTTAATATCTCAATTACGATAGGCAGGATTCCAGATCTCGGTTAGAAACCGGTCTTGCATCACTGAAACGAGACGAAGTGTAAACTTCTGACCGCATTGTGAAAGCACCATTTACCGAAGGGAATGAGATTGTGAAGATCATTTGCAAACGGTGAACTTTTGTCTTGTGGATGACATAAACATGCCAACAACAAAAAAAGCAGCAACGATTGTCGCTCAAAAAGGGTCAGAGAAAATGGCCCCTATTATAAGAGAAGATTTACTGTGGGCAAAGCTCATTAGACTCAAGAAACTAGTGGAGACACAATGAATAATGGCTTGTCTCGGTATGTTTGTGCAGTCCTCTTTAATCTGTGTCACTGTGCCCGCTGTTCTGTGGATGTTGGCACGTTTCCCGCTGGATAACTGACAGTGCCCACCATACGCCCTTCTCCTGTGCCCTACTCACCCAGCCTGAACCCATTGCTTCTCCAGAGCGCTCCACCTGACCTGGCACCACAACCGCTCTCTGCCGCCACTCGTACGCCTCCATAATTACACACTAAATGAGAAACAGGAAAATGTAATAACTCAGACTGGTGATAATGAAATAAAACTGTGAAGAAGAAAAAAAACACCACTTTGCATTTCAGCGATCGGGAATATCATCTGAGCTGCAGTAATTTCCCAGATGAAGTAGTGTCTAGCCTCTCAAACTGTAAGGTGAGGCGACCGTTATAAGGATTGGGAGTGGGAAATGAAGCCGAGACTCTCAGACTTTTGGCCCGGGAGCCATTTTGCTCTTTCTTTCTTTCTTTCTTCATCACCTTTTCTCCTCACAATGCAAAACGTTCATGGTCATAAACAGGCCTGGAGAAAGCAATTTACATTTTCTTAAGTAAAACTAAAGCACATATATGACAGCAAACAGCTTCGGGTCAATGACAAATAAAAGTGTCCTTGACAAAAAAAAAAATTAAAAAGGATAAAAAAATCATAACAAATTTTACATTATGATTACATTATGATTACATTACATTATATATTATTGGAATTGTTTATTGGAAATTATTGTAAATGTTCTCATTCATGTTGGCTTCATGCGGTTTGGATAGTATTGTTATTAGTATTTTACAATTTTCAAGAAAAGGTATAATTTTATCACTTAGATTTAATGTCAAGTGGTGTAACCAAGTAAAAAGTTACATATTTTTATACATTTTGAATACATGTGACTATGCACATCTAAATCTTTTTTTATTATTATTATTATTCATAAATATAATTATATTTTGTCGCACCCCATGACATTTTACAACCTGCACTGCACTATCCTTGCCTTGTCATTAAAAAAAAGGTAAAATTATCTGATATTTTAAGAAATTGATTGAGCTTGACACGCATTCCTGAGGGTCCTCTCCATTATATAATTTCTTGATATTTCCTAAATGAATTTTAAAACAGAAATTAGTTTTTAAAAAATCATTTACATTTTTGAATCTGTTAAATAAATTGATCGAGAGGACAAAATGACTGTCACACCATTCATTGACCCTATTATTATTATTTCCCCAAGTAAAGCTAAAGGTGAAGCACAAATCTGAAAGCAACATCTGAATCTTTATTACGACTTTAAACCAAAATGAGCATTAAAGGGGTGGTTGATTATGATTTCACTTTTCTAACTTTAGTTAGTGTGTAATGTTGCTGTTTTGCATAAACAACATCTGCAAAGTTACGACGCTCAAAGTTCAAAGCAAAGGGAGAGATTTGCTTTTAAAGAAATCGCTTTTTAAGGACTACAACAAACGGCTGGTAGAGACTACACCACATTCCTCCCGGGTTAGTGACATCACCAACCCTAGAATTTACATAAACCCCGCCCCCGGAACACGATTTATAGATCATCAAGACAGAATATGCTAATCAATGACTAGAAGATAACTACACATAAGCTTCATGAATTCATCAACTAACCATTCAGAAATGTCCTGTTGCTTCTACATGTTGTCACTTCTTCTTGAGTCTCTCCATCATTGTCTGACTCCGATTTGAACATAAAAGGTTAAAAGTTTTTCCAGTGCATGTCTGTGTGAGTGCAAGCTGTTGTAGCTCCGCCCCCTGTGCCGGGAGCAGCAGCTCATTTGCATTTAAAGGGACACACACAAATAGGTGCGTTTCTGCTCACCCTCAAAAAGTGACAACTTTAACATGCTATATAAAAATATCTGTTGGGTATTTTGAGCTAAAATTTCACATACACACTCTGGGGACATCAGAGACTTATTTTACATCTTATGAAAAGGGCATTATAACACCCCTTTAAAGGAGAAAAGTCTTTACCCACCTAATCTGTAACCTCCTGGAAGTTTAGAAGCCTTTTTGCTTAATTTACTTCTATTCTCAGCCGGCTCCCTGGCTGTTTTCACAGGGACATCACTGCAGGACTCTCGTTTCATACCGCGCCTGCCAGCTGACTCATGAAAAACACACAGCAACGCTCCAGTGTCTCGTTGCATTTAGCACTTACACTAACCAAACCCCACTGTTATTGTAGCTCAACACTGAGGAATATGCTGAATGCCTCTTCTGAGCACCTTGCTTGTTTTCTGAAGGAGCAGCCCTCCTGCATTTCTATTTATGTTTCGAAAATGAGCCTTTCCCTATGCAGTATATAATGGATTGAGACCTGGAGAACAAGGCCACAAACTAACATGTTCAATGGAAATACACAGATTCACTGGCTGATCAAACACAATCAGACGCAACGTGCAATACATGTCCCATGCTCTGGTAGATTCATCACTCCTCATTCACTAATATAATCATACAAGCTGTGTACAGAAAGAGTTTGCAGTATGTTTAAATGATCTCAGATCTACATTGCACATCATTTTTGTTACTCTGAAATCAATTATATTATACTACAAATTGAACGTGTGATTTGCAATGTGTTTTTTAAATCCATCATCTAATTCATCACTGTGTCATTTTACAGCATGTCAGGCATCTAAAACTGGCATGATACATCGCTGTTGTCTCGCTCTGGTGACACTGATTCAACACTGAAAGACGCAATGCAAAATATGCACATAACATACAGAAACACAGGCAGCTTGGGAATAGACGAGTGAGAGGGATGAATAAAAAAGGCAGAATCTGAGAGTAAAGACAGACAGATGGGCCTGGAAGGGAGAGAGGAGGTCCAACTTGGCCCGTTGAAGTGTTTCTTATGTAATACCACACTCGTACTTGTGTGCCAAAGCTTTTTAGCATGTTTGTAAACCTGGCAGGTCTAAAGCGCAGCTTTGAAATCAATATTTGAAATAAGATTTCATCTGTCTTCTATCCGAAGAATTCTTTCAGACAGAACTGAACCTGCCATGCCGTATCCATTTTATTGCAATTGATGGGTTTGTGGCCTAATTAACTCGATCTTTTGTCTAAAACATCAACATTCTTGACCGGGGCAGAAGGTTATGGTGTGTGTGTGTGTGTGTGTGCAATTAAAAACTCAGTGTAAGAGCGGTTTCCTTACAAAATATCAGTCTGGAAAAGTTTAAGACACAGCAAATGGCAGATGTGTATGACGATTTCAAGAATAACGACGTAATGTTTTAAGAATAATTTCATAATTGGCCTTTTACGAGTCATAATATTATGAGATTAAATTTGTAATGAAAAAAAACATTCTTCTCATAATTTATATTATAATTCTCATGTATTTGCATAATATAGCGACTTTAACCTCATATTCATGTAACTGACTTTATTCTCAAAATACTAAACTGACTTTATTCCCATAATCTCATGTTTATTTTTGAAATGCTATGATTTGCTTGTAAAAAGGCCTATTATAAGATTATTCTAAAATGGAAAATTATATAGTTGCTTTTTTATATTGAAAAATATAGTTTATGTCTATATATATATAATTGAATTGAATTGAATTTATTTGACAAGTTTAAAAAACTGTACAAAATAACTAGTATCCCATATACTTTAAAAACTGTTAGGATAAAGACACAATAAAGCTGATGGATTATTTCCATTGTGTTCCTACGTTATTAAAACGCATGAAGGCATGTACAAAGGAGACAAGGCAAAATAAACACAATAATCACATAATATACATCCGATATTTTACATTTAAAACACAAAAATCCTAACTATAATCACCAAAGTCTTAAATAAAATAAAATGAATTAAATACAAAGCTATATACAGTTGTTAAGGCACCAGTGAAAGCTTTTGACCAGTTTTTATGGTATTAAATGTAATTCCATTAATGTGAGCTGTAGCTCTAAGGAATCCCTTGGGTATCCCGTGAACGAGCGGGACGGTCCACTCCTCAGTATCGACGCTGATCAGGTGTTTTACCACCCACACTGTTTGCAATGGCAGCGTCCCAATGACTATCTGTCAGCATCGGCCACTACTGTTTGATTACAGTGTGCCACATGTCTCAGTCAACACATGCTGCGACACACATGTGTATATGTGTGTTTGGGGGAGAGAGGAAGTATCAGGTGTGGGTTTGGTTAACAGAGGGCTTTTCCTCTGTCAGTACGCAGTCTCCGGGACCCGTGGGCATCAGGCGCTGAAAGCTCGGACTCTGTCCCAACACATGTGAAGAGGGTTCAGTGCGGTTATACATGAGAGAGAGAGAGAGAGAGAGAGAGAGAGAGAGAGAGAGAGAGAGAGAGAGAGAGAGAGAGAGAGAGAGCGAGAGAGCAATGCAGACAAGACAATTCCTTCTGTTTTTTCTCTATTGATTTAATCTTAAACCTGTAAAGCCTGACATATGAAATAATACATATACTGTACATTTCCAATAATTCCCAATAATTCCAATAATTTTTTATATATATATATATATATATAAATTATTGGAATTATTGGAAATGTACTCTTTATTCATATTGGCTTCATGCGGTTGTGATAGTATTGTTATTAGTATTTTACAATTTTCAAGAAAAAGGTGTAATTTATGTATATATATCCGTTCTGTTAATGTTTTTTAAATAAAGAATTTTTGTTATAAATATATATATATATATATATTAACTATAAAACATTTGCATATGTGTTTTTTGTTGATTTTTGATAAATCATGCTTTTATGCCTCACATTTTATGATATGATATTAAGTTTATACACGAGTAGGAAAAAAGGCCCAAACTGAGCAAAATTTAGCAATTTTGTGCAGATGCTGATATTTATATGGCCAGAAAGTAAGATGAGATACTGGTGCTTGTAATGTAAATCAATTAGATATTTGTATAGCAGATACTTTCATAAAATGCATAAATATCAGTTATCAGTCTCTATCTGCCAATAAAATAGTAAGATGATATTTAAATGCTTAGTTTTATGATCAAAGCTCTGTAGTTTTAAAACATATAATGCAATGCAATACAATGATGATAGAGACAATAAGAAAAAAAGCCTAATGCATCATTTAATATTTTAGCCTTACTTTTCTGAAACGTGATGTATGGTCCAGTCCACTTGAAATATTGCTAACAATATAAAAGTTATTGTTTTTACTTTAAAAATCAGTGAAGATTTCACAGCAAAAAGACCTGTGAACCACGAGCTGAAGGAGGACATTTTTACAATTATAAAATGACTTTTACTTGCTAAAAAAAAAAAGTCTAAGCTATTAATCAGAAGACATGTAGTAGATTGTGTGCAACAGCAAATTTTTGATCATATTGATTATTAGGAGGCGTTAGAAATGTCCATATCAGGTAACACTGGCATAACCATAATGATATTTAAACATTTTCACCGAACCACCTAAAGCATGGTCAGTTTTCATAAGGTTTAAATAGCGATATACATGAGAGCTCTGGAAATCTGCAGTCTACAGATATCCTCAAGTTCTTTGAGAGATATATACAGTCTCAGTAAATCCTTTCACAAATAGAGCCTTCAAGCCAATCAAATATCCAAGAAAAACACGAAACCCTGAATATGTGGCTGTGATCTGTTGAAGGATGACTACATCTCTGCTTTGGTCTTAAAACCCTTTTTAAATGTTAGATATTCCAAACACGCACTTGGCGGATAAACGCAATCCCTCCGGCTCATACTGTAATTTAGAGAAGAGTTTCTACGGCCATTAAGAGAACAGATCATCTTACTGTAAAAAGCTGATTCAGTGCATTCACCATCTTATACAGTATGTCAATGTCTAAATGAGAATGTCTGTGTCTTTGTGCTTTAGCTTCTAATGAGATGTAATATCTGGCCAAAATCAGTCACTTTATTTGATAGTCTGTACGAGAACCTTTGCATTAGCATACACTGTTTTGATTAGGGTTAGAAAGTTGATCTTAGTTAAGTTACTTAGTCAATGTCTGTTGGGGAGCATCTAAATACAGAGTTATCAGATATTAAGCAGACAGTCTAATACTCTAATGACTAGTTGACATGTAGTTGCAAAGTTACTTGTAGTAGAATGTCTAAAGTGGACCATCGAAATGAAGTATTATCATTTGATCAATTACCATCAACATTCTTTTCCTCAAAGAGCCATTGAAACATAATAAACCTGTATATTTTTCAAGAAAATAACCTGTGAGAAGCACCTCTAAACAAACCGACTAATTGCTAAGCATAACAGACTCAAAAAGAGGAAATGAGAAATAAGTGGCAGAGATATGAGAAATGAAACAGCGGCTCCTGTAAACTACCCGTTCACCATTCTCATCTTTAACCCAAACAGCCCTAAACACTTCACCCCCAGGTCAAAGAAAATTCAATCATTCTGAAAACATAAAACACCCGGCCTCCCATAATCCCCCAGTGGTATGTTTCCACTTTAGCAATAATTGTATTTTCTCTTCAGATATCTAATAGAACAGCAGCAGCAATGGCTTGGTGCTTGTTTAATTTCTTCCATCTGTTCTCTTTTGGACCCAAAGAGATGTAGAACAAAAGGGGGAGGCCATTAATAGGAGTACAGTTTACAGAAGTGCCAGCAGAGCCTGTAGGTTCGGTCTCGAACAGGCCAAGGATTTCACCTCGTACTTTCAGGCAGAGAAATCTTTCCTCAAATCCTCGAACGCATGGAGCAGCTCATTCATCTTTATGAAGATCTCCAAAAGACTGTTGTCAAAATGTTTATGCAATTCTGTATATAATCAGCGGATGGAATTTGAAACTCTGAACAATATATTTTTAATGGGGAATAATGGCAGGGTGCTTTCAGTTTGCGCCATGAAGAAAAAAAAATTTAATGCATGGACTCAAAAATACCTGTCCTTAATAACTACTGAATTGTGAGGCAGCTCGGGTACTTATGTATGAAGCATTGAGTATTAAGTAATACATTTCACTGCGAAAATGCCCAGACTGCTCAACTTCTCTGCTGTAAAGCATCAGCCAAGAAGCAAGCGCTTGCAGATGTGTTGAAACGAAAGATGTTTCCTTAGTCATCTGCGCCATCTAGAGGAGAAAACAGATAGTGATATCCAAATCCCTTATATATGAGACACTTTGGGGGATTTTACTACATCCTTTTTGTGCATACTTTTGTGAACGTGTCACTTGAGGGAGTCGTTTTTATGCAGCTATATTGAAGAGTTAAAGAAAAGATAATTGTTCATCCCATGCTATATTCATTTCTACGAATCTGTTCCCTCAATGATTCTTGAGTACTGGGACAAAACAGCAGACAAAACTAAAATACAACTGCATGAATCAAGAAATAATCACTATAGGGCAAAACAATCAGATACAAAAAAATACTGTCAGTTATTGTACATACTGTATGTAGCTTTCATTACAGTAAATAAATGAATTAATCATACCCTATGGGTTCAAACTGATTTGACCATTGAATTGTTATCACACTACAAAAATAAATAAATTGTTTTTCAGTAAAATATCTATGCATTTTTAAATCAAGATACATTTACTTGAGAAGCAAAATGATGAGATATAAAGTCTTGTTTTCTGAAAAATGTATCAAAATTAAGTGAGTTAAAACAAACAACAAATATCTGCAAAAGATTACCCCAGATTTTTTTTTGTATAAATAAACAAACAAACAAAAAAATCTAGATTAAAAAATATTTACATATTTGTAAACAAGTCAGAATATCACAGGTGCGAAGCCTTATAAAGTTTATATAAATTGTATAGTTTATAACCTATCCATCTTTTAGGACATAATACTTATGTTTATTTAAATAAATAAAAACTAAACTCTCTAAAGTTGAAGTTATATTTGATTGGATGTGAAGTACTGATCGTCTGGTTAGTGGTCTGGAGTTTGTTGATGGGGATCATCTGAAGACACACAGATGCCGTACAGAAAATGAAGGGCAAACAGTGAGTAAATCTTCATTTCCATTTGCGTCATAGTCATGTCATTGCGTTTGCTTCTGTCACTATGTGGGGGATCTGGTTGTACAGAGATAACAGACAACAACCTGCTAAAACCAACAAGGACTTGCAGCAATTTCCAACATTCGTCTCTTCATTGATGTTATCTTCTAATGACGTCTAAACCAGATCCAACACACCTTCATTGGTGAATTAAGCTGTAAAATATTATACGATATTATTGTAATATTCACCAATAGGCTTAAATTAAATATGGCCTTAAACTCTAAATGAGGCAATTACATAAACATAAAAAAGTATTCATGGTATTTGTCATAGACAAAAGTGAAGATGGCATGAGCTCAAATTGTCTATGCTAGACCTAAAATTGCAAAGAAGGCACATTTTTTTATGAAAGGTATGTGTAAGAGAAAAGGCAGCCTTAATGGTGTATGTATCTGATTTATTAATATGAGGCAGACAGTTTACTTAACTTTAGTCATGATGTTTGACCTGAAAGGCTGTCTGTTCACTCTTATCTGTGCAGGTGAGCAAACAAACCCTTGTGTAAACTGAGATGTAAATTTATAGTTGGTTTGGATGCACTGTCACACCAGTCCATCTGCAGTATAGGTGCAAATTCATACTAGAAGAGGATATTCGGGTTGTTGCATTGGTCAAATTAAGATCTGCACGGTCAGAAATGAAGTTACTGAACATTTATCTCTTTGGGATTTTTGCTTTTGTGTCATCCGATGTCATTTCCACCTCAACAGATGTGCAAAAGATAACAGTCGCAATTAAGATGCGCATCTGGAATGAAATATTCCAGATGAAAGATTTGACACGCAATGTTCCGACCAATAGGAAGGCACCTGAGTTCATGATGGAGTTATATGATGCCGTTGCGGACTCGAACGGAACGCTGAAAAACTCGAAAGTTCTGGAAGGAAATATTGTTAGAAGTTTCGAAGGTGCGTACATGTAAATGGTGAAATGCCTGATGTTACACTGGATGTTTTAGATGCTAATGCGGAGATTTTATTTTTCTAATCTAGGACAGTCCAGCGGCTCATATCACTTCTTTAATCTGACATCATTCGGACAGGACGAGCGCGTGATCAAAGCAGAATTCCGATGGTTTCGCCATAAACAGCCTTTTATGGGACGTCATCATTTTTACCAAGTAAGTTGGGCATTTAAGTAGCCTACTTTAAAAGTCGATTTAAGTATGCAGCGGATTATACAGTATAGGCAAAAGATCATTTTAAAAGAAACGCCAGTAGCCCAGATAACAAGATACATCCTAAGAACGTTTTACTAACGTTCCCATTAATTATGAAAACGTTATTTCTTGAATGTTCTCTCAAAGTTCAAAACGTCCAGTTTTTAAAACGTTTTTATTTAGGCTATTATTATATAGGCTTAATGAATGTTAAGAGAATATTCCATTTTAGAATTTTACAAACATACTTGTTTTGAAAGTTATTTGAAAGATCTAAAACAAGTATTGACATTTAAAAAACATTAGACGAACATCCAACGGTTTCAGAAAAAAAAAAAACTTTCCTTGAATAATATATAAATATATTTTGTGCTAACATTTTGAGAACATTACGAAAGACCTGATAACTTTGAACAAATGTTCTATTAACGTTACATTAAGAATGTTTGTTCATTACTTTGAGAGAACCTTGCTGGAACGTTCTAAGAACGTTCCCTGTTAGCTGAAACGTTCAAGGCTGTTAATGTTCGTCACAAGTAGCCTTGTCTTACAGAAAACTCAACCAGAAAACTCTGTTTTAGATCGACCTGTATGAAGTGCTGGACAGCAGACCCAAACCTTGGCGAGGGAATTTGATCAGCTCAAGGTTATTACCTGTCTACACCAAAGGATGGGAGGTATTCAACATCACACAAATGGTAAAAAAATATATATATATTTTTTTATGAAGAGGAAAACAAATTGTAATCATTTTGTTTGTGCTGCTGTTGCAAAAAATAACTCCTACATTTTTAACAGGTGAGCAAATGGATTCTTCACAGCGGTACAAATAATGGTATCCTGGTCGTGACTGCTTTACCTTCAGGGAACTGGTTTGAGTCCCGCATTCAGATGGATAGGCAGTCAGATGAGACAAATGCGTATTTGGTTATATATTCAGATGACGGACGAAAGCACTACCAACACCCACCTTTCTACACAGGTAATTAAGCCATAAAACATACTGAAATTCTCCAGACACACGTATAATATATGGGTGTTTTCTAGACTATGGGTACTTTTGGCCCTGTGGTCTTTCAGAAAATAAACTTTCTTAAAACACTTTTCGCACTTATTTATTTATGGATATACAACGAGCCACAATGGCATTTCCATCACATCTCAAATAGCATAGGAAATGGGTGGAAATGTTCATATTTTAAGACTGAAAGTCTGGGTCTGTGACAAGGGTAAAACAATACAATAAGAGGCATTTTAAAAGTAGAACAATTATTGATGAAGTCCTGGTAAAAGTTTCCAGATTTTTTTTTGATTTTTTTATGAGACATTCGTATAACAAAAATAAAAAAGTTGAAATCTGTTTAGAGAAAAATCAACCTCAGGGACATAAAAGGACCTAAAGTTGAAGAAAGACTCATATTGATAACTAAATATAATGCATAATGAAGAGTGCGTATCATGTGTGTGAGAAAGTTCTGATGTCATTGTTGACTCTCTTTTAGGACAAAATATCAACACATCCCTTAAATTCCTGGAGCCTACTGAAAGTTTAGTGAAGTCAACAATGCGGAAGCGCAGGAGCGTGCGTGCCTTAACTTCCACATGCCAGAGAACAAACCTCTACGTAGACTTCACTAAGATTGGCTGGTCAGGGTGGATAATATCTCCCAGAGGTTATAATGCATACAGTTGCATGGGCTCGTGTCCGTTTCCGCTGGGCGAAGGTCTACGGGCTACGAATCACGCTACCGTGAGATCCATCATGAACGCGCTGAAACTATCAAAGGAGGCGGGAAAACCGTGCTGTGTTCCTGATGTGCTTCACCCCATCAGCCTCCTGTACTTCGATGATGAGGAAAATGTCGTTCTAAAACAGTATAACGACATGGTTGCGGGCAGTTGTGGCTGCCATTAAAATACGAAACGGCAAGATGTAAACTTATGTTGACGTGTACTGTGCCACACTTCAATCAAATGTACATTTAGATAGCATTATTTTTAGTTGATATTTGTATGGGTATTTGTAAGTCTAAACCAAATTAAAGATATTAAATGCAAGCAATACAATAATGTCTTTTATAAGTGTGAAACAGATCTACCTCTATCATTATGAGCAAACTACTGTGATTGAAAAATGACCTTTCAGACTTAGAAACGTCATACTTGAAGCTCAACTCTATTAAGCTTGTTACATAGTAAGCTTAAAGTTTGTGCTGCCAGTACTTACATTGGAATAGTTGGTCATCCTGAGAAATACGTGCATATTGTCAGACAAGCCTGACCCAGATGAGTCACGTTGAGTTCCTTTATTTTCTCAGCCAATGATGTGTGTCGTGACAAATACCACATAATGTTGCAACCCAATTTTACAGCAGGTTTAGCAGGTGATAAGAGACTCGCAGACCTCCTATTCACCACTTGGTGGTGGCAGAAAAATAATCAGCAATGACGACTTTTGAATGGAGAAAAATGCTGGTATTTTTCAATGTTTTTTCCACCATTATTTGAAATCATTTTCCAATGCTGGGTTGTTGTGGTGGTGCAGTCTATTTCAGATAACCTGGTGGGATTAAACAGCATGTGGTCATGGTTGGTCACTGTGTCACAGTGTCAATCAGATGATCTCTTCCTATCTAAGTCTATCAGAATAATCTGCAGTGAGGGATATAGACTTTATACTGCAAGTCTAAACTATAAACCGTCTTTGGATAAAATAGCAAGATAATCAAAATTAGATCATTAAACAATTGCTCATTGATGATGCTTTTATTGGAATGGTTATTTTCTGAAGCAACAATCCATTTAAATGGATTCATTCCAAAATGCACCCTGAAAAGTGATGCAATCAGCATTTGTCAAATATACCATTTTAAGCATATAAAACACATTAACTATGTTAATTTCTTAATTTTTACAATACTTTTCGGCTGTGAAAAATACTGTGGACTAATGTATTTTCAAACCTCAAATGCAAGATGTATCAAAATAATCTGTTAAATATTTTTGTGAAAGCAACACTACTTTCAATAAGGCGCAAATCCAAATCTCAACCTCCTGTTACAAATAGACAAGTGCTTTTAACAGCAGGAGAACTAGGTATTTGCCATACTTTAAGAAGAAATAAACATGTACAATCCACGACTTGTGTACTATAAACAAAGAACGGCATACATACTACAAAAACTTTTTTTCCATATCACACCAGACTGCAAGTTGGAAACAGTGAAAACTGCATTAGTCTACAAACAAAACAAATCCCTGATTTCAGTCACGTTCAATCTCTGGACCATCCACTGATGTTGTCATCTCACACTGTCAATTTCCTCTTCAGGGGTGTGTTCTTGTGATATATACACTGACTCAATGTAAGGATTTACTTCTTCATTATTTATCTGATAAAAGTCCTCCTGTTTCGTGCTAGGTTCAAAGTCTTCCAGCTCATCCGGAGGAATCATAGATCCTGCAGTCCTGACAACAGACTTCTGTGATGATACAGGCACTGGAGCAAAGCCATGATACAGCATAAGTGGTGGTGTGTTCATAACCTCCATTGGTGGAGCCTCGGGAGAATGTACTGGCAGTTGCACGTAACTTTTAGTTTCTGGGTCAAAGAAAGTTTTCGTTTTGACCTGTACAGGGATATCCACCAGAAAGTACTGTCCAGAGTCAGGGTCCTGTAAAAGCTTTCTCTGGGTGATCGGGAAGGACTGTGTTCCAAGATTAGTGGTTGGTGCATAAGTGTGATCAATGCTGTTGTGGCGCAAAGGTAATGCCTTTGGATTAGAATACTGTGATCCTTCTATTAAAAAATTAGATTTAACTTCACCACCAGTGCGACTTGACATGTTTTCATGTTTTTCCCTTAGAAATCTATCCAGACTTTGAGTCCTACGTTCCAGTTTCTTGGGCAAGTGTTTTTCATTGCTTCGACTTAATCGATCACTGTCATTACTTATATTGCCGTTCTCCAAATGATCCCCTTGGTTTGATGTGCCATCTTGTTGTTTCTCAGTGCGGTGGCCCTTTGAGTCACTGGTTTGTCTTTTTTTGTCTTTGGATGCATGTTGCAGTTTTTTACTAGGTTCATTCTCTTCTATGTTTTGACTCTTTTGACCACTGTGGTGTCTAGCATGCTTCTCGCTTCTTTGAGTTTTGGGCTCCGTTGTGTCATTGAGATGTTCGCTGTGTTTACCGCTGATTAGGTCAATGCTGAGCGATCTGTGTTCTGATCTGTCAAGTAATTTGTCAGTGCTGTGGTGTCTCCTCTCAGCCTTGTGACTGACACTTTTGTCACTGCTTCTGCCTTTACGCTCAGGTTTGCTTTTAGCTTCAGCCTTTTGTATCCTACGTGTGGTGAGCTTCATGGCTCGGCGCAGAGCCTTTTCAGTTTTTGGAGGCACAACAGGTGGCTTGTTCTGACCATTACTGTCATTTCCGCTGCAGACTGACGCAGATCTCTCGCTGGGTGCCTTGGATCCCTCCTCATCCTCTGCTGGTGCAATGCTAGAGCTGTTTTCCTCCATGGCATCCCCTCCACATGTTTCATAGCTTTCCAGGCCCTCAGATAAAGTGCTCACAGCAGAGTGCTGCTCCTCCTCCTCAGACACAGAGCCACTTCCAACTGATAGCTTTCTGCCTGTGACCAGGTGATTTACTGGAAGGGACAATAAATGCATTGCTGGTTGGTTTGTTTTAGGGCTCTTGACTGATGCAGCTGGAGAATGGACACAGTCCTTGCAGAGGTCCAGACCTTCCTCATCTTTCTCAGATCCATTCAAGTGGCCCTTCTGAGAAAGCTGTTGATCTATTTCTACTTGATCCTTGGAGGAATTGTGACTGTGTGATGTTTGTGTTAAGCTTCTAGCTGACTCAATCAAGCTGTGCACCCACCCGCCTTTGCCCACATCACTCGGTTGAGAAACATCAGACTCACTTTCATGGTTGCTTAAAGAGCAGGAATCTATTGTTGGTTTCTGTGAATTCTCCTTCTCCTTTCCATCAACTCTTTCTTTCATGTAGCAGACCTCTGCTTTACTTAAGAGCTCTTCAGGTTGTGACTTTGCCCCCTGTTCTGATTCATGAAATAGAGAGAGCTCACTTGAGTTTGAAGATCGACTGCTGTGATGTGTTTGTTTACCAGTTGATGAGGATATAGTGTGAGATTGCCCAAGGATATCATGTACTGTGATGCTGTCCTTTCTGGTTTTATCGGTTTTAGAAGACTCTGATGACAGTGTTTCAGAAAGTTCCTCATGTTCATCTACAGTTTTTCCCTTTTCTGAGCTTGAAAGTCCAAACAGACGTCCACTGAAGAAGTCTTTCACATAGCTTTTACTAGGGCCTTTGGATTTGTTCTGCTTCTGACCTTCAGAACCCTCTTCCTTCTCGTTTGTTTTTGCCTTGTTGTCTTGCATTTCTTCATTGATGTTGTTTGTGAGATCACGTATAGCTTTTTGGAAGTCTTGGGTGACACTGTGTTTCCTTTTTGTACTCGAATGCTCCTCACCTCTTTCTGTTTCTTTCGAGGAGCTGTTAGACTTTCGTTCACTCTCTGAATCCATCTCCTTGTAGATAATAGAATAAGTCCCACTTTCAGGATCACTGACTGTGAGTTTTGGTGGAACAAATTTATGTTTCATTTTGTCTTTTGGAGCCTTTTCTTTGGGTCCCTCTTCCATAGACTTTTCGCAGCTTGTATCTTCAACAGGCTGACCTTTCTGAGCATCCTTGAGGTTCACCTTACTTTCTTTGTCATATTTCTCTTTCAGAGACAATACATTTCCTCTTGTGGGGCCTCGATTCTTTGATCGACTTGACTGAACTTTGTCAACTTCCCTACTTTCCATGTCCTCAGTTTTGACTGTAGCGTCACCTTCTCTTTTAAAGTCAGAATTACTTTCTATCTTTTCACCTACTCTGTTATTACTATGAGAATTACTTCTCCTTCTTCTTGGGAGTATCTCAGGTTTAAAGGAACTAACGCCCGACTCTTCCTCACACTGTCCCACACTGCTAAGATTGCTACTTTTCAAATTATCACCTGTTTTTGTGCATGTATTTTTATTCATCAACTCTTTCTTTTGGCATAATTTATCATCCTTGCTGACATTATCTGTTTTGCTTTCTTGATTTTCTAGGCACAATCTGTCCCTTTCATTATATTTTATAGGTCCTGCATGCTGGCACTGCCCAATAGATGCTTCCTGCTTACAGGGCCTGGCTAATTTTACCTCAGCCACATGACTTTCACCATGTTTGGCTATGTCTTCTGACCTCGTTTGACCAGTCTGCCAATTTGTTTTAAAAGCAGATACAGTATTCTGACCTTTGCCATCCTTTGCACTTTTCTCCCTCTCATTCAGCATGAACATACTAGACTGTTGGTCCTCTCCACTGGTGGGTAACTCACCACCTTGAGGTTTTTCACAATCAACTCTTTTTATATCAATGAGTGAACCTCCTGCATTGGAGACAGCCTTACTTTTCAACTTTCTTTGCTCTCGTTCAGCAATTACTTCCTCTAAAGCCATTTTGGCCAGGTCGTACTTATCGATGACAACATTCTCCCTCTTTAATGGTGCATTTGTCTTATTAGGCACCTGTTCCATAGATGCAAATAGTGTTCTCTTTTCAGAAATGTTTCTTTTCATCGTTTCAGAGTTACCCTTTTGCTCTCTTTGAGTTTCCAAACCACTCTTTGATGTCATCATTAGCTCTTTAGCTGTGTTAGCCTCTCCTCTTACATGAACCCCTTCTTTCAATGGTGGTCCATCCATTACTTTATCTTTATGTATGTTTGCAATATGCTCCTCTTGTCTTTTCTCTTTTGTTTTTGTATTTTTGGAATGCCTTGACCACTTGTCATTTTCATTTTTATCCTTTATAGTCCCTTTTTCTGCATTAGAACTATCATTATCATTATCTGAACTTACAAATCTCTGGCTTTTAATGTAGTTGTTCTGTCGTGCAGAAAAGACATGCTTTGCTCCTGTCTCCTTTATGTGTGGTTCCTTCTCTTTAACAGGGCTTTTCTGTTCACCGACTATTCCTCTAGTTTTCAACCTATCCTTAATTTGATTTGTACCATCACTAATGACTTGCTCTTCCAGGTTTGGTAAACTTACACTTGGACTTTTACCAGATTTTTTTTCAAGAGATCTTTTGCTATTTAAACCTACAGTGGGTTTAGGGGCATTTAGCGTTGACTCTAAGGGATTATTTTTGCTTTGCAACTCTGCACCTTTAAACAATTTACTTGGATAACTACGCTCTGTGTTATGATCTTTGCTTGCTTTGTCTGTGAAAACCTGTGAACTTGTTTCAACCACAGTTTGAGCATTTGCTCTAATATTAATCTCCTCAGGAGTAGTTTTTCTGTAAAGTTGTAATGAGGGGTAAGTTGCCTTGTTAGCTGCAGGGCTCCTGTCTGATTTTAATTTTCCAGATTGAAGAAGACTCAATGCCAAATAGTCATCTGGCACCCCGCCATTTGCAGGAGAGCAAGTTTGAGTGTCTCCAGTTTCCAGCAAGGGACTCATCTGAGAGATGATGGCTTTGTGACGAGCGGGTGAAATAGTTGTATCTCCTGAAATCTGTTGTATTTCAAGGCCATCTTTTGACACTTCAGGCAGGGGAGACTCTTTGCTTTGATTTGCCACATCCAGACCTTTAAACTTAGGTGGACTGTACATTGTCTTAACCCGTTTTCTATTGTCTTTGAGATTGAACAACAAGCTTGATGCTATGGATTTGTACCCCTCTCTCCTAATCTCAGGCGACGGATGCACGTCTCTCTCCGGGAGTAGTGGGACATCCAGGGCAGTGGGTGAGAGCACAGTTTGCAGTATGTCTGAAGTTCCTGTCCCATGTCTGGAGGGTATCACTGGTGTCAACAGCTGTGAAATACTGAAAGGAGTTGAACTAGCGGAGGTCTGGTCCTCTATTGTCTTCACTTCGTTTTTAAATGTCTGTGCTCTCCTTTCTCCAGCGCTTGTCCTCTCACAGACTGGTGAGTTGATGGAATGTCCCACAGGAGCAGCACTTTTTGCTCTACTTCTGCTTTTTCTCCAGGGAACGCAAGGTTCTGCCCTTTCTGAATTACATCTCTGTTCAGAGGCAAGAGGAGGGTCCTTTGTAGGAATATTGTGCTGGATGTGCTTGGACTCTTTCTCTGGCTTTGGGGCTACACTAGGTGCTGAAGATTGTACAGACGCAACCTGTGGTTTAAGCAAATGAGTCTCACTTTGTATAGGACACTTTTCGACTTTGTTTTCTTCTGATGGGGAAAAACTTAATTTAAAGTGTCCATGTGCTGCGGTTAATTCTTTGTAAAGAGGTGAATCATACCATTCAGGTGGCCTATTGCTTAACATAATCTCCGATATGTGCTCCTGACCAATGGGGAATTTATTAAAATCCCTCCATGACAAGAACGGGCTGAATTCACTGTGGAGGAAAAAGTTTATGGAATTCAGTTTTCTCAGTTTGTTGTTTTTGCTGTGTTTACTCTTAGAGGATTTTCCCGAGGGAACCGATGCATCCTTGCTTGATTTTTTGGCGGATCCTTTTTCATCCGGTTTTAGGTGATTCTTGGCTTGGGAAAGATGTTCCGCTGCTAAACTCTGGTAATCTGAAGAAAACTCAGAGAGCTCTCTTTGGATGCTGAGAAGAGCAGATTTGTCCCATGAATCACCATTTGTCATCTTGGTGCTCTCACCATTCTTTCTGGCTGAAAATACAGCAAAAAGTGCAGAGTCTTTGGATGACTTATTTGATCTACTCAATAAATCATTCGCTCCATTAAGGGGGTGAGAATTAAGTTTTTTGACAGCAGAAAATGAGCTCTCCTGAGTCTTTTTTGAGACACCCTCCACCACTGGCTTGTGGCAGCTGACTGGAGAGGGCGAAAACTCGGAGTCATTGTATATTGCTTCATCTCCAATGCACAAACTCTTGAAAGCTCGATCCGTCAGGCTCATGACCTCACGGTCTATTTCATTCATAAAGCTATCGAGATAGCGGAGGTGCTGCATGCTTGTCCTGTGACGCTTCTCCTGGTTGCTCATGATGAATACGTTTGCCCAGTTCCTTCAGTCTGATGCAGAATTGACCTGGCTTGACACTTCTTGCATTGTCATCACCAGATATTGGAGATTACATTGTGAGAATCTTGCAATGAAAAAAAAGAAATAGAAAATATATCAGTTTTTGCAACAACAGTCAAAAATCATATTTAAAAAATAAATGTTTTGAAATGATGTGGTTGCTAATCTAGCATGTGACTATGTACAGTAAAGAAAGATACAGCATGCCAAACACCAACTATTTTTAGAAGAAGGCAGATGTCTCTCTGCCCTTTCACATACACAGGCCACCTGCACAACCATTGGCAATCGTTTATTAAAACAAATGGATTTTCAAACTATGCAGAAGATTTTTCAGCGTGCCCTGTTCAACAGATCTAATTTTTAACATTGTATGCATTATCTGCAGACACAAATTAGTCATCATGCAGTCGTTTCTTTGCAGCTGCTGTACTGTGTGGTTGATCCTGGTATAACTCATTAACCCATATTTATCCTGACCTGAATCCATTAGCCAGCACTCATCACAGCTTATATCTGTCATGGTGTGGGAATGTGTCTTAAAAGAGACTACAATATAGCATTATTAACCATTTCTGTGTATCTCTTGGAATGTCATCTCAGAAAGCTCGAGAGCTAACCATGCAAGGACAAATCTCGAGATATATTTATGTGCATTTAAAGGCGTGCACTTAGTGGCCAGGAAGTTTTGGACAGCGCAACATTTTTCCACCGCACATAATTCTGTATCAACTTGCAGTCATGGTAATTTCCCCACATCTGTTACTTTATTTATGTGAAAGAAGATCTACAGTACAGTGATAACGCCCTGACTAACCTCAAGGAAAGTTCTTCAAAATAACAGACTGTCTATCATAAAATTATGAAAACGTAAAAGAGCAGCTGAGCTCAACAGATCTTAGCCTTTTTTATTATTGAAAGGAAAATATAATTTACCTTAAGAAAATTTCAAACAGAGCTCCTGTCAGGAATGTAAGCACATGTGTTAAACTTCATTAATTTGATGGTAACAGAGTAATGGCCTGTTTAAGTTTATTCCTTACCTTTTTTGTTTTTTCAGTTTCTGTATTTCGTCCTTGGACAAATCCTTAAAGGTAAATTTCACTCAAGCCACCAAGTGAAATCAGACTTCTCTGTTACTCCGTAAAAGAAGACTATGAAAATGCTCTTCACTGAACACAACCTGAAGCTCATGGTAGATATCCATGTTTCAGAAAGCACTTGAAGGAGGCCGAGGAAGAACGTAGCGAACACACCCTACCGAAATAGTTGCCGGCAAGGCCAGAGCTGTAACACAGGAAGAAGTTAGTGAGCGCAAATATCTGAGCGACTGTTTGGTGTCGAGTGGGCGACAGATGAAATAGAAATGGTCATCTGCTATTTTGGTACCGGTAGCTTGAAGACCTAAGCCGTCTATACCTCTCCGATCCTACAGAGACAACAAGATTTCACATTAACACAGCAGCTCTGGACACATGGGATGTTGTTGTATGGTGGCTGGGATGAGGAGTCGTTTTTCACACAAACAAGGGGAGGTAAATATAGCACCTTGCATCACCCCACAGCAGTGTCACCAAACTCAAAGTGTGGGATGAGTGTCTAATGGAGTCTGATTACCATGACAGACTTCCCACAGTTGTTCAGCTTGTGTCTTTCTAGTACTTCTGCCTCCCCGCTCAGACTGAAAGAGGAAAACATATTTGCTTAGGCTCTGTTTTAATGCTTCATTATGTAAATATATTTATTTGTGCGCTTCACACCTACAGAGAGTGTCATAGAGAGTTATTTAAGTGTCTCTATTTGAGGCAGCCTGTATTTCATACAGTAATCGCCTGTCTTTCTTTCTGGCACACCTTTCATATCTCAGCTTATCTGTCACACGCCTGATTCTCCACTGAACCAGGCCAGACTCTCAAGAATATTGATAGTGCTTTTCAAAGTTTTAACAGTAAAGGCCAGTAACTGTAATGATAACTATAAACATATTGTATTAATATAATTCGATGAGAATATGGGAAGCCCACACAACAAGCACAATTTTGAAGCAATTTTATTCCAGCTGATAAATGATAAAAGCATTGACAACCAATCAGAATCCACCAGACTTTAAAGAGCTCAAGCATTTAAAGCGACAGAGGACAAAACAACTGCAGTTATGCAGTATGAATCATTCATGAATCATGATCTGAATCAGTGATCTGGTTGCTGCAGTCAACAGAACATTGTCAGTGAATCATGAATCTGTTTGGATTTTGATAGAATATTTTCATTATTTGGAAAAAGATACTCTTTTACGAGGTAAATTAACATTAGTAAATAAAAATACAACTGTTCATTGGTTCATGTAAGCTCAGGTCCAATAAATAATATTAACAGATGCAACTTTTGATGTATGATTTAATGTATTATTCAATGCTGAAATCGGCATTTTCTAAAAAAATTAATAAAAGCTTTATATTTGTTTTCCTTGTTAGTTCAACTAATGTACTGTAATTAACATGAGGTTAACAAATGGAACCTTATTGTAAAAAGTGTTACCATTAATTTTTATCATGTTCAGATCTTATTTGTTTTTGCTATCTGCCTATGTTTAAATGAAAGTAAATACGCATTCAACGAGATGCAAGTGTTCAATTGTATGAAAATATACAGGTATCACAACACGCATGTGTTTTGTCCACAAACGATTCATGTGGTTGTATGGAGAAAGTCCCATCCTAATAATATTTCAGCAGTCAGCAGTCAGAAAACTGTATACTGCATTTCCCTTTTACCATCTGCTAATGTGAACCTCAAGGGGAGGAAGGTCACAAAGAGAGGGCAGACGAGTCTCTATCCTTAGCAACCCGGTCTCACCGTTCCCAAAAGGCTCTCATGTCCACTCAACCTCTTATACCAGAGCAAGCAGGCAAGGCTATAATAGGAAAACTGGACTCTTTCGCTGTAGGGGGAGTCCAGAGAGTAGCGTGGTCTATTTGAGGTGATGGACATCCACACATGGGCCGGCTATCATTCACTGCATGGGACTGGAGAATGCTTGGCCATCATGGCAGCCAATAAATACTAGCATGTCTGAAGCGCTGGCCTCGACATGCACTCGCTGCCCACAGAATGACTGCTAGCCTGAGGTTCATCTTACTGTTATTGACTGCCATGCTGGATTCTACAGGAAGAATTTATATAAATGTAATAACCGTAGCCTTGTTATGGAATAATTAAAGAAATAGTTCACCCAAAAACAAAACAAAAAAGATTGTCTTTTTTTTGTGTTCCGTACAATGAAAATGAATGGTGACCTCTGCTATTTAGCAAGATTTTAAGAGATGGACTTAAATTTTAGTCTGTTCCCCACCTATCATAAGACTTCAGAAGATCTAAAATGTAACACACGGGTCAAATAGACACATTTATAAGGATTTTAGAGTGAAGTATAAATAGAATGTGCACTACCGTTAAAAATAAATGTACACTTCAGTTAAAAAGTTTGGGGTCAGTGCGATTTTTAAATGTTTTTTGTAAAGTCTCTTTTACTCACCAAGGTTGCATTTATTAGATCAAATAATACAGTAAAAACAGTAACATTGTAACATTATTATTAAAGTAAATGTTTTATATTGTAATACCTTTAAAAGGGGTGGTTGAATATGATTTCACTTTTTAACTGTAGTTAGTGTGTAATGTTGCTGTTTGAACATAAACAACATTTGCAAAGTTACAACACTCAAAGTTCAAAGCAAAGGGAGATATTTGCTTTTAAAGAAATCTCTTTTTAAGGACTACAACAAGCGGCTGGTAGAGACTACACCACATTCCTCCCGGGTTAGTGACATCACCAACCCTAAAATTTACATAAACCCCGTCCCCTGAACACGATTTATAGATCATCAAGACAGAATATGCTAATCAATGACTCGAAGATAACTACACATCAGCTTCATAAATTCATCAACTAACCATTCAGAAATGTTGTCTACATGTTTTCACTTCTTCTTGAGTCTCTACATCTATCTGACTTCGGTTTGAACATAAAAGGCTAAGAGTTTTTGAAATGTTCTGTATGTGTGTGTGAGGTAATCGGAGCTGCTAACACACAAACACACATGAGCTGTTGAAGCTCCGCCCCCTGTGCCGGGAGCAGCAGCTCATTTGCATTTAAAGGGACAGACACAAAACAGTGCGTTTTTGCTCACTCTCAAAAAGTGACAATTTTAACATGCTATATAAAAATATCTGTGGGGTATTTTGAGCTAAAACTTCACATACACACTCTGGGGACATCAGAGACTTATTTTACATCTTGTGAAAAGGGCATTATACCACCCCTTTAAAATGTAATTTATTCCTGTGATGTCAAAGCTGAATTTACTCCAGTCTTCAGTGTCACGTGATCCGAAATCATTCTAATATGATGATTTGCTGCTCAAGAAACATTTCTGGAAACTGTTATTTTATTATAGGGATTATTTGATTAATAGAAAATAAAAAATAAATAAAAAAAACATTTATTTGAAATATAAATCTTTTGTAACATTATAAATGTCTTTACTGTCCCTTTTGATCGATTTAGTGCATCCTTGCTGGATAAAAGTATTTTAAAAAATGTATTATTCAATAGTAGTGTATCTAGGCCATGAAATGTTTAGTTTATCATGCAATTTAAACATGTATTAGCCTTAAAAAACAAGGGAATTGTTTCCATGGATCAATATTAATTATAAGATAAACATTTCTTAGAACATACAGCTCACAAAGCAAGTCAGTTGCAACACTGACTCATTGCAACAGACCCAATTAATATGACACTTGTGTTCACTGCCACAAATGCAGGCGAGGAATATCTGGAGTCTCAAGATGTCAACAAATGTCCTTGTGATGAAAACAAATCATGCCAGTTCTGAGATGCAATCATTAGGGTTCATGACACATGTGATTCACAGATCTAAGCATGTACAAATACCCATCTGACAATGTTAAGCAATGGCAGTGTATTGTACAGTCGTGTCTAACATTGTTTAGCTATGAAGTTTACCACTAAACCACTTCAATATACTGTCATTCATCCATTATAAAACTGTCAAACACAAGCGGTCATTCTCACACTTAAAATATAACATAATTATCCTGGTTTTATTTGTTTTGTGTGGTTTGTTGCTCTAAAACAACATTTAAAAAATCAAGATGTAAGATAGAGAAAAGAAGTGTCATCTCTTAAGAAAAATGGTGTTTACTATTACCAAAAGAGTAATAGCTTTTCTCACACTATAAATAGACATAAATAGAGCAGACAAAGAACTCTTGTTGTTATGGTTTAAGAGATTATGATAAGCATTTTGGGAGGTGTTTCATGCACACAGTTTACCTCGTGCTACTGGACCGACACCAGCCTGTAAGTATTTATGGAAATTCACAAGTGTGTTTGTTTGGCGAGACAAGAAGAGGAATTTTGAAGTTCTATTGAAAGGCACAGCTTTACTCTTTTAAGCACAGAGTGCAAAATAAACACCTCCAGAAAATGTATTTTGTGTTCATTTTCAATTATGGTCAGTAAGAGAAGATGTTTAAGCTTCAGAAAATGTTGATAATAATGCCTAGGAGGTCAAAATAAATAAGAAAATATAAAAATATGAGCTTGTTTTATTATTATTGATCTTTTCTATAAGGTTTGCGACCAATAAACCAATTGCGACCAAATTCTATAAGGCCTTTTACCAAAATTTGTGGAGTGTAAATACAGTTTAGACCAATATTTAAGTGATTTTGTTATTTTCACTCAGAAGTAAACATCTAAATAGAGGATCATAATTCGATCTCGATTCAATTCAAAATTCCCATTTTAAGATGGCCAATGGTCACTGCCTTTTTCATCCTCTTAAATGAATAAGCCTGTTAGAATTTAAACATGGTAAAGCATCATGCAGAGAGTTTGCACTATGTTGAGCTCTTTGTACACAGATAACTTTGAGGCAATGACAAGGGAACAACTGACAATAAATGTTGCTAATTTAAACATAGCAAGGCAGAGTTGATAAGAATAGCAGTTATGCAGTAACTCTGCACTAAATACATTGCTAATACCAGTGCTAAGCCCCATTAGATGATAAAAAGATTAAAGCTGTAACACTTTACAAAAAGGCCCCATTGTTAATGCATTCTCTAAACGCAACTAACAATGAGCAATTCATTTCTAACAGTTTTTATTAATTGTTGTTAACTTTGTGTAATGCATTATCATAATGCATCTTATATTGCGTCCTAATGCATCTTTTCAAACATAATTGTAACATAATGTTTGCAGATTGCATCTGAGATTGGTCGTCTGTTTTAATGCACTGTACTTTCTAAATGTGTGTTCAATGAATAGATCAGATCACACGATGCATTATAAGGTGCATTATCGGGCATAATTAATGCATTAAAAATAGTGTTGCTGACTTTGACAGATATAGCACTGCTTGTTTTAGCCCAACTGTTCAGACCACAAATTAGTCACTCTGATTGTAAAAACCTAATACAATGATATTAATGTCATTTTTGATGCCGATTTTAATGTTTCGGTGTGTAAATGTGAATCTTCCCAAATGAAGCCCAGTAGCCCACACAAAGCTGGGAGAACCCGACACCAGTTTGAGCAGCTGGGAGAACGGACGGCCAAGGCCATGATTATAAGTTGCTATGGTAAGGCCAGTCTCTGCTGGCAGTTTATCGAAACAAGATCAAACGAGCTGGCATGTTTTGCGGTTTCTGAATGCTCCATTAATCCGCCATGTTTGTTATGCCAACCTGTTAGTGCTTGTCTTTCAGACATGCACCGCTGACCGAGTCAGGACCCCTGAAGAGTGAGTCTGCATTCTGGCCAGCAAAATACTTGATGTTCGTGACCTTTGACTGTGTAACAAGAACCTGTTGATGGAAGCCTGTCCATTCAGCATGTACTCACGAATATCCATCTAGACAATTAAAACCTGTGATATGTTCAGTCTTCCGTGTCACATGATATTTCAGAAATCATTTTAATATGCGGATTTGCTGCTAAAGAAACATTGATTATTATCAAACTTGAAAGCAGATGTGCGGCTAAATATGTTAGTGGAAACAGTGATACAGGAAGTTGAAAGGAACAGCATTTATTTTCTAACATTATAAATGCCTTTTCTGTCACTTTGAATTTAAAAAAAAAAAAAAGGTACAGACCCCAATCGTGTGTCGTGGTAAAACCTCTAGTTGCAAAACAAATTGGTGCAATAGATCTCGCATGCAATGCATGAAAGTCTCAACATATTGAATGGAGGGTTTTAGCCTGATGAACCTGATCTGATTCTTTAACTAACACATGATGCTTAATGGAGATTCGAAATTATAGAGCAAGCATTTTCAGAATGGACATTTGTTGTATCTTGATACTGCTTTTTAAAAAACAATTACCCCCTAAAGGAAAGAACACTGAAGAGCTGCATGCATATCATCAGCATCACCTTATCTAGAAATCATTTGGTAAATGTACAGGAAATGGTTTAATTTCAACAGCAGCACAACAGAAAAACCAATGCAAACAACCAATGTTAGAGCCAGACATGACAAGACGTAAGAATGTCTGAACATGCGAGATACTTCTCAGCCTTCTGCTTTATCTTCACCATCGGTAAGGAATTATCATTCAGTTTATGGAAGTCGCGTTGCTAGAATTCTTGTTTTTATTGTCAAGAGCGTGTTGGACGCAGACGCACATTTTGAACTAGAATATTAAATGAATAATTGACTTGTGACAGATAAACTAGGTCAACACATATTCAAGTAACATCAAGTGTGTGACTGCATGCAAAGTATCATTACAAAAAAAACAAATCTGATAAAACTCTATAAAGATGTGATATGTTGTAATATGTGTTGACTGTTTAAGTATTTGCATTTGTTTGTCTTTTGCATTTTTGAGAAAGGTTTGCACGTCTCAGTGTGGTAAGCTAATGTGTTAAAGTTGAAAGTGATGTCGCAATCACAGATCTAATCTCACTTCCTCTTGATCATCACGTCTTAATTGTGTTTCCAAGAAGCTGATCAAACAGCTGGTAAAGAGACACTGATTTACATAATGAAGCTAAAAACAGGCTTATGTGGCAAAAGAAACACTTGTTACAGTATTTTTGCTTACACTTTACTTAAAGAAAAATGAAAAACACTGCTTCATGAAGCTTCAAAATCTTTGCGTATCTTTTGATTCGAAACCAGTAGTTCGGTGAGCGTATTAAACTGCCGATGCCGAAGTCACGTGATTTCAGTAAACGAGGATTCGTTACGTCACAACTGTTTCCAAATGTTTTGACATTTCAATGGTTCGCCACTAGGGGCCGATGATCTCAGTGAACCCATGAAACAGTGTCTATGCAGTTTTTACCTGATCTCGGATCAGTTTCATAAACTTGTACATTTGTAATGACACATTTGTATAATAAAAAAGTAAGTGCAGTAGTTAATTGTCTCTTATTGGCCTGACTATCCATAAAACACAAAAACAAGCCCTACAAATTAATAAAACAACGCATAGGCCTGTTATACAGACACTTCATATTTAATGGTATTTGATGATTTGTTGATTCGATGTAATAGACTGAACTTTTTATGCATGTTTGGGCTGAGTTTTCATTGCATTTACACTGACCAGTGTTTCGAGGGCTTCGAAACTGTGAATCATTTCGAATTGTGTCCTGTTATGGAAGGCCAAACAAAGTTCACAAAACACAGCGTCTCCACGACATAACGGCGCCGGCGGCAACAATAATACAGCAAGAATAACAGTTACTTTATTTTTTATTTATCCTTTATTTTACCAGGTGATGTCCCATTGAGATAGTCAAATCTCTTTTACAAGGGAGCCCTGGGAAGTTTACAAGTTACGCCTTCTTTCTTTGCATGTACATTTGGGCGGTGTTATGAAACTCTGCACACACACACTGACGTAGATTTGTGGAGGTGTGTTTGAATGAAGCGTTTTAGGAAGGTGTGCCTGAGGCTTAACTTTTGCAAAAAAATATCTCTTTAGGTTTGACACTTTGAGCTTTGTAACTCTGTAGATCTTATGCACAAGCAGCTACAGTACATAACACACTAAAGAAAAAGGAAAACAAGAAATCGCATCCTATGACCCCTTTAAGGATTATCAACTCGACTGCTCTCTTACAGATTGCTTGTTGGTGACACGTGTAAATGGACAGGACTCTTCCAGTGATGAACCAGGTAAAAGACTAAAGAAACTCACAATTCAAACCATGCAAAACCCATTTAGCGCTGAAAACCGTTCTAATTAGATTTTGTTTTCTTCCCCTGAGCTTCAGAAATAAAATATGCTGTCATAGGAGCAGGGATTGGCCTTTTCTTCTCCATCTGTTTTCTGCTATTGAAAATCTACATAATCAGAAAGCAGATGCTGGACAATGAACCATCAGGTAAGTGCTTTCCTAGAAATCTGGTTAAAATATTAAAGCTTTAATCAAAAGGAAAAAATATTAATCATTAACATTTTAACATTTTTAAAGATGTATCAATAAGAAGAGCATCTTCACGGTAAGAATATTGTTATATGCATTTTACACTATGATGAAAGTTTGGTGTGGAAGTGAATCTCATAAAAGGATGACCTCTATTTTTTAGGGTCGTTGATATGGAAAGCAGGAGGGAATGAAATCTCTTCCGAGGATGAATTAATATTCTGATATTAAAGGTCCCATTGCATGGATTATTTTATTATTTTAGAATGTTTCCTGGGGTGCCCTTATAATGTTAGTATGTTTTTTAGATCAAAAGTTGTTATAATTTAGAAATAAAAGGCATTTT
Organism: Squalius cephalus; assembly: GCF_949319135.1. Lineage (NCBI taxonomy): Eukaryota > Metazoa > Chordata > Actinopteri > Cypriniformes > Leuciscidae > Squalius > Squalius cephalus. Next base: position 3,182,670 of record NC_137140.1, read on the forward strand.
TCCTAGCCTGATTTTAGCCTCTGATTTGAATGCTCTGTTTGAAGGTGCGTGTCTGCTGTGAGTGTAACTGTGAGTGTGTCTTCAGTGTAAACGCCCACTGCTGTGATTGGCTGCTGTGAGTCTTCAGTGTAAACGCCCACTTCTGTGATTGGCTGCTGTGAGTCTTCAGTGTAAACGCCCACTGCTGTGATTGGCTGCTGTGAGTCTTCAGTGTAAACGCCCACTGATGTGATTGGCTGCTGTGAGTCTTCAGTGTAAACGCCCACTGCTGTGATTGGCTGACATGCTTGGATATGAAATATCTAGCATTACATGTGGAACTCTCTCGAAAACTTTTACTATTACAGCTATTATACGTTTTTACTATTACAGCTATCGGGATTAACGAATAGTGAGAAGTTTTTAGATCTATTCCCATCACATGAAACATTGCAGTGATGAGCATTGAGCAGATGACAGCCTGTTGATCGCGTGAATGAAGAACTTATCATTGCAATGCAGTTTCTGTACTCTCATTAATGCTTTCACCAATGCAAACATGAGGTAAGTACAGTAAGAGCTTCGTTGTGATGTGTAACAGCGTCACTGATTTCATAACGAGTTTTGGCAAGTGTCCAGATAAACTCGCACTGTGTGATTGACAGCTTGGGCGATTGGAAAGGAATTGTTCTTTGATTGCTTTCTGTATATATATTAATCACAGTTTAAGTAAGATTATTTTCATCCTACTAAGAGAAACGACGTGAAGTTGATCGTTTAGTCACTGGCTTGATTTACTGATGCATAAACAGTTTTGAACGACTTTGAGAGAAAGATTATCTGTCTGAACTTGAACAATTACACATCAGACATTCACATAACCCACTGGTTCTTCAGAGGCTCGGATGAAGGAACTAAAACAATACCTTTGTGTTCATTTGTTCATCTAAACACTGAGCAACTGCCATGCTTTGCTCGTTTGCAAGCCATGATGCCTCTCGAGGAAAAAACAATATCGCGCTCGAGCAGCTCATTTTCTCATGGGCGGGACAAATTCTTTTTGCGGGCAAAAAGGGGAGGTGACCTTTCCCCTTATGACGACATAAGGGGAAGATTTCTAGATTCGCCCGTCTGAGCTTTCATTTTCTCAAAAATACCCAGGGCTTGGTTAACACCCATCAAAACGTCTAGCCACTGGGGGACCATAGGCAGGCTAGGGGAACTCATATTAAGGTTAAAAAAACTCATAAAGTGAAATTTTCATGCAATGGGACCTTTAAGCTCAGAGAACACAATCTAATATGTCAATTTATGACTGATTTTATACTGATTTATTAATTAAATCAAATTCAGCACATCAGCGTCATTGCTGTGCGTTCATTAATCTTTTATGCTTTTTAGACTTTGAGAGCCATAACTGCATTTACATGAGTAAAATGTTTATATTTTCAGTATATAAATTAATTATTAATATAGCGTATGTATAAAAAGCACAAAAGATTTAAGCACATTTGTCATTTCATTTAAGGTAGAAAACCTATTGGTTTTTGCCATTTTATGTCTTTTTGCCTGTGTTGTGTGACAATCAAATCACATTTATGTGTAATCAAACATGACTGTATTTGTAATTTAGTCAATAAAAAATGAACAGCTCCTTCCAGACCAGTCGAATGAGTCTAAATTAGAGTCATTTATCTTTATTAAAATGCATGTTGTGACAGATGCCTGAGGCTGTTATGTGCCTAAACACACACACACACACACATATTGTACACACACACAAACATGCACACATACACACTGTACACACACACGTTTGTTTCACTGTATAGTGAGGACATTGCATAGACTTACATTTTATTGGTTTCATATTAGGTTAATGATGTTAGGCATAACTCAACCTCTGAACCCTAACAGAAACATATGCAAAACACATGATTTCATGATTTAAAGAAAAACATGCTTTGGGTGATTTACAAGCCTTTTGAACTAAAGAGGACAAGTAAAATATCCTCAATAGTCATATGTTGTCATAATATTTCAGTGTAAGTGTCACTTTTGAGTCTTGCATTTGTGCCTAACATGATGCCTAACATCATTAACCTAATATGAAACCAATAAAATTATATATATATATATATATATATATATATATATATATATATATATATATATATATATATATATATATATATATATATAAAGCTTTTTTCTAAAAAAACAAACAAACAAACAAAAAAAAAAATCCTAAAACTTCTGTTGATTTCCATTTTAAATCAATCTCAGGTTTTCAATGTGGAGGCTTTTTTTAAAACTGTATCAGACAATGTCTCACTTTATCCAGAGGAGGGCAGTGTTGTTGCACAACTGTTTGCACTATTAGCTGAAAAACAGTACACATTTAACTATATATATTTCATTTTGAAACATCTTGATGAGGCAACTACATCTACACACAGTAGTGGCCAAAAGTGATATTTGCACAACATCCGAAATAACACTTCCGGTTCTTCTAACCAATCAAAATATGAGTAGCCTATGTTATATTGGGAAGAAGAATACAATAAACTTGGTTAGGGTATTAAAATTACAAAAGTATTTGGCAAGAAAGGCAAATTCCAGCATATAATTAAATGTGGCTTTTATCGTATTGTATGTATTATCGTAACATGCAAGCATAATTTATTAATATTTTGCAAGTTCTCTCTTGTTTTTTTATTAGCTATTCTCCCATCGAATTATCAATCTTTGCACATGTGTCGTGCTTAACATCTTTCCAATCCTCCATAAGTTCTTTCCAAAGCTGAGCTTCATTGGAAGACCTGTATTCCCAAAGGTTTTCAAAGTCTTTAAGGTCAGAAGACTGAGGCGGCCACTTGAACGCTTCAAAATGCTGAGCATGAACACTTCCATTGCATGCGTGTTGTGTTTGGGATCATTATCATACTGGAAAATACACATTTGATGCAGGATTCCCAAATATTGTTCCACATTCAAAGCAACTTTGCAGATCCTTCCAACACCTTCTGCGGACATGAGTCCTCAGTACCATTATGTACGAATAATGGTGCATGCATTTGGTATTAAAACACTCCAGTCGTCTCCTACGAACATACCTGACATCATTCAATGCAAGGTTGTTAAATTTTGACTTCAGACTGCAGAACACAACTCCAATCCTTATGTTCTTCGGCAAATGCAAAGGTGTTTTTTTTTGCGGTAGATAAAACTAATGTCAAAATGCTCACTAGTCTTCCTTGACCACTTCACATTGAGCATATAGGGCTAACACTGCGCTTTGACATTATTCTGAGGACATTGTGACCATTTACATCCTGCACATGAGCAATATCCAAAACAATATCAAAAGCAGATTTCAACAATATCCTTCTTGACAGCTTCCATCGGGCCATTATGACAAATGATATCATTGAAACGTGAAATGCACGGATTAGTTTTACACTCCAGCCACAACTTACAACATGCGTAGATACTACTATTAAGAACCATTACTTTCCTTGAATGGATGTTAAAGTTTCTTCATGAAGCCAATAAAGAACCTGAGTATGAGATGTTTCACTGGCAGTAAACCTTGTTTGTAACTTTCTCCAACTAAAACTAGATGTCCACCTTCTGAAGAGGAAATGACATCGCCTTCATTGAGTGTGGTGTGTGTAAGTCCTGTACAAAGGGGGAGGATAGAGGGTGTACACTAAGTAAAAACAGAGCGTGTCCTGTCTCGGGTTACACAGAAGAGAGAGAAAAAGAGTAGAGGAATTCATAGGCAGTTTTTGCGAAGAGATTGAACTGGAGTTGCATGGAGCCCATCGGACTGGAGAATGAAGATCTCTGCAGTGGTGACAGCTCTCCTGACTAAACTCCTCTTTGGAAGTAAGTGCAGTCGGTTTGATTTTAACATGTGATCACCAGTGATTGTTCAGTATAGCTGAGAAAATCAGCCTAGGTGTTGCAAGTGACTGCAAACTGTTTGTGCATCTAATGCATGTTTCTTTTTAATGTTCATGTGGGTTTTTTTTTTTTTTTTTTTTGGTGGTTCTGAGAGTTTTAATATAAAGCTGAAGGTCATCATACAGACAGACTAGATGTGGTCTGTGTATTGTCCCAATCAGCCAAGCTGACATATGCACAATATAAACGCCTCAGTATAAATGCAAGGGCAGTATGAAGTTTCAACTGGTCATTTGTTTGTTTTTTTCCTGATAATTCACTTTTTCTCTTTGGCTATGAGTATGCTGTGGTTTCTGACTCCTCCTTCACAAGTATATAAGGAACATCCTCACTTTTTGTAACTTAAATCATATCTGTGAGTGTGTGTGTGTGTGTGTGTGTGTGTGTGTGTGTGTGTGTGTGTGTGTGTGTGTGTGTGCATCACTTTGAGTTTATAAATAACGCAACATCCTCAGAAAGAACTGACACACCAGGTTGTTTTCTTCCTTAAAAAAATGCTTACTGTCCATGGAAAATTGTGATTGTGACAGATTTTGTAGAAGCATGTTTACATCTATTTATAACTTTATATTTAGGATTTACAAGTCCATATTCAGATTTACATAACTAAACTTATAAAGTATGCATTATAGAACTTATGCCTGTATATTATGGTTGTATATACAACAATTATTTCCAGTTTGTACATATATTTCATAAAATGATGTTTGGGGAACTGACCTCAAACACCACAATAAAAAAAGGGGGGGGGGGGGGGATGTCACACTTTCCACAAAAATATGAAGCAGCACAATTTTTTATTTTTTTTTTAACAAATAACATTCAGAAATGTTTCTTGAGTAGCAAATCAGCATGATTTCTGAAGGATCATGTGACACTGAAGACAAGTAATGATGCTAAAAATTCAGCTTTGATCACAGGAATAAACTGCATTTTACAATATATTCACATAGAAAACAGTTATTTTAAATTGTACAAATATTTCACAATGTTACTGTTATTTTTCTGTATTTTTGATCATGTAAATGCAGTCTAGGTGGGCATAAAAGGCTTATGTCAAAAACATTAACAAATCTTACCGACCCCAAACTTTCGAAAACCAGTATAGATACAGTGTATATATATATATATATATATATAGGCCTATATATATATATATATATATACTGTATATATATGAATTTGTGGCGATGTCTGTCTGAGATCCACCCAAGTAATGTTCTCCAGATGGCCTGTCAAAAAGTCTCGTTAAGCAGAAGCAACAGGGTCTGGAAAGGCTCTCAGTTTTAATATCCCAGCATGCATTGCTTTACAATGCTCTTTAAAGCCTCAAACAAATTGCTGGCTTACATAACGGAGACGCTGAATTAAAAAAAATAACTTGTGTTTAATAATTTTTCATCCAGTTAGCAGTCGTTTTTCTTGAACATTGCACCTCCATGAAATGTTGCATCTCTCTCATCAATGTCATATAATTTCCAGATGTGTGCTGGGCCATCAACGTCACAGTGACTCCCTCTCCGTTCACGGTGGTGTCTGAGGGGGGGAACGTCACCCTGTCCTGTCAGGTGAGCCCGCGGCGCCGGCCCGCGAGTCTGCCTGTGGTGCGCTGGATGTTTCAGCCGGAGTCGGGCCGAGAGGAGCTGCTGGTGGCCCGGGTCAATATGCAGAGGGCCAAGTTTTACGGGAACTACACCAAGAGCTTCCACAAGCCCAAAATGAAACTCACAGTGGTGAAACACGGCAAGATATACAACCTCCTCATCGTGAACATCAGCGAGCAGGACAGGGGTCTTTACAGCTGCAGGGTGCAGGAGTTTAAGAAGCAGCGGGAACGATGGAAAGCTTTGACCAACGGCTCGGCCTCGACGCAGCTCAGAGGTTTGTCTAACGCACAGCACGGTTTAGTGATGGGAGAAAAAAATTCGCTTCAATTGCTTCGCAAAATGCTTCACTGTTTCGAACTCCTCAAAACGCCACAGGCTGGTGGGTCAGTATGGTGTAAATGCAACCGAGATCAAATCGTGCATTAAAAACACCTTTTAGAAACCAATTGCAAATGTTGAGCCTATAGAAGCAATTAAAGGGGTGGTTGATTATGATTTCACTTTTCTAACTTTAGTTAGTGTGTAATGTTGCTGTTTGAGCATAAACAACATCTGCAAAGTTACAACGCTCAAAGTTTAAAGCAAAGGGAGATATTTGCTTTTAAAGAAATCGCTTTTTAAGGACTACAACAAACAGCTGGTAGAGACTACACCACATTCCTCCCGGGTTAGTGACATCACCAACCCTAGAATTTACATAAACCCCGCCCCCTGAACACGATTTATAGATTATCAAGACAGATTATGCTAGTCAATGACTTGAAGATAACTACACATCAGCTTCATGAATTCATCAACTAACCATTCAGAAATGTCCTGTTGCTTCTACATGTTGTCTCTTCTTCTTGAGTCTCTCCATCTTTCTGACTCCGGTTTGAACATAAAGGCTAAAAGTTTTTGAAATTTTCAGTGCATGTGTGTGTGACACAAAAATGACATGAGCTCTTGAAACTCCGCCCTCTGTGCCGGGAGCAGCAGCTCATTTGCATTTAAAGGGACAGACACAAAAACGGTGCATTTTTGCTCACCCTCAAAAAGTGACAATTTTAACATGCTATATAAAAATATCTGGGGGGTATTTTGAGCTAAAACTTCACATACACACTCTGGGGACATCAGAGACTTATTTTACATCTTGTGAAAAGGGCATTATACCACCCCTTTAATAAATCATCAAGTGTCTGTATAATAAGAGTTATTTTATTATTGTGTTGTTTGATTTATGGAGAGCTTGGTTAATAACTACTCTCTGTGTCATTAAAAAAAATCTACAAATTTAGACACTGATATGCGCGCAGAGATCATCATCCCTTAAGTGGGATGTACTACTGACATTTCGAAACATTTCGAAACCGTTATGACGAAACGAGGCCTCCTGAAATCACATGACTTTTGCTGTTTAATTCACCGAATCTATTTTTCATAAAGGCTTTGAAGCTTCACAAAAGCACCCATCACTAGCACTATTCCATATGCTGTTGTGACTTTTCGTTGAGAGTTTCTCTCATCTAGACTCTTAAATTGTCTCGAGGTTTGAAACATCTGTCAAAATACTCACCGCATAAGCGACATGTCAAAGAAACTGTTTTGGGGTTGTATGTGTTAGATTTTCCATTAAAAACATGTGGAAATGTGATCTAATATTTATGCGCTATATATCTGTCTTTTGGCCGTCGGGGGTTGACAGAAACAAAGTGAACACTGGCGGAGTGACAGCCAAACGCTATTGACACTGGCTGAAGAGTGGAGTTTTCCTTTACTAACTTACAGACACACAAGAGGATGGAGAGACTGTCGCTCTCGGGATCCAAGACTAAATAAGTCCAGACATATTTTTTATGTATAAAGGGGTTCACAGCAAAGCAGCAAGAGTCATAAAAGGCGAAGAGAAAAACCAGGTCAGGAACAGATCAGAGTTTCCCCAAAAAGGGGCACTGGTGCTCACTGTGGGTGGCCGTCGCATGGCCTACTTAAACACATCAGGAATCAACATGGGATGTTTGTGACTTTTAGTGCATGTGTGTTATCTACATGTGAGTGTACTGCCAAACATCTGCAGTCTTTCCCTTCAGGTAAAACTAACAAAAACTATAGTTGACTCTACTCTAAACAAAGGGATGTATCGATTTGTTTTTGGTCGAATCGCCTCAGCAAATCCAACAAAGGCTCATTGGAAAAAACATGCCTCTACCCACATTTCTGCAGAAAAACGTACCTATGCAAACAATTCACTGCAATGTCCTGCTGAAATGAACACTAGTAGCAGTAAAACGGCAATTTTTACACAAATTATGACTACAAGGGCGAATTATCGATTGATATAGAGACTTATTTTCGTGTGGATCACTTTGACCATAGTGCATGACTTGTAAACAAACACATTTTGACATTAGCATCACATCAGCAGCTCCATATATTTGGCTTTTCTCACATAAGCCGTGTTTCCACCGACATTACCCGGAACAATTTGTCCCAGGAACTTTTTTTCCTCCAGACTTGTTGCTGTCTGCGTTTCCACCGTGGTCTAAAATACCATGAAGATTAGGCAACTTAGTCCAGTGACGTAGGACTGCGCGCGACTTTACAGTTCCCGCTGTATTTCATCCTCTGAATTTAAGCTTAATAAAGCCTGAAGCTCGTCTTAAATAAAATGCTGCGTGGAGTCAACCAATCAAAATGCGGCATGAACTCAACCAATCAGCATGTTCAGTGCCAAAGTCCCACCCCTGAAAGTTCCTGAACTTTGAAAAAGTACTACCTTGCAAGCAGGGACTTTCGGAGGGGGAAATATTTACCCGGAACTTCATTTAGACCCTGGTTCCTGCGGTGGAAACACACTGAGTACCACCACAAAGTTCCTAGTTCCTGTAGCCTGGAAATCCAGACCCAAATCTGAAAGATTAATGGTCTGGTATTGAGTGATGAAAATCGCCCAGCTCGAGGGGCGGCACCAAGCACGCATTTGAAAATCTCACTGCACGCAATTGGATAACATACGACCAATCACAACAAGCCCCATACGCTTAGCTACCAGCGGAGATAACTGGTAGATTAGACTCTTGCCGTATCCAGTCGGCAAAACAGCAAAATCGTCCTTCTTGCAAAGGAAGGATTCGAGCGCCGTCTTCAGTTCCTGTTTTAGATAAAAAGCCATGTCTAACTCGTTCATTGTAGCGGCCAAAGCCGTTTCAAACAACTGGTGTTCATCCATAGCCATCTTGCAATGTTTACTAATGACTTCTATATCAGATAACCCGATGTGATTGGTGCAGCTCGGATACAAGGGCATAGTTAATGAGCATCATTACTCGACGCCAGAGTAACTCGCTGAGCAAATTCAAATTGTGCTCTCGCGAGAACTCTGGATTTCCAGGGTATAGTTCCTGGGGAAAGCTATAGTAAACTTGCTCGGTCGCTCACCTGCTACAGCATTGCACTCGGGATGTGAAGCGCTCGGGTACGAATCCCATGAAATTCACGATATATGAGCTCAAAGACTTGTAGACGCAGCTGAAATGCATGGTTGCTTCAGCAAATGCCTTTGCATCTCATGTTTGCTTTTGTTAATGCTGTCGGTCAGGTTTAGGGTCGGGTATAGACAGTGTAAGTACAGAAATGGAGCTCGTCAAGCCATTTCATGGGCTATTAAAAGTGTAAGAAAAGACTTCTAAATTATTATTTTTCAAATATTATTCAAATGTATTAATATAAAAAAACTATATTTTAGTCTGACAAAGGTTTTTTTTCTTTAAGTGCATGTCAAAATACACTTTCAAGTCGAAACGAAATGAAGTTTTCAATTTAACTGCCGTAATCTGGTGAGAGAAACGGGATATTTTATCCATCAGGAACTGATCTGATTGTGAAAATGGGGATTACAAGTGAGAACAGATTCAAGCGGTTGAGTGGAGAGCTTTAAAAGAGGGATTCATGACGTCAGCTAAAAAAAGGAAAGTCTTTTTTTTCATATCAATGATAAAAAACTCTTCTATAAACTCTTCCATAGAGTTACACAAGATAAGACCTCACTGTTAGTAATTACATAGTATGGAACAATTATATACTTCAGTTGATACATAGCTTTAACTAAACTCAATTTAAATGATAATTTGTGTTTTTGATTTTAGGTCATCCAACCATATGAGTGAGGTAGTCCCAAAACCAGGCCATACCACTAAGCTCAAAACGCTCTGTTCCTAACACAATCACATTTTCCACTGAGAGTATTTGTAAGGAGAGCCACTGAGTGTCTCTGCCATGAGGGAGGATGTGGTGCAGATTTAAATACACACTAGCACAGAGAAAGCAGGGAATACTGACCGTGTTTCTGGGTTCGACAACAATAGCGAGATGCTTTGTATGAATCTTGTCAGCACGTGTTGCAAATCAATAAAGCCTTTAAGGCTGTCCCTGTGGAAAAGCCTAGATTTGAAGTAAATGGGTTGTATTTTTAAACATTTTAGCTGTGCACATCTTTATTTCCAATGCTAAAATGGCAATGCTGAATAAAAGGCACGACAACCATTAAGGCTTAGTTGTCATGAGTAAATGTCACAGAATGTGATCATTCATATTGCAGAGACAAAGGAAGATGTTAAATTCCCTACTTTGTTATACTCTTTCATATATTCACTGCTTCTTTTCATAGTTGAATGTGTTGTGGCCGTGCAATGAAATCATTAATGTCAATTGATGCAGCTGCTCTATTGAAACATGCATCTCTATTCATGCATCTGTGAGGTCTTCAACTGTACAGCGACATTAGCCTTTAGTAAACCACTGAAGATTTTGTATCTGGCTCTTATTTTGTCCAGATATAAGCCATGACTCAATAGAGCTTTTGTCCCTCCCCAGTTCAGTCAGGCATGAGCAAGGGCTCCAAAAATAAGCACATTTCTGCAAGAGCCATGAATAGAGAAATAAATAGTAGTCCGTGCGCAAGCAGAAAAAGCAGAAGACATTTGCAGTGTGGTTAATAAGAACGTGTATAGCCAACTGGAAATGGTGTGCATGTTCTATTCTAATTCTGTGACAAACTCTACATAGAAGATTCGACATACTTTCATGCAGTTCATGACCTCAAAACACTTTTCTCATAGTGCATGGTTTGTAAACTCAAACCATAATGCATCTGCCTTTTCTCACATATAAACATGCTCGGTTGCTCGGCTGGTACAGCACTACTCTCGTGATGTGAAGCGCTTGGTACGAGTCCCGTGAAACACCAGTCACGATAAAAGAGCTCAAAGAGTTGAAGAAGCAAGATAATGACACGGTTGCTTCAGAAAGTGTGCTTTTATCTCACGTTTGCTTTTGTTAACTCTATTGGTTAGGTTCTGTGTTATTTTCAAACGCGATACAGCGATATTTACTGGACATTTTATTTCTGAACTGCCACGATACACCATCAAAAATTATTCAGTTGTAAATAAAACGTTGTATGTTGCATGTTTTACAATACTATTTCAGTCTTTCTGCTTCATAATTCAATGTGTTTTTTGCAGTTTCTTTAATTAATTGTAAAATATATGAGTGAAAATTGTTTTTAAAAAATCGTATCAACGTAATAAAACTGGCAGATTCATGTTTTTCTGTTTTGAATTAAACTGAACATGCTTGTAGCGCCACTCATTCGTTATATCTCTTTTAAAGTATTGCGTAACATGCAAAAAGCAATGTAATTTCATTTTGCAAAAATGTCGCCAGTCACAATTTTTCCAATGGGCCTGAGTTTAGTTTATGAATGTAATGATACAGTTAAAAAAAATCATGTTTTATAGAATATTTGTTTCCATAATATTTTTTAAGAATGCAGTAACTAGGGAAGCACAAAATATACATTGCTTAACTTAAACTTCTGTTTAAATTACATTAAATTGACTTAAAAATGAGTTGTATGCTTGTATAACTTATTAAAAGAAACGTATTAAAGCCATGTAAAACTATATGTTGTCATAACTTATTGATCATATCATTTTTGTACAGTGCAGAACACACAGGATCAATTCAACTCATTTGATTCAAGCGAGTCAAATTAGCTCTTTAGTGGTCTGTTGCACACCCAGAAATGTGGCTAAACGTCCTCAGTAGCCGAGGTGGCTGTGTTTGTTCGGCCCGCGAGTCTTTCTGTCGTCAGCTGCCGTGGTTATGAGTATTTCAGGGCATCACAGTGGGTGTTAGCCACCATGAGCCAGGACCATATCCAGAGAGAGGGAAAGCCTCGCTGCTGTCATCCCACACACATCTTCCCCTGCAATTTACTTGATTTAACTGCTTGTTTCATGTAATTATGAAGGTCTGGAGCCACAGTGATGAGTGTGCAATTCTCTCTTCTTCCTCTCGCAGTCCATGTTCTCCCAGCCGGCAGACCAAAGCAGGAACTGTGGAGTCTGTTTGAAGGTAAGCCACAAAACTATGTTCAGACATATTCACTTGGACCAAAAAAAAATAAATACAATACCTCACTAAACACGTTCTTTCAAATGCAGCAAATAATCTAATAGAAATGGAAGGAATGACAGCTTTTCTTATTGGAATAGTTCATGCAAAAATATTTTTTTCCCCATATGACTCTTTTCCATATTAAAGTGAATGGTTCCTTTAAGCTCCAAAAGCACAAAATAAAATGACAACATGCACTACGTTCCAAATCTTCTGATGTGACAGTTGTGAAGAAGAAGAAAAAAAAACTTAACGAAAAACAGAAATTCACAAAATTATTGGTACCACTTTAGAATAATGATCTGTCATTAAAGGAATAGTTCACCCAGAAAATTAATATTCTGTCATTTCTCACATTCATGTCGTTCCAAGCCTGTTTGACTTTATTTCTTCTCACAAACACAAAGGAAGATATTTTGAATAATGTTGGACAACATTCAGATTTAAAGAACAACATTCCTCAAAATTTCTCCCTTTGTGTTTGTCAGAAGAAAGGAAATGCAAACATGTTTGAAATTATATAAAGGGTGAGTAAATAATGACAGAATTTTTCATCTCTTTTACCCTTTCACATATAAGTAACACTCTAGCTGAGCCACCGGCATTTTGTTATTTTAGATTGTATCACCTTACTATTTCAATGGCAATGCATCCATAGCACTGTATGACTGATGTATCGGTTTTAATTATTTTTTCCTTTTTATTAGAAAATAATCACAAAATAAAATTAAATTAGTCCAGTGGCGTAGGACTGCACACTACTTTACAGTTACCGCTGGATTTCATCCTCTGAATTTAAGCTTAATAAAGCCTGAAGCTCGTCTTAAATAAAATGCTGCGTGGAGTCAACCAATCAAAATGCGGCATGTAGTCGATTGTCGAGTTCACGCGTGTGATAACCTATGCTCGTTAACTCGACAATCGACTACTGTGGACTTCGACCGAAAACAGGAAGAAAATACAAGTATGTGTGCTGGCTGAATTAACATAATTTTTATTCATATCTTTCACATCTACTGCAGTCAGATTCACTCATGTTCACTCTGAAGGAATCACTCACATGGCTGAGCACTTGTAATGACACATCAAGGATGTTAAGAGGCTAAAAGCAGGGTTAAAACTTGCCCCATCGAAGTCAACAGGGTACAAATTTTAAAAAGAGGATAACTCGGTGTAGGCAACACCGATTTTTGTCGTTGTTCTCTGTACTGACAGCACACCAAATTTACAAAAAAATGAGCTCAATGTTAAAATTGACCGGAGTTCTCCTTTAAGGACGTCTCTGGCTCAGAGCAAAAGCAGATTTGAATTTAGCAGTATAATAACACATGTAATGGTGCCATTTTAACACATGTAATGGAGTCTTTTTGTTTGTTTTCCTTATATATTTCATGTATTTTGTATAATGTATGTCAATATATACTAAAGTATATCTAAAGCCCTATTCGGACTGGATTAGTTTAACATGGAAAGTAAAGTAATTATTACCAGAGCTTCTCAATGATTTTAGTCCCGTCCGAATGTGCATCTCAGTGATCATTACGGACAATATCAGTAAAGATTACGGCGACTTTTACCTTCTGTAAAAAGGTCAGGGAAAATAACCTCAGCTAATAGTAATCCCGTGCAAATAGACCCGCTGTAAATATGTACTTAAATATTCCGTCATTTCCTGTTTTCCGCGGTTTTTCAAGTATGGAGCCGCTTGAAAAAGCATTCAGTTGCGTATAGACGCTGAGACGAGACTGTGGCAAAACTCAAGTGTTTTCCACATACCATTCAGAACAAAAAGAAGGCCGAAAGCACTTGTTAGAGGCACAAACTTTATTTTAGCTTTAGGTAAGTGCCTATTACCAACAGAATCCAATCAGAATTTAATGAATAAATCATTCGATCAGACCTAACTTTTATATTTAGGTTATATATAGGGACAACCGTTTTAGACCATGCGCCGGGAGTGCCGACCATTTTTCCTGTCATTAAACTAGCATAAGTGGATTCAGACACGTCCTAATTGCTCTTGTGCCGTGCGCTTTAGACCATGCGTTTAGATCGTTAAAATAGGGCAAAATGACTTACTCGTTAAGCCAATGATTTGCCGCCACCTACTGCCGTTCATTAGTATAATTTCATTTTCGCTGATGGACTAAGGGACTAAGATTGAATGCTGTTTTTGTTTTCGGTCATGATTGTAACATTTATAAATAGTCTATTAAGAGCAAAATATGAGATAAAGTATCTGAGATAAAGTAATTACAGTCGCATTGCAACGTTACAGACGTTTCTTTGAAACTCTGCGCTGGTTTGATCATATGCATCAACTTAAGTTGCAATCAGTTATAATCAGTATGGAATAGCGAATTTAGGACTGACATAGTTCCTTAATAGGCTTAATAGGTCACCAATTTCTGATAAGGAAACTTCTACAAATGCATATGCAATAAGGTAAGCCGCAAAAATAACCCTGTCCATGCTTTTCAGCGCAAATTTTTCACTGCATGTCTTCAGTAAATTCTGAGAGTAGTTTTTTTTTAACGCCAAAAGAGGGTTTGCACTGGAGCAAGCTGTTAGTAGCTTAAACTGTTTAGAGAAGATTGGTCAGAAAAACAAAACAAAAAAGAAAACACTGATGAAAGACGTAAGGTAAATGACAGAACTTTTACTTCAGGTGAAATTTAGTTTTTTTCTCTTAATTTGCTCGTTATTGCTAGGATATATGGATAATACAAAAAGGTTACACAGAATGTTGTTATATAGGCACTGCTGTGTCTTTCTGCACAGTGAACGTACAGTATGCATGTATTTCGACTGTTTCCCTTGTGTTTCAGATGTGTATCTGTGTGCTGTGCTGGTGTGTTGTGTTGGGCTCTTGTGCATGTGCATGTTCACTATAGCTGTGAGCTGTCAGTATCTGCAGAGGAAGAGGCGATTAAAAGGTAGGATTCTTGCTGTTGTTGATATAAAACCATCTGATAAACAATTAATGTGCTTGTTAATGATGCTCCTCATCATATAATCTTCTCATTGACATTTTTTCATATGCTCCTTTTTGTTAGAAAACTATCATTTGGTCAAGAGCCCACAAAACAGGTGAGAAAATATGAAAAGATGAGTCAAGTCAAATGTATTTGTGTAGTGCTTTTCTCAACACAAGCAGCTTTACAGAAAATCATGATGTCAATATCTTCATGCCATAACCAATCACGCAGTTATAGATACATATATATAGTACATATTACCCTATGAGAGTTGCTGTGTGCGGAAAAAGTTGGACATGCTTATATATCCAACTTTATATAGATAGCTGTATGATAAGACAGTTTACAATATAAACATTCACACAGCTGAGATTTGCTATATAGAATATATTGCTTTACAACTGTATTTATGCAGGTAAAAGACAAAATACAGGAAAAATGGGAACAAAACACTTCAAAATAAAAGTCTGTAAAACAAATAACAATAACAAGCATCTGCCAATGAGGTAAAAAAAAGAAACAAATTTTCCTTTTAATATTAAGTTTATTTTTCTTATCCCATTGGCAGACATTTTTTCTTGTTTTCAAGTATAAACTCAATACCTGAAGTCATTTTGCTTTGTATCTTGTTTTAAGAATGTTATACTCAATAAGAGTTTTTCTTTTGCAGTGTAGGATATACTATATATCCAACTTACTATATCGCTGGGTGATAATATAGTTTAGATTTTCTATGATGTAAAAATGGAGGAGGACAACCTTCCTCAGAAACTGAGAGTGTGTCCGTGTGTGTCCAGTTCAGGGGAGACGGTCACTAGTGTGATCAGTCTGTCTCCAGCTCTTCCCAAGAAGGTGAGAAAGTACAAAAAAAATAAAAGTGTTGAGCAGCCAGATGTGCCACCAGAGATACCGGCTAAAGGTAGAGTACAATTACTGACCTCTATATATCACTGAAGAGCATCCTGTAAACCTCAGTTTAATAACTACAATATTACATCTCAGCCCCTATTGCAGACAAAATGCGAAAGCCAAAGCTTTTAAAACCTCAGCCCAGAAAAGTGGTTTTGGTAAGTTACTTTTATGAAATACACAGAAGTTTGTTATTTGTATTGCAAAACTGCCAAATGTTGTATTTAATGTTTTATATGCGAGCTGTAACTCCTCTAGTGTTTTCCCGTCCCAACAGCCCAAAATTGCAGAGGAGAGTCTGACGTACGCCGAGCTTGAACTGATAAAGCCACTGCCTGAAGTCAAAGCGTCAAAGACAGGAACGGTGTACGCACAGATCTTCTTTGAGGACAAGCCTGTGTAGCATTACATTTTCTTGTAACTGTAACTGTAATTATTTATAATAACACAATGTTGATTTTTTTTTCTCATCCTTTTTTTTTAAGACATGCAACCTCTGATGGTGAACTGTACATATTGTATATGTATATTCTTTTTTTTTTCCTTTTCATATGTTGATGTTTTATCTGTGACACAAGTTTAATATTTAGCAAATCTAAAATACACATGAAATAATTTGTCATCTGAAAACTGCAGTTACTAAAAAGGTGTATAAAAGCCAAGTAGTCTTGAGGGGGAAAAATCTGTTCATGAAAAACCGTTCTGTTCGTTTTTTAACCACTGCCACAAAAAAACAAAAAAACTAAACTACAAATGTTACCCATTTAAATTTGCTGCAAATTGGACTCATATCTGTTAATAAACTAATAATTTTAAGGACATTTGCACAAAACACTTTAAGCCACAAAAAATAATCTCAGGAATAGTCTGGGTTCATTACAAATTCATCTCTATGCACATCTTCTGTGTCCTGCAGTTGATGTATTTTTGCTTATATTAAAGTGCCCTATTATACTATTTTAAAGGTTATTCCAACAATAGGTTTACATGCATCCAACAAAACAGTTTCATTTTCTCATAATCTATATTGCAGCATTTGCTCTTTTCTCACATGTCTGAAACGCTTCTATAAAATATTATCTTTAAACACCTCCTTTCCGAGAGCCTGCTCTGCTCTGATTGGTCAGAGGGCCCAGTCTGCTGTGATTGGTCGACTGCCAACAGCACGCTTTGGATACCAAACGCTCATTTGAATTTCAGCTCTTCCTCAGCACTTTGTACAAAATTATACAAACAGTAACAGTGGCGTCGGTTTTACCGTATCAATCTCATCCTTTAGAAGTGCATCAAAGTGGATTTGCTTTGGCAGCAGAAAACAGCGTCTTCTCCACACGAACAACACTAACCAAACTCTTCCAGTCTCAGATAAACTACAGTGTTTGAGGGCGGGGCAATGTAGATGTTGTTCACTGGCAGCCAATAAGGACCATAGCCTGGCATTATGCAAATTTGCTCCATTGTTAAGTAGGTGTGTAACAGGAAGTGAGACTGGAAGTGCTGACGACTCATTTCTGCAGTTCAGAATGAATCTTGTCTTTTAGGAGATAATAACTTTATTTGTCATGCACTTAGATCTTTAAAACTTTGTAGACCTTTTACATTCGCTGACTACACTACAAAAAAGCATAATAGGGGCATTTTGATAAATTCTGTAAAAATATGTGTTATTTGAGTTGTAAAGTTGTGTAATCCATCCGTTTCATGAAGAGACTATACTTTTCTAGGCAGAGGAACTTAGTTATGCATTACTGACATACATTTACTCTAGTTTTTTACATTGAGTTTTTACATTGAGTTTGTGCTTAGTTACATAGTTACATCTCGAAACCTTGCTGGTTTCTTGCTCATGTTGTTGAGTTTAAAAGCTTTATGCATCATGGAATAGAAACAGTTGATATAACATTGCATAGTGATTTTATCACACTAGAGTTACTCAAGTTAACATGTAAAAGTGTATCTGCCAAATGAGAAAAAAATATGTAAATTTTGTGGCTTTTGAAACACTTTTGAACATTTATTCCGGTGCATGACTTTCATTGTACACTGTACAAAACGATTTTCAGAGGGTACGTTTACACAACAATGATGTACTAGTTTTTTAGTTTTTGAAAAGTTTAGTGTACAAATGACAACGTTGTCAAATCGATCCCCGTTCACACATATCCGTGAAAACGACTAAAAACGCTGTATTCTGCTGCCAGGCCAGTAGATGGCGATGTCACTTTGTAAATACGAGCCTGCAGACTAAACACCGTTTTCACAAATTCACGTTTTTGTAGTTTCCACCGAGATGATAACGGTATTCTTTTCAAAAACTTGCACTTTGAAACACATTTTCAAAAGTTTGCATTTTCAGGTCCCCAAAACGCAGTTGTTGTGTAAATGAACAGCCAAAATGCATGAAAGGTTTCCCGTTTTTAGTTGAAAACAGTGTCGTGCTAATGGCCCCTTACTCAGTATTTTTATAAATATCTAAACATTCTTACAGAATACAAGATACATTAACTTAAGAAGCTAACTGATATAAAATAGGCCAAGTCTTGCTTTCTGGAAAATGTATGAAAATTTTGTGAGTTCAAGCTTAAAAATCTGCAAATGGGGTAGAAAAAAACTTTATTCAAAGGAAAAACTAATTTATTTTTCTGACCTCATTGCAGGATATTTTTTTGTTTGTTTTAAGCTTACACTCAATTCATGTTTTATAAAAAAAAATTTTTTTTTAAATAAGAAAACAAGACTTAATATCTCATGTCCTTTTGCTTTTCTTGATTTAAGAATGTACTGAGTAAGGGTTTGTTGTTTGTTATTTTGCAGTGTAAATATATAACTGTTAATGTGAATGAAGATTATTTCTGTGGTAATGGAAAGCAGACCACAGAAGCTCAACTTACGTTGAACCCAGAAAATTCCTTTAAATCTGTCGAAATGCTCAAGCCTGTTTGTTTTTCTTTTCTTTTTTTATGACTTCTTTTTTTTTTTAAATGGAAGAACGTTTTGGATTAAATAATGGAAACGCTAATGAAATATCAGGGCGTATCCATATCTGGAACAGACATACAGGCACCGCTGATTCGACCCTTGTCTGTCTGACTCTTTAAGAATAAATAAGACACAATCTCTCACTCCAAGGGTTTTTGACACTATCAGACTTTAAATGTGTAAGTAAGTTTAACTGTGAAATGTAAAGGGTCCTATGAGATCCCACTGCCTTCACCACTAACAAGAACCATCTGTGAATGACGTACAGAGACCCTCTGCTCAACACATACTGTTTTTCTCTTCTCTTTGTAAGTGTACTGTAAATTAAACATTTGTATGTGAAAGAACATGACTAAACCTCTTAATGCTTTTACTGTGTGCATCATTTACAAACTCTGTATCTAAAGAAAAGAGTCATGTTCAGTTTCTGAGGGTTCGTGTGTGAACTGTGATTTGTGGGATTGCATGAGGCAAATTTTCACATGTGTTTGTGTTTAAATGGGAGGTCTCGTTCAGAAGTCAAGAAAGCAGTGTGGAGAGAAATACGTATCTGTAGTCCTTTCATATTAATGTAATGGTTAATCAAAAAGATGAAGCATTACATAGTGTCAAGCCGTGATATTTCATGCTATCTTTTACTATTCCTGTTGACTATTGTAGTCTTCACCCAAAAATGTTGACATCATTTACTCACTTTCAAAACCTATATTCAATGTTTTATTCAGATATAAAGAAGATATTTTGAAGAATCTTTCAAAACATTTTGGACCCCATTGACTTTCACTGGACCAACAACAACAAAAAATACATTTTTCAAAGTATCTTCAAATCAAATCAAGTGCTTTTCAGAAAATTATGATGTTTATAATAACCTAATATCTTCATGCCTTAGTGTCACAGATTTGGCGACAATACAAGCAATTAAGCAGTTGAGATTTGCTATTTAATATATATCTGCCTACACATGTAAACTGTTTGTATGTCTAAGAAGGTGGACATACTTATTTATCCAACTTTACATAAAGAGCGGGGTGATAAAATAGTTATATTTCGCAACAAAATAAAACCAATTCTGTGTTGTTCTTAATAAAGAATTGCGTACAGGTTTGGAGGGTGGAAAATTGATGACAGAATTTACATTTATGGGTGAACTATCCCTTTAACACAGCAAACAAAAGAGTAATGCCAGTGTATACATGCCATCAATTATAGTCTTAGTGCAGGACTGCAGGACACAACTGGTGATTTACACCCAACACTACTAGAGTTTGTTGAAATCTGTAACACTCATGCGTCACCTTCAATATTTCACCAGTTGAGAAAAAAAAACATTGCTTGTGTTGCTTTACCATGACCTAAATAAACCTAAAATAAGTCTGGGGACTGTGGGGAGACACGCCAAAACCAGTGAAACGTTATACTAAAAGTAGACACGGTTCGAATTAACTCATAAAAGAAAGGTTTCCATTTTTGACCATGGGATGAGTCTCAGACAAGATTCTTTGAACGGGATCCAGGTAAACATTTATGAAGCAGGTCAGCGGAGGTCTGAGCGAAAACCACATCCTTGATTCAAACAAACTTCCATTTGCCAGTTTTCCAGAGACCATCTTAGAGCTTATAACACACCTTAAGAGTTTAATGGATAATACAAGACAGAGTTAAATCCATATTTCAAAACAGGAGATCTACAAGCTAAGTCAAGAAAGTACGAATTCATAAAACCTGAAGTCACATCAGTTATGAAGTGTGTGATTAGGTGAGGGTAATCTTAACATATTAAGTCTTGGTTCCTGATTTTTTTTCTTCTTCTTTTTTTTTTTCAAAATTAAGTGAGTTTATGCTGAAAACAAGAGAATGTTTTTTGCCGATCTTGTTTTCTCTTTGAATTAAGTTTATTTCTCTATGCAATTCTATATTTTTTGCTATTGATTTGGTGGTGGTTTATCCTTAATCCAGTTAAGTAAAATAAATCTTTGGACAATGAAAAGTAACTTCTGTGCAGGACTTATATCTTTTGGTCAAATGATTATGTGAAAATAAATAAATAAATAAATAAGAATACATTAAAACCATGGGTCCTTACATACAGCATATCCAAATATACCATCATTTCTATTTAGGGCAGCTTTTACTTTTCTAAAATATTTGGCCTTCTCCTGGTGGAAGGCAAATTCAAAGAATTTTGCAAAGAC
This sequence comes from Squalius cephalus, assembly GCF_949319135.1. Taxonomy (NCBI): domain Eukaryota; kingdom Metazoa; phylum Chordata; class Actinopteri; order Cypriniformes; family Leuciscidae; genus Squalius; species Squalius cephalus. The sequence continues at coordinate 3,203,727 of NC_137140.1, forward strand.
AAAACAACTCAAGATTTGTAAAATGATTACTTTGTCATCATTTCCCAGTCATCACAAATCTCCTGTGTCCCATCATCACTGATCATCCAAGCTTTTCTAACTGGAGATGACACAGAACGAGCTGGAGAAAACAAGAGGGTGTCGGGCTTCTCAGAGCAGAAACCAGATCCTTGTGTGTCTGTGTAAGTGTGAAGCAGCGGTGTGTGAGGAAGCTCTGAAACGTCCCTTAGATCACCTTTCCCACACATGCACTTTGCTGATGGTCTTTTGGAGAGGATATTAATGTTTAATTTAGCGACAGATGCACTAAAGCATCTGAAGAAACACTAAGCCAAAAAAACTAATTTGATTGTTATAGTGCGCAAAAGGTTCAAAGAGAGCTTTGGATTTAATCTTGTTTTAATGCTCAAAAATACATGATTACAATTGAAATACTCAGAATTGTGCAGTCTGCATTCATCCGTAGCCAAATAACACAGAATAAACAATATAAACAGGCTCAATATATAGCCATAGGGTGAGCGACCATGATTTCGCCAAGTATTACGTGTTCCTGGATCATAATGTTTTGTTGGTCCTGGAGCAAATAAACATAGACATTATTCCAAACCCTAACCAGGATGTTGATCTGGGAACACTTCCTACTCAGCAGAATGACACACGTCCTTTAGCAAAATGAGGGGATTTACTGTATGTGATGCCGTCACCACCGTATACCCAGATGACCTAGATCAGACCTGCAGTTGACATGAGGTGAAGTCTTGCCTTTAGTCACACTGAATGTACATTGATGAGTAGATGGATTAAGTGAGTCATAACTCACCTAGATAGCTAACTTCACTAATGACTCAGAGTTTAAAGTATGAGGTGGTAAAAAAAACAAGTAAAGTAAAACAAGACTTTAGCATTTCAAGATATTCAATACTCAAGTGATTTCCAAGAAAATGCATTTAGTTTTATTTACTCAAATAGTAAAATTACAATGCAGTTTGCATGATCTCAGGTGCATGCTTCTGAAATATTTTTGCATGCATCATCAATCAGGTAAATGAACATCAATGCAGTTTATGCACTATCTTGGTGGCTAAATGCAATGACAAATGTAGTGATATTTTTGCATGACTGTGAGCGAGTCACAACACACCTAGACATCTAAGTAAGCCAACTTTACTCATGACTCAGAGATTAAAGATTGAGGTGAAGCAAAACAAGCAAAATGTGCCATTTAAAACAAGACTTTAAGGTCGGATTCACAGACAGGACTTAGAGTAGACTGAGCCAGGATTACGCCTTAGGTCAATTAGGGCATTTAAATAGCTTTTATAAATGTGCCTTAGAAAAAAAAAAATTTCTAATGTGCATCTTGAGACAAAACAATGGCACTGACATGTTTTAAGGTCTGTCTGTGCAAGTTGCTTTCATTTAAGACATGCAAACATGCATTTGAGTCAGGGACTAGTTTAAGCCTCATCTGGGAAAATGGGGGTTAAAGATAAAGCACATCTTAATTGTTCATATTACATTCCTCACCAGGAATTGTATTTCAAGTTGTTGTTTTTTACTTACTCAAGTAGTGAAATAATGATGCAAGTTGCATGATCTCTTATGTATGCGTGCAAAATACATTTGCATCATCCAGCAGTTTACTGCCCTCTCTTGGTGGTAAAATGCAATGGCAAATGTAGTGATATTTTGTGACTGTAAGTGAAATGTTATACTTAACAGGTCAAAAATAAATCTAGTTGGGATTCATACTGTCAGATATATCATATTCCATGTATGACGATACTCTGGCATACCTGTATACTTACCTAACAGAGAAACTGTTTTCTCCACTTACTGTAAAATATAGGTCATACTATGTAAAATGACCGGACAACAACAAACTAACAAAATCAGTTGATGACGTCTCTTTGTATGTGTGAAACATTAAATATGGAATAATTTAAAATCATACTGTAAAAGGTTGAGTTTAAAGGTATAGTTTAAAATCTATTTCTAACTGGCTCTCTGCAGGTGCTGGTCTCAAAGTGAAAATCAGAAAGGGTAAAGGTTAACCTCACCATAAAAATGCTGCAAAATATTATGTTAAAGGGGTGGTTGATTATGATTTCAGTTTTCTAACTTTAGTTAGTGTGTAATGTTGCTGTTTGAGCATAAACAACATCTGCAAAGTTACATCGCTCAAAGTTCAAAGCAAAGGGAGATATTTGCTTTTAAAGAAATTTTTTTTTTTAAGGACTACAACAAACGGCTGGTAGAGACTTTTTTTTTTTTTTTTTTTTTTTTATTATATAAATGTATTTTTATTTTATTTTAAATTAATATAAACTTTATATATATAAACTTTGCTTACACCTGCCTCACAAAATTTTAATTGTTGCAAAGCCCGCGCAACAACCTGGCTTTTTTTTTTTTTATTGAAGGAAACATTGGGTAAACGTGTAAAACCATCAATATACAATCAAACATTTGTACAGACATACCATACCAGAGACAAAGAACAAAACAAACAAAAACAAACAAACAAAAAAAAAAACCTACTTACTAAATAGAGGTGGAAAAATAAGAATATTAAGAGGATTCGGGAAATAGGTCATAATATTTACACAAAAGTTTTCCATTCTTCTTGTTCTTTACAAGCTTGTGTGATTTAAGAAGCATATTAAGTTCCAAAATATAATGTTTAAAACATAAGGAAGACTTATTAAATTTCTGCTTGTGTATAAAGAACTTAGCATATAAGATTATAAAATTTAATACAAACTCCAGGGTGCCATCTTGTGGGAAACAAAAGTAACAGATAATATCTTTCAGGGTGAATGATTGAGTTTGAGATATTTTGAGATTGGAGAAAGTGAGTACCCAAATCTTCCCAAAACCTTTTGGTAACTGGACAATTAAAAAATAAATGAGGAATGGTTTCAGTGTCCTGTTTACAAAAGCTGCAGCATGTGTCAATGTCTAGAAACTTAGCAACAAAACAATTTGTAGGGTAAATGTTATGTAAAAGTTTAAAGTGGACCTCTTTAGCTTTATTAGAGATACAGTATTTGTGAGGAATCAACCATGTTTTTTTCCAATTTATTTCACTTATTAAGGAATTCCAATAAAACACCCCCCTTGGAGCAATGGAGTTACTCTTTTTGGCTGGTAGAGATTACACCACATTCCTCCCGGGTTAGTGACATCACCAACCCTAGAATTTACATATACTCCGCCCCCTGAACACGATTTATAGATTATCAAGACAGAATATGCTAATCAATGACTAGAAGATAACTACACATCAGCTTCATAAATTCATCAACTAACCATTCAGAAATGTCCTGTTGCTTCTACATGCTGTCACTTCTTCTTGAGTCTCTCCATCATTGTCCGACTCCGGTTTAAACATAAAAGTCTAAAAGTTTTTGAGATTTCCAGTGAATGTCTGTGTGAGGCAAAAGAACACAAGCTGTTGTAGCTCCGCCCCCTGTGCCGGGAGCAGCAGCTCATTTGCATTTAAAGGGACAGATACAAAACGGTGCGTTTTTGCTCACCCTCAAAAAGTGACAATTTTAACATGCTATATAAAAATATCTGTGGGGTATTTTGAGCTAAAACTTCACATACACACTCTGGGGACATCAGAGACTTATTTTACATCTTGTGAAAAGGGCATTATAACACCCCTTTAAAATAGCATGCATACTGTACCTACTGACATTTATGCATGAAAATCGAATTGAACATATCCGTCATCTATTAAGAAAACCACTACGTGCTCCTCACTCAGCAAGCCTACAACAAAGCAATAAAACTAGCAGGCAGAACGACACATCTCTGTTGCCTGGAGATGGAGCAACACAAAGCTGTCCTCATGGAGGCCATGGTTTCAGACTCAACAAGCAGAGCTCTCTACTCAGAGGAAATGAAGTGAGTCACGCTTACCCTGTTGGTTTTTACTTACAGGGTTTCTGAGAGAAGCTTGTGCATTATTCACATGGACGGATCCTTGACACAGGCGGCCTGAAATGAAGTGCACACATGCTGTAGTCTCTGAGACTGTCTTCAGCTCTAAACAGCTCTGAGATAGAGATCCAATCACAGCAGGTAAGAAAGCACAATTTCTGTAGTAATGTTGCTTTATGCTTGCCATTTTGAACACAGTTTAGCTATATCGGTTTAAGACTAGTTAAGACCTGTGAAAACGGCACTAAACTATCACTGCACTGTACATTTTAAACTGTAAACAGAGTCTGCAGCACATTTTGTTTTGTTTTGTTTCCATTGCTAGGTTACAGACGTAATATGTTATTGTCATTTGCCTTACAATTATACATTTACGATAAGGTTCCATTTATTAACATTAGTTACATTAGTTAACATGATGAACAATGAAAAACACTTATAATGCATTTATTAATCTTAGTTATTGTTCATTTTAACATTTAATACTACATTATTAGTTTACACTTTTTTAAGGTGACATCTCTACATTTGACTTACTCAAATAAGTACTGAGTAATATCTAACTACATGTACTTACTATAGAGGGTTAGGGTCTGGTTTAGTGTTAGTTACTTGTAATCATGCATAATTTACTCTTATTACTATAGTAAGTACATGTTGGAAAGTGTAACTACGTCACCTTAAAATAAAGTGTTACCCATTATTAAAATCAAAAGTTAATATTGTTTAAAGGACCTGATGAACTAGCAATGAACAGTTGTATTTTTATTGACTAACTTTAACAAAAATTAATAAATACGGTAACAAATGTACTGTTCATTGTTAGTTAATGCACTTTGAACGATGGGACCTTATTGTAAAGTGTTACCAACATGCCTGGATTCTGTGTCAAATAACAGCAGCTTGTTCGGTAACACATTACCATAAGGTTCAATAACAATGAACACCACTTTTACATCATTTATTAATCTTGATTAATAATAATTTCTACATATACTAATACATTTACAACATTTCAAGTTGTAGCTATTATCAAAATTAGTTAAATGTAGGGTACAACGGGGCTAAAATGATCTAGGTTACTAGACCTCCCATAGTTTATGATTGCATATATAATCAAATCATATAATCATATATATATATGTTTGTATTGAACATTAATGGAGCAACAGATTTTGGTGGTTTGGTTGTTTAAAACTCTTAAAAAATTTATGAAGTGGCAAGGTGGGCACACAGTATTGGTAAAAATACTTTAGCTAAAATAATGTTAATAAAGTTAATACTTGTTCAAAACAAATCACTTTAGCAGAGTTTGTACAAGGTTCGGTTTATTTTGATAAATAAATAAAAAATATTTTTTGTTCAATAAATATACTGTCATTAAAATATGTTAATATAAAAATATATATTAAAAATACAGAAACAAAATTATTTTAAAAAGTAAAGATTTTGAAAGCATTGAAGGAGATAATATTTTAATATAGATTTACAGTAGTAACAATATATTATATTTTAATAAATGATATGATTAATATCATATTTTTAAATATGGTGATTATCTCTAAGGTGGACACCTAGCTTAATATATGATATTTACCATCTGAATCTAACCATATCGTGTCAACAAATGGGAAAGTCAGCCGGCTGTTTATTACCATGTTAATTATTGTGCCTTTAGCCCATTTTACCCCAAATACCATACTTTTACGTATTCTTCCGTTATTGAAAAACATTACCTTGAACAAAATTGAAAATCATTAAGACATTTGTCTCAAAATACTACATTCAATCATTTTAGCGATTCTCATTTGCCACTTAAATCTACAACATTTTTAAAAACATCAAATGTTAGATCAAATTAGCGCAAAATCAACTTTCAACGATCGCGTCAATGATCCGCCACATTTCCACGTGCATCTTGAAAAGCAGATGTTTTTGTGCATTCCTCTTTAGAGGAATATAAAATCAAAGGCGCCTTTTACCCCGGTGCGCCTTTAGCCCCGTTGTATCATGAATAAACATGAAGTAACAATGAAAAATGTTATTTTTAAAACTGTACATTTACCTGTATAAATAATACCAGTTCAAGATCTCAAATGCATTAACTATTGTTAAGGAATTTTGCCTGTTTAAGTTGGCACAGCGAGCTGTGTGGTGGCATACTGGGAAAAACACTGGCCTTTTGATTTGGGCAGCGTTTCATTTCATTAGTCTGTCCTTCAACAGCAGCACTGATGCATGACTGTCACCTCTATCAGACACACTCTCACACACTTCGTCCCAATATAGTGAGTGAGTCTCCAGGGACTTTATTCCTAATCATTATTTTTCTTGGTTTAGAAAGGACAGCTTGTATTTTTACACAAGGAAACCGTCAACATTGCATAACGTTGCTACCTATCTTGACTGATTGATTGGAATTTCACGTTTGCCCTTCGCATATTGCTAAGGTAACAATAAGAATAAATATAATCTATAAAACAAGACCACAAAGATAAAGCACACATATTACTCCTCAATTGAAGTGCATGAGAGACTCGACTCAAAAGAGATGATCACTGATTGTCATGATCGATAATTGCTAAAAACATAATACTCTGATAGGCATAAACAATAGTTGTGTCCCAAATAACACACTATACACCATGCACTTGTAAACGATGAACTCAACCTTATAAAGTGTATACACAACATGGTTATTTTGTCATTCAACATCAGAGTCTGACTGATTCTACTTTTGTTTTTTCCTAAAAAAAAATTGTTGCTTCATCAATATTCAATAAAAAAGTATGGATGCATAATATATCGGCCACCAAATCGGAATCACTTCAAAAAAGGAAAATACAGTAAAGTGCAACATAAAATTATAATGAGAACATAATTGTGTTTTTGGGACATGGCTTTTAATAGTGAGGCTTGTTTTTGTAATCAGGCTCTCAAAAATTATATGCAAATTTGGATTTAGATTTATCGGTCAATATATCGGTTACCGGCTTTCACGTTTAAAGAATTATCGGTTATCGTATCGGCCAAAATTTTCATTTCGGTGCATCCTTAATAAAAATAAATATATTTTTTCTTCAACCATACACTATGAGAGAAATGAAAAACATATTTTCCTTCAGGTTTGCCTTTAGCCCCCTTACTCAATAATTGGAATATTTGTATTGATACGTTTGTTGACTTCAGCATAGGAAATCAATAGTTTCTCCCCTTTTGGGTGGTCGTTTTTCACAGAGCTTGTCAGATCATTTAATTTTTCGCAAATGTTAAATGTGATGTTACCTTAGAATTTGACCAAAATCACATCTACATTGTATTTAAATGACTAGTGCAAAATGCCCGTGCAAAATCAGTTTTTAAGTGTGTTTTTAGTAATTGTTGGTTTGGTGTGTTTGAGTGCTCATTGTTACAATTACACAGCAAAAGTTCAGTGACATTTTTATTTGTGCATGGTAGAAAGCACACAGTGAACTCACAAAGTGAATAGGCTACTACAAATGATGGCCGTGAACGCATTGAATAGGATATGTTTAGTTGGTGAATAGCATAGGCTATTATTACACAGTAGTGATAACGTTAAGCGCACCAGAATGAAATATAATATTCAGAAGTAAACAGCATAGCTGACTTATAGATTCAGTTTACATCCACAAATGAATAAGCGCGTTGATTCAGGGAGCAGTGCAAAGTGCCCGTGCAAAATCAGTTTTTGTGAGCTGATCGCCGTCAAAAAAGTTCAGGAGATATTTCTTAGCGACGGCTGATTTCAACAGTTTCAATATGATAAAAAATAAATTTTATATTGATTCAATGGATTAATTGCATTTTGAAAAAAAAAGTGTCATGAATTTATTGCATTTTTGGGGAAAAATAATCCGTTTTTATAATAAATCTTTGAAAATCAAAATCTGGATTTGAATTTTTTATGTTATTATAACCTAAAGATGCTATGTGAAAGTTTGAAACAGAAAATAGTGTTTTTCATCTTGCCACATTCTTGGTAAAGAAAACACATTTTTACTCAAATTAATCAAAATGGATTTATCACGTTCTGGAACCAAACTATAATATTCAGTAGTAAACAGTGTAGCTGACTGAGAGTTTATGTCAGAATGTTTATTTTTAAACCACAACCTTCTTGGGGCTTCTTTGACCGATACAACCCTCTAATGTCAGAATGTTTATTTTTAAACCACAACCTTCTAAGTGCTTCTTTTACCGATATATTTACCGATATCTTTTGCATTTCTCATCGAAACGACGTCAAACTTGGCACTGCACTTACTCGTGCCCGTAGCAAGACACCTGTCGAGTTTGAAATCCATCGGACTAACGGTTCGAGAGATATGCGAATAACAGACATACAGACATACAGACACACACACACAGATATACAGACACACACACAGACATACAGACAGACAGACAGACGTTTCTGTAATTTATAGATAGATGCCCATAGGCAGCTCACTAGGCTTATTGTTCAGAAATACAGTAACTTACACAATGTTGTCTTGTTCATAGACACAATGGTGAAAGGGAAGAAGAAATCGAATGATCCGTCAGGTAGAAAAATCACACTCAAGATGGCGAAGAACGCTCTGAAGGTGACAGTAGACGGCAAACGGCGCCTCGACCTCAGCAACATGGCGATCGCCACGTTTCCGAAGTGCATCCTGAAGCTCAGCGACGTAGACGAGCTGGACCTCAGCCGCAACCTTCTCAAGAAGATCCCCGACACCATCGACAAGTTTGTGAACCTCCGTTTGCTGGATCTGCACAGCAACCACCTGGAGCAGATTCCCGCGGCTATAGGCCGTCTCCTGAACCTCTACAGCCTCAACTTATGCAACAATCACCTGACCACCTCCGGCCTGCCGCATGAGCTCGGGCTCTTGAGGAACCTGAGGATCCTCAACCTGGGAATGAACCGCATCGAGACTCTCCCTCCATCCGTGGCTGCTCTCAAAGAGCTTCGGGAACTGGGGCTCTTCAACAACCTCCTGACACTGTTGCCCAAGTGCATCCAAAACCTCCCAAAACTGCAGAAGATGAACATCAAATCCAACCCCATCCCCACAGACGAGCCTCCAGAGGTGGACAGCATCCAGAGAGTCGAGAGTCTGTATTTAGTGCGAGAGGACTGTCTGTGTACCGACTGCCTCAAGAAGTGTAAGGAGGACAGGGAGAAGTTAGACAGTCGAATAAGTGCAGCTTCTACGCAAAAGAAGTCCATCTTTGCGGGTCTCCTAACGCCAAACTCTGTCGCACAAGAGAACCAGGCGTTATGGAGGTGAACATGTAGACTAGTCCAAATCACGATATGCAATACAATGATTGAGAGATGTACAAATAAACTTTCCTCAAAAGCTTGTTGTATCATACAAGACAGTACGTACTGATGGACTTTCAGAGTTCATGTTAATGTATTTATGGAGATGTAAGTGCCGTTTATACTGCAATAGCTTCTATGTACCACTAGGGAGTAGCAAATATCTAAACAGCCTCCGTTCTCACTGCTGCCCCCTAGAGGAGCTCTAATGACATTAGAATCACTAATATCACTACACTTCATTAAAGTGCGGCTTTGGAAAAAGTTTTATGCTACACAAATAAATATAAATGCAAATTACTTGAAGCTATACATCTGATATTTATTTAGGAACTACCAAAGGACAATTAGCTACTTCAGGAATCACAAGTCACTTTAAAGGGCTGCATGCTCTTCTAATATGAGTTTAATGACTGTAAAGGAAGAGAGAACTGAGCATAATGAAACATGTAACAACATGTCAGCAACACCGAAATACACCTTCATGTACTATTATACTTTCACAATGATCTGTTCTTGTTGTGAAGAAAAGGTGCAGGTGAATATAATTATTAATATTATGTCCATATTGATTTTTTTTTCTTCTCATTTCTCTAGAGGAACAGTTTCCTAATTAACACTCGGCTCAATTCTATTGATTTCCCCACATCCGTGCTTGTTTTGAAGATCTGCTCATGACATGACAAGTGACATTTTAAGATTTCTCTGTTTAAGCAGTGGAACAACAAATACACAAAATAACATTTACACCAAAATCTGTGAGACTGTGCGAGATAATAGATCTCAAGATGCATGATATTTTCTTTTGGTAAAGGGTTAGAAACCATGCATAATGTAATTTGAAAGAACTAAATTCCTCTTATCAAACCAAATCTTGCTTAAATGCTTATTCTTAACTGGATGAACACACATAAGCCTAGCGTATGAGGTTTGAAGTATTGTTATTTGGTGCTCCACATCTTGAAATGACTCATTTGAATGAATCTGGAGGTCTGTAATCCGATTACTCCCACCAGAAGTCAAAGTAAACAAAACTCAACACTACTATTAGCTAAAGTGGATCAAAGTGAAGTCAAAATGGTATGGAAGAACAGATATTTTACCTAGAAAATAGTCTCAGACTCTGGTGGTCCGAGCACGAGGTCTGTCAAATATCACCAGTAACGCATTCTACGTCTGAAATTATGTAGTTTTATTCACAAACATGTAACTACATTATCCTTATAACAGTTTATTTGAATGAGATTTATCTCTAGTCTTGTGATAAAGATAGATAAAATAAGGTCTGCATCATTATCATTTTGAAAATCTACCACAAACATCTCCTGTTGCTCCATCACCGCATGTCATGTCTCTGGAGGTGCCCTCCTAAATTATTAATACTTCGCAAAATCAATAAGTCATGTGACATTGCATCTCAGTCAACAGAGCAGCAGCTGCGCTAATCAGAATTCTTCTGAACAATCCAAGGTTTATTGAACATTTGGTCCCTAATGTCATAATAGACTGAGAGTTTGACACTGCAACATCAATGATAAAATATATATATATATATATATATATATATATATATATATATATATATATATATATATTCTTTAATATGATCTTTATTTAGCATGTCATTTTTTAATAATACAGTAAAAATATTTGGTTACACTATATTTTAAAGTGTCATTGTTAGTGTAATTATATATTTAAGTACTGAGTAATATTAAGCAACTACACGTACTATAGGGTTAGAGTAGGATTAGGGTTTGGTTGAGGGTTAGTTGCATGTAATTATGCATAATTTACGTTTATGGTAAGTACATATGTAACAAGGACACTGTAAAATAAAGTGTTACCAAATTTATTTATTTTTTTAAATGCACTGCAATCTGAAAGCAACAATCAAGGACCTATCATATCCAAGATATATATACACATTCACATCATACCCAATCTTTTCGGTAAAGCCACAAAGTCATGTATTTTCAGCCTGAGCAGAATAGGTTCTTTAAAGAAAAAAAGCCATATGAAAGACATGACATGTACCAGAAATTGCCCACTTCAGGAAAACATCTCAAGATCAAAGAATCCAGCCGTGGTGCTCTGATCATCCGACTGGAAAAATACATCCCCGGGAGACTAAACATCCTGACCACTCGCAATGCATTTTGAGAATGGACAAAGAAGCATTTTGAACAAACAGCTAAAACATCATGTAAACAGCTCACGAGGGTATAGGATGACCAGGCAGTCAAGTGCATCCCATCTGAGTGGTTTAGGACGTGTGCATTTCCAAAATAGATGCAGCATAAAAGCATCTGCCGAAAGGGATGTTTATAGGAAATAAATCATTTTGTGAAAACGCAGATGGGCATTTTTCCGGGCAGAACTGACATTAGATAGACCACATTATGCAATTCCAGAAAGATTTTCTTAATATATCAGAATGTCCTTACTAGCCAAGTATGTAAGAATAAAAAGAATGTGACATGCTATTTTTATATATATATATATATATATATATATATATATATATATATATATATATATATACAAACAGTAAAACCAAAAATTACTCAGACACCATATATACTTTTTGATTATTATTTTTTTACAAGTGGGTGCAGAACACTATAGTTAATTTATGTAAGTTAGGATAGCAAGGATAAATTTTGGTTTGACTATATCTATCTATCCATCTATCTATCTATGAAATATATAAACATGAAAGATACACACAGAGATACACATGAAATGCTAAAGTGCAAATTCATGGAATCAACACACCATCTAATCTGTAATGTAAACATAGTTTTGGAGTCTCGAAGGGCACGGTTTGACAGGCATGCACTGGGAGAGAACAAAGCGCTGTATTTGAAGGGTAGAGTATATTTGGGAACTGGCGGGTCAGTGGTGGTTACCCTGCGCCTGAAGCAGCGGCTCTCGCCCTGGTGGCGGTTGAATGAGGTTTTTATTGCTGTCTCATTTAGGTCTCCGTCAGGGTGTTGCAGCCTCCCTCCCTCCCGCCCCCATCCGAACTGAGGACCAGCTGCGCTCTACAGGGCTGAGCTTCCCGAATCACACTGGTGGAGCCGCTGCTATTATCTGCCATACTGGGGGGGGCTTAGGAACAAGACAGGGGGAGAAAAGGAAGACAAGGGCAAGAGGAGGAAAAGGGGTGGGCCGAATGTCAAATGGAGATTTGAGATGGGCAATTTGAGTAATTTAGCTGTTGAGCACTCCAGTGTCCAGTAAAACAACACCAGTTATCCAGTAAAAACCAGTAATGGATTACTTGAAAATCATTTAAATTGTATAATCACTTAAAATGTAAAAAAATACAGAGTACGACGCATACTACATGAGAAATTATACGGTTTTATTCACAAACATTAGACTGTCACCCTTATAACATTCATTTCATAAGATTTATCTTTTCTTTTGACAATTGTTATAAGATATAAAATTAAAATATGAATTAAAAGTATATTTCACCCAAATTTTTTTAATAAAATCTGTTATAATTTACTTATTTTCCAAACCTATAAAAAAATTGTGAAAATAGATGTCAGTTTAATGGTGTACCTGTTTTGTAGCAAATTAAGATTACGATTAGATATTCTTATATATAAATGTGTGTGTGTGTGTGTGTATGTGTGTGTGTGTGTATGTGCGTGCGTGTGTGTGTGTTATTATCACTATTATATATTATTATTATCACATACATTATTAATGTATGTATGTATGTATGTATATATATATATATATATATATATATATATATATATATATATATATAAGCACTGTATCAACAGCACCTAACACATTCAGAAAACAGCTAGATTTATGTAAGAGATTGGTGCCTCCACATACAATTTGCGAATAACTTGAGTATTATTTTACCGGTTGACTAATTTCTTGCAAGATAAGTACTGGACTAGTCCAATAGTGCACATCCCTAATGGAGATGTGTGAAGGAGGCATGCAGGGTGAGATTCCCCAGAGATGGAGGGAGTGCGACACACATGCCTGCCACCAATTAGAAGGCGAGTGGCTTGGGGCAGCCTGCTGTAATCATACACACACACACACACACTGACTGGTCAATGTAGAGGAGCGCATGATGAATAATGCAACGCTTGGTGGGTGTGGACCAGCGTGCGTGTGTGCGTCTGCGAGTAAGAACCGGAGAGTGAGCATGTGCACGCGTCAATGTGTGTGTGAGGAATCCCTCCCCCAGCCCCCAACCAGCCGGTGCCTGCAACATGAGGTCAGCGAGCTAGCGGGGAAGAGCGGAGAGAGCGAGGAGGAGAGGAAGAGGGAGAATGTACAGAGAGAAGATCTGAGGAAGAGGAATATGCAGAGCAGAGGAAGAGAAGCCCATCGATGGCAGCCATGCTGAGTCCAAAGATCAGACAGACCAGGAGAGGTACAGTACGCTGCATTTGTATTTCATCATCTGTCACCTCTCAGGGGCCGCGTCACACACACACACACACACACACACACACACACACTGTACGTGCTTCGATCTCACAGCATCTCTGCTTCAGCTGCTCTCACCATATTGGCTGGATCTGCTCCTGATACTTCAACTGTGGAATTAAGCAACTGATCAATCAATCAAAAAAATTATATATATATACATACATTTTTATATATCGATCAGTGGCATAATCTCACAAATATACATTTTTATGGGATAAATATAAGGGATTACATTTCATAATTTGCTGCTTTCATTACAGAGATGCCTGTTTCTCAGTAAAATGTATCATCATCAAAATAATTCTGTTCTGTAAATGATACATTTCTATATAGAGAGATGCATGCTTCTAATTAAAATTGATTATTCTCATAAAAAAGCAGCAAATGTAAAAAAATAAATAAATAAAAAATCCAATAAATATTTGATTGTGAACATAAGATTTACCTATTTGTGACATATATATTGCGTTTGACTAGGCTAATAAAACTGCCAATATTTTGACATATTATTATATGTACTGATATTTTGCCATTTTGTAATTATTGGCATTGGCTGATAACCATGTCAGCTTTTTATTGGTGATAAAAATGTTGTAGTTTCAGAGTATGTGTAAACCGATGAGATTCGCCTTGCCATTATAAATACCCATTTTTTGAGATAAATACCCACATCGATCGACGACTATGGCTGTCCAACTGATAAACCAACCTATGTTCACCATCAAATATTTGATTTAAAACAAGCTGCAAGACAAAAAAAAAAAAAATTAATAATAATAATGCACTCTATGGCTCAAGAAAACCCTAAATAAATAGAGCCCATTGCTTGGCTCTCATTGTGCTGTGGCTGACCATACGTCAAACCACGACCATCCAGCGATGCATTTACACTTCAACAGATGAACATCAAGACACACATTCCACTATCATCCGCAACACGCTGTTCAGTTTCTACACACACACACACGCCCACAGCGGCTGATCATCATTCATCAGCAGCCTATAGCACAGTCTTGGGTGAGATGTGAAATACAGGCAGGAGAAGATCTGAAGCACAAGGCTTCATTCATCATGCATCAACTTGATGGATGACGCTGTGTTAATAACCAAAGCTCAATGCGTATAAAGAAGCTGAGTGATTTACCCTTTTATGTACCCTCAAACCTGCTTATAGCCCATCCCCCATCCCCCATCTGCCTTCTGCCCCAGTACCTGCTGAACATCAAGCATCTGCTGGGAGGAGACGCTAAAGCACGAAACATGAATTTATTTACACGGCACTCTCTGATTGGTCAATCACAGCATTCTTTGGTCGTATGGTTTAGTATAAAGACCGTCAAGCTGTAAAACTGAACGCTGTCCCAACCGATTTCCAACAAAGATGTGCTATTTTCAGTTAATGTTCCACTTTCTTATTAAAATTAATATTTCCATTCATTTATTAAAGGGATATTTCACCGCTGGAAAGATGAATGTGTATTTAAATTGGGTCATTTATGTAGTAGAAATGTGAAATTATTTTAGAAGTTGGTGCCTTCTAGACTGAGAAAAGCCAAAAATGTATTTTTGGCTCATGTGGATGAAAGACAACAACTCCCAAAATGCACTTGCTTCGCTGCCCTACGAGGACACTCCCAAGCCACGCCTACCGGTTACAGAGGGCAGTATCGGAAGAAATGATACAACTAGGCTACTAGTCGACTCGAAACCATAGACAGTATATAAACTGGACACAGCGACCCCATTGGATTCAACGGAGGAAAGTGAAGTCAATTAGAAGCACTAACTTCCTGATGGTCGAGCGTACTGCGCAGACTCAAACTGAGCTTGACGACGTAGATGTGACGTGAGCAACCCGTCTGTCCTCTAGTAGCTGTGCCAAGTGAAATCTGAATCATTCCCTTCCGAAACTTGCAGAGACGGAGAGTGTGAGTAGGAGGTGTCCATGAGATAAGAGCAGGAGAAACTTTTGCTAAGTATTCTGATTAATTACTTTGCCATTTTGCCTCCACGTCCCCCCGATTGCGCGCGAGCTTCTCCTCCTGTCCATACGGTAACTTCTCTACTGTGCGACAGAGAGTCGCGTGGTTATGACGCAATCGTTAGCCTATTTTTACAAAAACTGCTTCTACGGGGCCATAACGTAAGATACAAGGTATGGAGCCTTTTATAAATTTTCGTGTTTCTTTAGAAATAAATAATGGACAAATGGAGTCTTAAAACGCCTCAGATGTAAAGTTATTCGCTGTCAAAGTGACGCCAAAATGAATGGGAGTCAATGGGATGCTAACAGCAGGTGATGGTCTGATAGCCAATGGCGGCGCCCGGGGAAGCTTCAACATAATATGAAACGCTGCCCCCCTGCTCGAAACTGAAAAGACGGCGTTTTATCGTGAGATCCCCCTATGGGCGGGTTGAAGACATGCGGGACGAGCTCCTCCTACTTGCTAGAACACCAGAATTACTAATAACACTGGGTAATGGGGGCATCAGGGTGTTGCTATCAATATGTTGGGTATTGAAATCACTCATTTGCTTTTCACTGACCGCACATTGTACAAGATAAGATTTGTCAATAATGTTCCAGATCTGTTGCGCACCAAATACTCAGCCATCTTCTTCATCTTCATTTACTTTCGCTACATGATCGTCAAGTGAAATCACGGCTGCTTGTAGCGCAGGTGGCCAAGCAATGCAATCACCGGTAACAACGACTACCGCCGCAAGCCTAACAGTTACTTGGTCATTTTCGCAAAAATAAACCCTCTCTGAATTGCGTCAGGGTCTTGCATCACCCTGAAGGGGTTTGTTTTGCAATAACGACCAGCTGACTGTACATTATACTTTCTTTATTTCCCAAAGGACTTATGGCAGATGCTTTAATCCAAAGCCATTTGCATTTACATTGCAAGGTATATATTTGATCAGTTTATCATGCATTTCCTGGGAATGGACCCTATTACCTTGAAGTTACTTGCTCGATGTTGGAATGTTATATGCTGTTGGTTACAGTCACATAAAGTAGTCTTTTAATAATATAAAGATATCATTTTATATATCTATATCATTTTATACATCTATAACAGGCTATTTCTAGATATAATTTTCTTTTATATAATAATATAAAAGCCAAGGTTTTAATTTAGGAAAGAACATATAATACAATATAATATCACCCCTATTTTTCTTAAATTAAGCTGCCTTTATAATTTTGGAAGGGGGTCCATCACATTTAGGGTTTCATGGGGTTGAAAAGTTTGAAAACCCCTTATCTAGTTTGTGTCTTATAGTTACTAACCTTAAAGGGTTAGTTCACCCAAAAATGAAAATTCTGTCAGTAATTACTCACCCTCATGTTGTTCCAACCCCGTAAGACTTTTGTTCATCTTCGGAGAGCTGTCTCACTCCTCCATAGGCTGCTGTGTAATCGATATCTGTCATCCCAGAAAAGTTAGTAAAGACATCATTAAAATAGTCCAAGTGACTACAGTGGCTCAACCTTAAGTTTATCAAGTGACGAGAATACTTTTTGTGCGCAAAAAAAAAAAAAAAAAAAAAAAATTCAACTATTCATTTTCTTCTGAGTGAGTTCACGTAGAGTAACAGCGCAGCACTTCTGGGTTGTACGTCAGAACGTAGGCTCACTATTGGCCGACGCTGGTCATGTGGGGTGGTGTGGCGCAGTGGATAAGACACATGCCTTTGGTGTGAGAGACCCGGGTTCGAATCCACTGTGAGACACCAATGTGTCCCTGAGCAAGACACTTAACCCCTAGTTGCTCCAGAGGCGTGCGACCTCTGACATATATAGCAATTGTAAGTCGCTTTGGATAAAAGCGTCAGCTAAATGAATAAATGTAAATGTAAATGTAGATGTGTGTGATGCTGGCCAATAGTGAGCCTACGTTATGACTTACAACCCAGTTGAATAAAGTCGTAGTTTTTTTGCGCACAAAAAGTATTCTTGTCGCTTGATAAACTTAGGGTTGAGCCACTATAGTCACTTGGACTATTTTAAACATTGTCTACTTTCTGGGCCGGCAAGTTTCAATAACATAGAAGCCTATGAAGGAGTGAGCCAGCTCTCAGATTTCATCAAAAATATCTTAATTTGTGTTTTGAAGATGAACAAAAGTCTTACAGGGTTGGAACAACATGAGGGTGAGTAATTACTGACAGAATTTTCATTTTTGGGTGAACTAACCCTTTAATGTGAGGTGGAGTTTATCTAAGGTGCCAAATTTATATGCCACAAAAGTGGCGCCAGTGCCACTGTCATCATGCACAACTTGAAAACATTCTTTCCACTATATTTTAATTGCAACTTTAGAGGCAACTATTCTCCAAGTTAATCCCCTCCGTGCCAAAACAGGCAGTTTTGGTGACCACATCCTAGAAACGCCCCTGACAAAGTGGGAAGGTATGAATCATCGTGTAGAGAGATTTGCACACTGGGTGTCTGCACTCGGTTTCATTTGACTTGGGCACTGAAATGCTTAATCCTTTCAAAAACTAATTGGCACAAAACGTTTGAGTGCAGTGAAAACGTTTCAGTCATGAGGTCAAATTTACAGCTGTGAGGAAAGGTTTTTTAGAAAATTGAATGTTTGTATTTCTGCTAAACACATCAAAGCTGAAAGGTTAAATTTCTCCATAATATTAACAGAAAATAAAATGAATTACTCGTACAAGCAAATATCACACTGCTAGTTCCTAGTGTTCACCTGTGATCGAATAAAATGCTAATTTAGCATTATATTCAACTTTAACTACTGAAAGAAAGCCTAAAATGATCACCACACCAAGTCATAATCAAAATTTAGTGAGTGAAAAATGTTAAATATCGAAACTTGAGATTTGCATTTACACACACTCACAGCGTTCGGCGTGATCTTGCGACTGCCAGAGCAGAAATGAAAGCTGCTGCTCTCCGTATGTTTTTCCGTCGTCTCTAGTCGTGCTAGTCGGGCTTATTTTGTCCATTAGATCGAAAGATCTGAAAAAGAAAAAAAAAACATAGATTTATTTACCAGCTCATAGACCCTCCCCTCGAAGAAATCAGGACAGAAATGGTTGAAAGTGGACAAAAGAGACATATTAAAAAACTAGGTGCAAACAGGAATGTGTCTCCCTCGTCTACTTGTGATCTGATCAACCAAAATGCATCTTAATACCAGGTGTAAACAGGGCCTAATATGGATAACTAACTAAAATTGTGTATAATGGTAGCTAAATGTTGGTATAGTTCAGGATTTTAAACATGGAAGTTCTGCCTATATCATAACCATATGTGACCCTGGATCACAAAACCAGTCATAAGTCGCACGGGTATATTTGTGGCAATAGCCAACAATGCATTGTATGGGTCAAAATTATCGATTTTGCTTTTATGCCAAAATTTTGGATATTAAGTAAAGATCATGTTCCATAAAGATATTTTGAAAATTTCCTACCGTAAATATATATAAAAAAATGTTTTTGTGAGTGGATGCAGCAAAAGCTCAAACATAAATGCACAACTTTAAAGGAGATTTTCTCAGTGTTTAGATATTTTTGCACCCTCAGATTCCAGATTATCAAATAGTTGTATCTCGGCCAAATATTGTCCTATACAATATTTACCCTAACAAACCATACATAAATGGAAAGCTTATTTATTCAGCTTTCAGATTATGCATAAATCTCAATAAAAAAAAAATAAAAAAAAGACCCTTGTGACTGGTTTTGTGGTCCAGGGTCACATATGGAGAAAGCCATGCATAAACCCCCCTGTTCTACCAATGCAGACCACTCTCTTCCTCTGGTCTCTATTAGAAAGAGCATCTACTGAACCCACCACACCCAGAGACACAGCTAATATAATCAAGAAGCCTGCAGATCTGAGGAGGAGGAGACATTATGGAAAAGGCCATTGGAGACAGACCCAGCAGCCATCACACATTTGTTTCACTAAGATCCTGACTCAGTTCCTCCACCTCTGTAGTAAACATTTCATTCTAGTGGAGATGGCAAAGTATGTATACACAAAATTCCTTTCTCCGATCTCTGAAATTTGGAAAATGTGAATGTTCAGATTGTTTTTGTTGTTACCAACAGAAGAAAAATTAAGAGAGTAAAGAGAAAGGGTGGCAATTAAAAAAAATGTGGTCTTTTCCTTGCACATATAGGAAGAGTGATACGAGAGATCTATCATGGCTATGTTGTAAAAAAGTTCGGGACAATGGCAAATGATACAATTTAAAATCATTATACAAAAAAATAGTTGAGAATGCTGTGGCCAATAAGAATCAAGTATTCGAGAGAACCACATAATAGAGTGCAACAGTGCCTGCCCTCTTCTTTTAGCGATGTTGGTTCCGGAACTTTTTAAAAGAGTATTTTTTAAAACGTTATAAGCCAAGAACTGAACAAACCAGCTATGAGGAGAATAACAATATTACAAACTTTGGTTTGAAGCTGTGACCAATCAGAAGCAAGTATTCCAGAGAGCCGTTTAATAGAGAGCAACAGCGCTGCTCATATTTTAGCGCTGTTGGTTCTGAAAGTGGGAAACCACTTGAAACATTTGTTGTGTTGAGACATTTCAATTACTTCTGTTTGATTTGTTCATTGCAAACAGCTGAAAGTCGGTCTGTCTTTAAAGGTTTATTTTATCATTCAAAATGAATTTCCCATGTAGAAAATGAATGGGACTTTTACTTTTCGAACCCGACTGCTGCACGCTATATGCATGAATTTGAGACGCTCACCAGTGGACTGGGAGTGAAAAATACTATAAAAAAGCCACACATGCATTGATTTTGACTCTACAGCCCAAAGGCATAAGATGACTTGTGCAGGACTGACTCCGATAAATAATCTATGGTGACATAGATTGTTCATAGTCCGGCCTGAAGCCTCGAGCACCACAGCTTGTGTGTGTGTGGCCTGTGTCAGAGCAGCCACATTTTAAAATCGGTTATATCAGTCAAAATCTGTTCCCAGAATATTTTATATTACCATTACCGAATAGGTAATACTCCAATAATCTTTGTTTGACTATGAAATAGTGCTGTGATCTCTATATTATATGAAATGTCAGACTGGCAAACTGCAGAGGTTTCTATATCAAGTGCGCCTCTGACTAAATTACACTCTGGAGATCCTATTAGAGTATGAGAACTCACTCCCTTCGGCCATGGGGAAACAAGCACCTGATACAGGAGACGCCCAGATAAATTTACCAGAGGGTAACTGGTACAGACCAAAGAGGATGATGGTTTGCATTCTGCTGCAGGAGATGAAGCTGAACACAAAGCAAACAAAGAACATCACAGCACGGTCGATTTTGTTATTTAAGATAAATATTAAGAGCTGCACGATTCTGGATAAATTGAGAATCACATTATTATCGGTTTTTTTTTTACTCAAGATGACGATTCTCTCAATTCTGAACAAACAAGTAAATAAAATAACATGTAATTTACTAGAGGTTCTGACAAGTTTAATTGCTGCAGCCTATTTAAAATGTTTAAATACATATATATATATATTTTTTTTATTTTTATTTTTTTTTATTTTTTTTTTTTATCAGTGTGAATGCATGATTCATTCATAATGACTTCACTTGTTTGAGTACTGGATGAACCAGTGTTTTTAGAACGAATCTCTTGAATGAATATAGTCAATATAATCATTATTTGAAGTACCAAGTTACTTTCAAAAGGTGATTTGCTCTATTTTAATCACTACCGTAGACATCAGTGTTTATATCCGAACTATCAAATTTTTATTCCAGTACTATAATTTGATTATTTGTAACCATGTAATGTTGAAAAATGTGTTTGTGAAGCTGTTTCATACCTATTCATGATATTTCATGATATCTGCTCTCAAGGACACTAAAATATATATTTATATTATAAATGTATAAATATATTTAGTATCTTAAAACGTCTCACCTACAGTATCCTTGCTACATGTTTTTGGTGAAGCTTTCTTCCGTTCATGAAACACAAAGAGGACTTTTAAAGAAACGTACTGATCACTTTTTCCGTGCATGTATGCCATGAAAGGAGACAGAAGCTGTCAAGCTTAAAAAAAAGACACAAAACCACAATAAAATTCTCATAAAAAATGGTTAGTATGACTCATGAAGTCTTCTGAAGGCACACAATAGACTACAATTCCCCTTTTGTGTTCCACACAAGAACAACGTGAGCAAATGATGACCATTTTCCCCTCTGCTTCTGTGTTTGTCATCCTTAAATCATGGAAGTCTAGAAAGGTCTCACTGACTTCTCATTGACTCTACATCTCTTCTCTTCACCTACAGCCAGGTCCAAGAGCATGGTGATGGGAGAGGCATCACGCGGCTCATGTCGGCCCACCTCACCAAGTCTCCAAGAGGGGGTGCTAAAGGCCGGCTGGCTGAAGAAGCAGAGGAGCATCATGAAGAACTGGCAGCTGCGCTGGTTCGTGCTTCGTGCTGACCATCTCTACTTCTATAAGGATGAGGAGGAAACTAAACCACAGGTATGTTCAGCTTTAGAGACCTACATGCATTTCTCTTCACAACTCCAGAACACTATGCAGAAACAAACTTGCACCTATGAAAATAAATGTGGGCTTGACTACTGCCGAATTTGCACCACTGCACTATGGAGATGGTTCTCCAATGGTTGCTACAAGTCCTGTACTGTAAGTTCAAACTGAATTAGACACACCCATTCGATTAGACACGCCTCTTTCCAAAACTCTACCATACAAAGACGCTACTGAGACCACTGTAATCAAAGATTGAGTCAAAAGTAAAAGCAAAAGTGTACAACTGATTACGGAGCTGAATATGGTGCTAAACCCACTTAACTTGTCATATAGCCTACATGTTCTTTGAATGCACAAAGGCCTGACGAAACTCAAAGTTTTCTGATTGGATTGCACTTGTACTTTGAAACCAGTTGGCAAAAGTTTGACTTTTCAAAAATGCGCATTGTCTAGTTACCCTGGCATGCTAAAAAAATGTACATGAAGGGGAATGTACTTCAGAGATGTTTTACTCATAATAAATTCTAAGGCCGCCAATAATTGTAACTAATGTGTTTTTGAAGAAAAACATTTATTTCATAATGTAATTTCCCCCCTATTTTCAATTGTTTTACTTCATTGAAAGGTTTGATTTTCGTGATTTTTTTTAATGAAAGAGCATTTGCCAAACATATTGGTAGCAGTATACATTTTTGTTTTAGTCAAATAAATATCTCATAACAGCCATTTGTTTTGTAATCAGACATTTGTTTGATTCAGTTAAAAGATCCAGCTCATAAGATATTCTTTAATGATCATATAAACTGAATAAATGTTTATCTTGCATGCAGTGTACTGTAAGTTGCATCCAATTAAGCATTTGTCTATTCACAAATGTAAACGTTCGTGTAGATTCACAAGCGGTGTTGTGAATGATGCTGCTGAAAAACCTCTCAGAGCATTGTTATTTATCTCAGTGCAAAGAATGCACAATCAAGAATCATTAACAGAACATCGTTAAACAAACACAAATACAAAAAGAATTCTCTCATGTCGCAAACCGGCTCTTGTTAAGTGTGACGTTCCATCAACAAAATATGGCAAAAAAAAACACTGTCAATAGGTGTAACACCCCAAACTAAACTGCTTCTTGAACACTACACACACTTTAAGGTGCAGTCTGTAAGAATGACAACTAGTGGTCGAAATAGGTACTGCAGTCCAAATTCAAAATATCGGAGATCGTCGTTTCTCCCGCCGCCTGCTCCTCAGACTGGACGGCGCTCACACGGGTTGCCAGTTTTAGCACATGCAACAGGAACGAGCGCAATGGACAATGAAAATTGGCAACATGAAGTATCACAGACCAAAACAAAAACAAACATTCCAGCCTGGAAACGCACATTTCAAAGTAAAATAACTGGCTGTAAAGGTGTTTTTCAGAGAAACGAGTATGTGAACTTAGCATGTTTCCTCAATATATGCAAACAAACATATTATGGTATTTTATGCTTTAGTGAAAAAGTTACATACAGCACCTTTAAGAAAGGTTCTAGACTAATATGTTAAAGCATCATGTGACAAACAGCTATTGAACAGTAAGTGTGTGCTCTTCCATTTATGCCCAGTTGTTTTACATTGCCACCACAATACAAGCTTGCACATTGCTTTTTTAACAGGTTTATGACCATTTATTTTAAGCAATCAATACCGTCCAGCCTCGTCAGTCAGACTGAGGTGTGTGATGAGCAACTAACCCTCACAGGAGACTGTCAATACTCATCCAAGCACCATTAATCTGAGCCCATGCTGTGCTGGCCAGGATGTGTGTGAAAATGTCAATCCCACCCACTTTTCCTGCCTTTAATCAATGGGATTCAAAGTGGAAGGGCTGTGTAGGAAAATCTCATAGCAAATCACACACTGAGATAAAAGGAGTTCATCCCACGCATCATGATCTGTTTTTTATGGTTCACAAAGAACATTTTGCATTCCCAAACATTTCTCAAGAATGTTCTCAAGACAAAACTTAAGAATTTGAATTCCTTAAATAAAATTGTTTTAAATCGCCATAGTCAAAACATCTTAAGCCCCTTTCACACAGAGATTCCGGAAAATACACGGATAATGTGTACCGGGATTTGTCCCCGGATCGTTTGATTTTGGTTAATTCACACTGCCAGTGATTTTCCGGAATCAGTGAGTACGTTCACACACATCCCGTAAAGACACGTGACGTCAGGAAGTGTTGTAGAAAGGCCAGTCTAATCTTCTTAGACTTCTTCGCATTGTAGTCGTGCACTTGGTGGATTTTTTTACGCAGCGTCTTAGGCTATGTCTACACTAATCCGGATAAATTTGAAAACTCAAGTCTAAAAACGCTCCGCATCCACACTATCATTTTCAATAGTTTGCCAAAAGTTGCTCATCCACACTGAAACGTCTGAAAACGCTTACATCCCGTACTGCGCATGAGTAAATCCTAAGACGCTTCAACCTGCGTCATTTCCGCCAAGCGTTTATTTACTTTCCAGCTCTGAAACGCAAGTGTCCTCGAGTTCCGCCGCTAAACAACAACTGCGAGTAAACATTCCGTCTCCTTTGAATAAACGCAATCTGCACAAACTGTTATGATTAATGTTAAGATTAAACATTAATCTTTAACAAGGCTGTCAAAACGGAGAGCATCCAAAACAACTGCTGTACAATGTCGTTCACCATCTTGGCTGAATTGGTCATATGACTGCATCACATGACTAAAAATGCGTCATCATATTCAAAAGCCTCCGTTTTCACAGTCCACACTACGACGCGATGACGGCGTTTTCAAATTTATCCGCTTTGGAGAGCGTTTTCCAAAAGCTACGTTTTCGTTGACTTAAAACGCCGTCTCAGTGTGGACGGAAGACCAAAACGGAGAAAAAAATATACGTTTTCAAAGAAAACGTATTAATGTGGACATGGCCTTAAGTTTACTAATGATCTGCGCTCTCGATCTCGAGAAACCACCCTCCAGCATTTTTTTCCGGATTCGGTCGTATAACACATCGCGTACCGTTCCACAAAGCTGACGAACGCTCTCAGCTTCAGCGCGGACAGTAAGGAGCTCCTGGTCTTGGCTTCATTCTAGTTTGCACACATTTTTTAGTTCTTTCTTTGTTAATGACGAACACAAACTTTTTTCTAAGAGCAACAAAATACCCCTTACGGCATTGGTCCTGGCTTTTGTTCACACAGGGCGCATTCCGGGACTGATCCCGGCAATGTTACTAGGTCCCGATCCCGGCATCAATCCCGCAGTCACACAGATGGCACTCTAGCAATTGTACGGCAATTTCCCGGGATCAACGCGCTGTGTGAAAGGGGCTTATTAGAGCGCCCGTCCAATAAAAGGAAAATGTCTTGAATATTGCCAGATAGATTTAGCTGCCTATAGCTAAAAGCACCGGGGAGATTATGACCCTAAATCTACATGCAATTAGTTGCCCTGGTGAATAATCTCTGGAATTCATTCAGTTTATAGTTCATCTAATTGAAGGAGGCACTCAGAAATTGTGTACTCAAAATCCCTGGTTACACATTTCCAGATGAATACTTGATGCTTATTAAAGAATTACATTCAAGAGCGCATGGTAATTACGTTTGACTGATTTTTAAGTCAGTGTAGGTTAAGTGATGCATTTGTATGTATCTGTGCAGGGATGCATCTCACTGAAGGGCAGCCAAGTGAATGAGCTGACAGCCAACCCAGAAGAACCCGGCCGACACCTTTTTGAGATTATGCCAGGTGAGAAGCTCTTCAAATCATTGCTGTCCTATACTGAAACCAGCATGCAACAGTCTATATAGTTTCTGAGTGACAGGAAATCAAACGGGCCTTCCAGAATATTCTGATTGCGGAGGGGTCATTTGGGGTCAGCCTGATTTACTGATGCTGAATGTCTGTTTGTTTTATTTATGACAAGTAAACAACACATCAGTGTGACACCCATCAGAGCTCTAGAGGACATGCAATTGGGACATGCAGTTTTTTTAAACAATATAGCAAAGAAAACAGAATAATTAATTACAGCTGTGCTGTAAACTACATGCCTATCACTCGGCTAACTGCAGCAAACCTCCAGTGTTTACAAGGTATAAATTCTCTCTAAATCCTTAAGATGATGCCTGATGTGTATCCCCCTTTCTCTCTCTCTCTCTCTCTTGCACATGCTAATCATATTAAAAAGGGAAATATTGAATTTCTTATCTCTGAAAATGCAGCCCTGGGTTGTTCAAGTCAGAGACAGCAATATGACCAAAAATAATAATAAAATAAAAATCTAACTGTGCAGATCTGGTTAAAAATAATTTAACCCTTGTTGGTTAACATGTATTATGGTGTATTCTTTTCCAGAGCAATGTGCATTAGGGTTGGGAATATTTAGGCACATAAACTAAATAATATGATATGATACTGTACATGATATGATTAGATATGATATGATTTTAATACATTAATTATGCCTTGCAATGCAATAATTGTAAATCTTATAATACTTATCTGTTAAATGCTACATCTTTAGATAGTATAGGCCTAATGCGTTACAACACGACAAACAACCAGTTTCAGATGTGACAAGGAATCTGCAAATATTATAATGCATTTTAACTTTGGTTACAAATATTTTTGAAAAGATATGCATTACAGTGTACATTGTGAGTGTATTTATATTCCATTATACATAAAGGTTTTTAATGGTCCACTTTAGACATTCTATTATTAACTACAAGTACCTATAGTACAACTACATGTCAACTAACTTTCATTAGAGTATTAATACTGTCTGCTTAATATCTGCTAACACTGTTTTAATCATGGTCCTTCAACAGACATTCTACTGACTATGTTACTTTGCAAGTACAGATCAATGTATTCTACTAACCTAATCCCTAAAAGTTTACTAATAGTGACTGTAATAATGACTGCTAGTTGACATGTAGATACAGTTACTTATAGCTAGTATAATGGTCCACTGTAGACATTGAATAAAGTGTAACAAGTGTTACTGCTTTTCAATAATAATAATTATTTATTTAAAGTATGATTATGAGTTCTTGTAGAATCATCCACAATCATTTAAGAATCAGAGTGCATCAGCGAAAAGTTCACCCCTAAAGTGCATCATAAACATTTAGATAACTGAATTCTGCGTTAGCTAAAGTAATGGACCAAATAAAATAAATAAAATAGCCAAACACACAGCAGTTACCCAGCCCCCAACACCACTTTCTCATGCCAGATCAGTCAACACACCATCTCCTCCAGAGAGAAGAGCTCTTAACCACATGACCAGCATGCTTCGTTCAGATCCTTTGAGTCAAACAAACTTATTGACAAAGTCCCTTTTCCATGCAAAATGAACAATAACGTGACAAATAGAAATGATTGTGTTGTGACTCATAAAATTAATAAGATCCGAAAACAATGTAGAAATGGAAAGACGTGATTTACAGCTAAGAAAACTAAGATTTGGAAACATCTTTATCATACTGCGCTGAAATATAGAAGCAATCTCATGTTTTGGGTTTTTTAAACATCCAACAAACATCCAACAATGGCACCATTCATTGCAGGGAGATAAATGACAAGTGCTACAAAAAATGGGATCTAAACCAATGGGAAAAGCCTGGAATTATTTTGCATGCTTCTGTGTTTGCGTGGCATTCAGAATGCAAAAGCATAGTCTGGTCTTCTAACCCATGCTTGCTTCCTCTTCCCTCCACAAAGTTTTGATATTTAGTTAGTTATCTGCTCGTGAGGATTTCCCCAAGTATCAGGTCCTCTGAGACTGATGCATCTGGTGTGCTGTGTGTTTGCGTAAGTGCAGTGAGGTGTTTAGAAAGGACTAACAGAGCAGGCCGTCTCCTTCTGTCAGTCTACCGTGAGAAGTCAGTGGGAATGAGAGAAACAGAAGTGAAGTGCTGCTGCTTGAGCTGAACTGAGACGACGAAAGTACTTTCTACTCACTAGTTGTTGTTTTTTAAGGGCGTACTGTATGGACTAGCGTGTTCCAGTTTTTTTTATATCCACTCTGGGACATGTTTGAGATGTGTTTTATTGAAGAAATGATGGTTTGAAGCAAACACTTCTGCAGCATGAATTCAGTGTGGTGTGAGAACTGCATGTGCCGTGTTGGGGTTCATGGCCAATCTGTTGGAGTAAGAGACATGGCACAACATTAGTCTTCTATACAAGCTCAATCCCTCAAGTGCATCATG
Organism: Squalius cephalus; assembly: GCF_949319135.1. Classification (NCBI taxonomy): domain Eukaryota; kingdom Metazoa; phylum Chordata; class Actinopteri; order Cypriniformes; family Leuciscidae; genus Squalius; species Squalius cephalus. The sequence continues at coordinate 3,232,261 of NC_137140.1, forward strand.
GGACAGGGCTGCTGTAAGCCACGGAGGCTCAAACCACCACTACCCCAAGGTAATGCATTTATTCGTGCACTTAGAGATCGAAGTGACAATGATTTTCTACCATTTTCTTTATAATACTGTTATAGCATTGTTAGAGTATGGGTCAATACAAACATATACAAAGAGCTAGAAATGCTGGGTCGTGATATATTATTTTCATACAGAACAGTTGCATTAGGGATAGCACAATATAAAAATATTTCTTTCTTTTTTTTCCTTTTTTTTTTTTTAATATGGCCGATCATCAAAATGCTGTCCGAAATTGTAAATCTAAACCCCTTTTGAATGCCATTTTTAAGTTTTTACGATGATAGTAAAAATATAAATAATAATAATCAGACATTGGAACATTTTTACGTATGATTAGAAGATAAATAGGCTTAACTTTTTTGTACATTTTGTAATAGGCACACATAACTGCAACAAGGTGACAAGTTTCTTGTAATCAGCAGTTCATATAATTTGAGAAAATACTGATATTAGAATAGAACTACATGTTGTTAAGGTTGCAATGTACCTTTAAATCAACACTAATGTCTGTGGTAACATCCTAAGCTATATACATTTATTTAAAAAAATCACAAAAACATTATGATTTTAACATCTTTACAGTTCAGATAATAGGGGAAAAAAAAAAGTTTAATCAAAAGTTTTGACAAAAATGAATTTTTGTAAAATGATAAACCTCACATTTCAATCTAAAAAATTATTAAGCACGTTACACAAAATTGATAGACGGGATGAATGAAAACGCAAATTCACTCTCTGACAGTAGGTGGTGCTTATGGAAAAGCAAAGATATATTGTACAGAAAGAAGAGGAGCGCTTATAAACACTAGTTCATTAGGCATCATACAAAGGTAAGATGAAATCTTCAGATCATATAACCACCCCCCACCCCAAATAAAACACCGATTTGCACGAATCACGTGAATAACCTATATCAGAATGCTGACAAGTGTGTATAAAAAAGGTTCACTGTTTGAATTGGAAAAAAAATAAGCCCTTACATTATCAGTCAGATACCAATAATTTAAAAAATGGTGATAGTCAGCAAAGTGCAATGGTTGGGGATGGTCTCAGCTTAAATAAATCCCCCAGAATTCACTTAATCAGATATCTGTTGCATACTTTCGCCACAAGCCTGTTTTTCTTTTCCCTCCCAGAATATCAGCAGTCATTCTGACACTTCCTAAAGAGACATGAATGCGAAACAAAATGCCACACCATGGTGAGAAATGAGGGGTTCTCATTATTCCTTCCACTCTGTGTGAGAGCGTTAGCCTCAGAGGTCTTGCTGGGTCTGATTGTCTTATTTATCTTAATTGCATCAGTACTTTGTTTAGCAGTTCAGTCGAGTCTGCTGTGAACACTTATCGTCTCTTGAGTTATTACTTCAGTCATTTTGTCTGGCTGAACAGAATAATAATTTTGCCTTTATCATTGTTAAGCTATAAACTGATGCCATTATGGAGGTTGTTCTACTTTTTATCCTTTACTGTTGCAAAGCATCTGTATAACTTTGGCTCTTTCTTTCTAGGTCAGCTTTAAGTTATTATGATTTGTGAAGTGTTCAACTGCTCATGCCAATGCTGGCCAGATGGATTGAACCACAGTTTGATGCTAAAGCCTTAAAAGTTTTACTGAAATATATATTACTGCCACATTACATTTATTAATTAGAGATACATAAAATGTATTACACTATAAAAACATTTTTGTAAAAACTTGTGACTGAAAATGGAGAAAACAAAATCATAACCACTTACAGCACCTAAAACACTTCCATAATTTCATCACTATCTAATGAATGTTGCTTATAGAAATTCACATTTCTATTTTTTCTTGGGCAAATAATCTTGGTTGCAAGCTATAACAGCCATGTTTAAGAATATTTAGTTTTGCAGTAAATATAAGTACCTTATGCTGAATTTATTTTACATGAACACTTAATTTATAAATTTGCAAGAAACTACTCAAGCAAGACATATGTAGGGAGATATGAATCTTTGAGTAATAAACAGTGATGTAGAGGTGAAAAACAAGGTAAGGCAAGTTTATTTATATAGCACATTTCACACACTATGGCAATTCAAAGTGCTTTTAGAAAGGAATAAAAATAATCACAAAATAAAAGCAAGGACAATTCAAAATTATTCAAAATGCTTTACATAGAAAGCAATTAAAATATCACACTATGGCAATTCAAAGTGCTTTGCATAGAACATAAGCACAAAATAAAAGCAAGGGGAATTAAAACAGTTATAAAAGGAATTAAAAGAGATAAATGATAGCTCTAAAATTAATTAGAGTAAAATTAATTAAAGTAGTAAAAAGATGATACATAGAATAAACTTCTTATCTGGCACCGGTGTATCTTATTTTGCATATAGTTTTACTCTTACACTGTGTCTGTGGTCTTTATTCTGTGCGCCTATAAGAATTCCACTGGACGTCTCCAATGGACTCGATTTTTCCCTAAAATCGGACAGGAGGTAAAACAGGCAATACCATCATCTCACAGATTGCATCTCTTGATTTCTATCTCAGCTGGTGAGAAAGACAAGGCTGCGATGAGCCATGAGTCTTTTCTGCTCATGGCCAACTCCCAGAGTGACATGGACGACTGGGTGAAGGCCATCAGACGGGTCATATGGGCTCCATTTGGAGGAGGTAAATACCAGGTGTACCACAACCACAGCTACCAATATAAGCCACACACTAAATAACATATAACATTACTGTATAGCTAGTTGAAAAACAAGTGAATACTTATCTATGCCATTGGATATTTCTTGTATGTTCATATGATAGGCTATGACCAGGACATGCTCACAAAAATATCACTGAGCAGAGTAGGATCCCTCACTATCCCGAGATTCAATTACAAAGGCCCTGTTATTAATAGAAAGTTCAAACAAGTAACGTAATGTAAGCAAGTCCAAGATATCTGCTCTCAGTTAGAGACAATGTGGCAACGTGCCTCGAGCAGCTTGAACAGTTAAAGCTTGTACTAAATGTTGATGTTATCTTTTGACATACAATAACACGAAAGAGTAATTTTCTTACCGTGGTCTCGAAACAGGCGGGAACGTTTCCAAGTGTCTTGCGTCAACCAAACTGACGCCAAGATTAACTGACTTTTTAAAGACCGTGCTTTTTTATTTAGCTTGGATTGATATAATTAAACTTAAGACAAATTTAAGAACTATAACCGCATCAAATCATTCTTTCTGTGATTGTCTTCTTGTCGTTAGTGCGGTTGAAATGCATCAATAGTTCGCGCGTCTTTCTGGTTCAAACAAGAAGATTAACGGTCCCTCAGAGAACCCGGATGCACAGGATGCGCTCACAGGACATCGATGGAAAGAGAATATATTCGTGAAAAACGAGTGTTTCTTTGTACTTCGCGTTCTTCGAAATACTTCGATGGCCACTGTAATTGCGAATCTTCTCGCTGCTGTCCTGTCGTTTGGAGTAAAACTGTCAGTCAAAAAACTGCAGGTGTGGTAAGAGTGAAACGGCATGAACAAAGTCACGTGATCAGTAAGTTAACCACAGGCTGATTTTTACTACCTGACTGCATGTAGCACAAGTACTATAATGTTTTGGTAGTATAATTAAATATATAATAAAATATATAATAGGCTACATATTTGTAGTGGATTTAAAGCAAATATTTTGTGCAAATATTGTTGCATTTAGCTTGCCTATTATGCTACACTAACATATAGTGTAGCCTATGTCAATTAGCTCTTTAGTTGTCAATATCGGAGTCTGCTATTGAAAAATCCATCCTGGCCGATGACTAGGTAAATTGGCTACTATGTTTTTTCTGATATGTACAATTATGACATCCTGAATTACCTACCTTACATGCTTGAAACTAAAGTTTTCTAAAGGTTTTGTGCAGTGATACCATATAATAAGCTAGTTATGTTGGGATCCCCAAAGTACGGACATGGTGACTGGTGAAGAAGAAAATATATAAGATGGGAGGAAAAATTATTTGGCAATGTTTTTGCGTTCTCTCGTTCCCCCCAGAAACTTTGCTTTCACTCAAAAGTTTTGCGAGCGAACACAAAGTTTTTTAGGGGAACTCAAAAGCATTGCCAAATAAATTTTCCTCCCGTTTTATACATTTTTTCTTTACCATGTCCCTTCAGGAGCTCCGTACCAAAGAACCTTTCAGTGAAAACAGTATTAGTATATAAAAATAAAAACTTTTTCCACTATAAAGAATCTTTTGTGCAATGGAAAAGGATTGTACATTGAAGAAAGATTTGTTTCTCCAAAGAACCTTTCAGTGAACCGTTCTTAAAATATATATATTTTTTTTAGTGTGAAGAACATTTTACTAATCTAAAGAACCTAGAGCAGAGTAAATGCCATGGTCTGTCTTGACTGTTCATGTACAGTATAATAATCTGTTGTTTGATTCATCTCTACAGGCATATTTGGGCAGCGTTTGGAGGACACCGTACAGTATGAAAGGAAGTTTGGCCCTCGTCTCGCCCCTCTCTTGGTTGAGCAGTGTGTGGATTTCATTAGGGAAGAGGGGCTTGATGAAGAAGGACTGTTCCGGATGCCAGGACAAGCCAACCTCGTCAAGGACCTTCAGGAGGCCTTTGACTGTGGAGATAAACCTCAGTTTGACAGGTACCACCAGCTACTCCAAGCAAAGACATGGAACCACTTAACCCTCTCCAACTGTCGGTACTAACCCTATAATTGTCCTCTATAGTAACACTGATGTCCACACTGTGGCTTCCCTGCTGAAGCTGTATCTCAGGGAGCTGCCCGAGCCAGTCGTTCCCTTCTGCAAGTATGAGGATTTCCTCACGTGTGCTCAGCTCCTGGCCAAAGATGAGGAAGAGGTTAGTGAATGAACAATATGTGTGAAATGTAGAGAAGTAAACTTAAAGGAACAACATTTAGATGTATTTGAAAACACCTACATGATCCAAGTGTGTCTTTAAAAGACCTATTCGGACGGGATTAACTTTACAAGGGTAGATGGAGTAATGTAATTTTACCACAGGACGTCTATAATATTAATGGCCAATTTGCACGGGATAAGATATCTCAGTAAAACTAGCAGAAGTGAGAGGGGTAACTTTATGTCGATTTGCGCATCGCTGTCACTCCTGTCGTCATGTGTGTATTATGTTGCATCCTGATATCACGTGCACAAACACATATAACCTATATTTATATATATATATATATAAAACAGTTATGTCCGGTCGAACGATGTATTAATTAACTTCAGATTGGATTGTGTTGGTAATAGGCACTTACCTAACGCTAAAAGATGTTTCGTGCCTCTAACAAGTGCTTTCAATCTTCTTTCTGATCTGAATGTGTGTAAAACACTTGAGTTTTGCCACAGACTCGTCCCAGCGTCTAGAACGCAACTGATGCTTTTTCAAGCGTCTCCATACTTGAAAAACCGCGGAAAACTACTTTTAAACACGAAATGACAAAATATTTACGTACTTATTTACAGCGGGTCTATTCGCACGGGATTAGTATTACCTGAGGTAATTTTTCCGGCCCTTTTTACTGAAGGTGAAAGTCGCTGTAATCTTTACTGACATTGTCCGTAATGATCACTGAGATGCACATTCGGACGGGACTAAAATCACAGAGAAGCTCTGGTAATTATTACTTTACCCCACCTCTCCATGTTAAACTAATCCAGTCCAAATAGGGCTTTTAACTAGAGTACATTTTCCACAAATTGTTAGTGGAAAGAAGTGTTTAGTTTAAACACAGTTGTTTTTGTGATTGTTGCTGATTGAGAATCTTTTTTTTTTTTTTTATAAAATATTGTTAAGGTTTGCAAACTTTGTCAAACTAACCCCTTGAACCAAATATATAATATTAAGAAAATGTTAACAGTACCAACAAAAATTGCTATGTTGGGAACAAGCTTAATGAATGCATAGGGCTGCACTGATCTGTAGTTGCTTATAGAATTTGTTTTGTATTGAGCTGTTTGCTGGTATTGGTGCCAATTATTTCTGCAGTTTTGTCAAAATGTATGTTTGTGTGCTCATAAAACAGAAAGCTGTTACAGTCAGTATGCGGTTTGCTAGCCAATGTTCCTCCCACATATTTCCCAGCTGACATGATGTGATGCACAGATTCAGAAGATGTGTTAAGCGGAAGTCAAAATTTTATTACATTATACATATTATAAAAGTTTCAAACACTTGGCATAAAAAAAGCATAATTTTCGTGAAATGCGGAAAAACATCATATTTTCACTTGATTTCAAACCATCGAATGCTGTGGTCGCTTCAGTGATTTTATGTTTCCACAGGGAATACAAGAATTAGGGAAGCTAGTGACGACGCTTCCAGCTGCCAATTACAACCTTCTGAAATATATATGCAAGTAGGTCCAACATAATCATTTTAGACACATTCTTGTTAGTCCTTTTCATGGTTCAGTGCTCAAAGTGAACTCCATTTTTTATAGATTTCTGGATGAGGTGCAGTCTCACTCAAATGAAAACAAAATGGGTGTGCAGAACTTGGCCACTGTGTTTGGACCAAATATCCTTCGTCCTAAAATGGAGGATCCAGTAGCTATTATGGAAGGTAAGCTCTTATCGAATTTCAAACCAATTAGTTTGTTAAACAAGACACATTTTAAAACTGGACATCTGTTGGATGGTTGCACCAACTATGCCTAAAATGTAGCGTATATTTGTGATACAAATGCAATTATAATATGCACTACTAAATATTTGAGCATGTACCACTTATAAACATAATATATAAATATATATCCAGAAATAGCTCACACACTCAAAAAAAATATTTGTATTGGTATTTATTTATTGCTCCTTTTGTTTATTTTAGAAACAGTCATTAATATTATTTGCATATTTAAATATACTAATTATTTGTTTACAAATTTGGAGGCTTCTTTTTGGATTAAAAGTAGTATTTATAGTAAATGTATAATAATAAATGTTGTTTATATGATATTTTTCATTCATGCTCTGTTCTGAATGATTGTGATTTTAACAGTAAAGACAAAAAATGGTACAGTAAAAATCTGTTAACTGGTTAACAATAAGTTTCATTACTATCTACGGTGAAGAACTGTAATACACTGTCAAACATTACATGATCAATAAGTTATGACAAGTTTTTCCATTGCTTTAACTTATCAAAATAAAAAGTTATATAAGATTCAACAAATTTTTGTACACTAAGTGAGTTTAATGTAATTTAAGTTGAAATGACTTAAACAAGGTAATTGTACTTGTAAAATTTAAGGCAGAAACTTTTTTTTTATAGTGCTAACCTTATATTTAATGTAATTTTACAGTAAAACACTGGGTAAATTTACAGTTTTGGAAGTAAAAAAGAACAAGTCATTGTATAATTTACAGTGAAAAAATGTAAATTGACATTCTCATAATTCCCTGCGTGACACTTAACATTTGATATATTTTCGTTGAAATAACTGTTTCTTCTTAGTTTTTCTTACCAGTTATGTACATAAGGGTCTAATTTTGTTAAATTAATGTTTATTGCATTACTTTAGTGTCGTGTGCGTTACTAGGATGGTGTTTAGTATTTGTGTGAATGACACTGCAGATTTTACTAGAATTGACCTTCTCAGCTTGTGGAAAAGATGAGTGATAAGCTTTGATTCATCATGTATCTTTCTCATCACCACCTGTTTTTGGTGGTTGTCAGTGTATTACAATGGTACAAAACAGATATTAGTACTTCAATAGGTTGGTATATTAACATTTTATCAGTTAATTAAATACTGTACATTTACTTAAAATTATTGACTACAGGGGGTCGGGACTTTAATCTCTTTAAAATTCATCTTTGATCACTAAAATGACACATTTAAATGTTTTTTCCTTGAATGCCTTAAAATATCTCAAATGTAACTCGACACCCTTGCCTCATTAAGTATACGCGGTTCTATGAATATGCAAATTAGCCCCGCCTCCACTCCCTCACATCAGCTCAGAGATCCACTGGTTGACGATCACACGTTGATCTGATTGGTTACAAGGTAGTTTGTGACGTCAGAAACACCAGCGATTTCAAAGTGTGTTTTTGGGACTGTCTTTGGTTCACTGCAGTTTTAAGGAGAAAATACTCAGCAATGGTGTCGACTTATGAATTTACACATGGTTTGTCTTAAAGCATATTAAAAACACCACATAGACATACACACAACATTAAAAGCTGGATTTTCACCACAGGGTGACTTTAAATCTGTAACTAAAATGTACATCCCAATGTAGGAAGTACATCAAGGGTATATGACTTATACGAGACCTTTGCATATGTGTTTTACAGGCACCTCCCTCGTTCAGCATCTCATGACGTTACTGATTAGCATGCATGATCGCCTGTACACTGAAAAAGACTCTGAAACATCACAGAACCAGATGGAGGTGAAGGACCAAAGCCAGCAACATCAGCAGTCCAACCTGGTTGACTGGATCTCTGAGGAGGATCTCCAAACCTGCCCACACACAGCCAAGAATGACCCGACCAGTAGCAGTGCCTCATCTGTGGATGCCGTTTGCACCTCGAAGTCTGTGCCTCAGGGAAAGGGAGAGACGGCCGTCAGCCCCAGTAAGCAGGCTAAGACTCTTCCAGGGTGGAAGTACACCTTTAAAGGCTCCTCTCCCCGGCCACAGTCCGCCAAAGTCTCTGCGGTGGACGTGACCACGGGCTCCAGCGGGAACTGGCTCATAAACGGGCTTTCCTCGCTCCGGGGACACCGACGCACCTCATCCGGAGAACGCTCCGGAGAACGCTCCCGAGATTCAGGCTCCTCTCAGAGACTGTCTACCTATGATAACGTCACATCTTCTTCAAGTCTGGGCAGCGTGTTGAGTATGGACAGCACGCCTTGGTCCAGCTCATCGTGTGAGATCTCGGTCCCGGACTCCGGAGGCGAGCCGTTAGGGGCCGACGACGGGCCGAGCGCTCAGGAGGAACGAGCCGAGGAGGAAGAGAAGCCCAGCGAACACGAGGACATCAGCAGCACTGAGGAGAACCGCGCGAGCGTTGTGTTTTGCAGCGATAGCGGGAACGTGGCACCGGTCATCCGAGTTGTGGACGAAGATGCAGAAGAAACCTCCTCATCTCTGGTCAGCGTCGTGGCCGAGCTGAAAGAAGAGCTGAGGAAGCAGAAACAGACTTACGAATCTAGAATTAAAAAGTAAGTTTGCTGTTTCTTAAATGCCATGAGGATGGTTCGAATTGTTTAAAGGGGTGGTTGATTATGATTTCACTTTTCTAACTTTAGTTAGTGTGTAATGTTGCTGTTTGAGCATAAACAACATCTGCAAAGTTACAACGCTCAAAGTTCAAAGCAAAGGGAGATATTTGCTTTTAAATAAATCGCTTTTTAAGGACTACAACAAACGGCTGGTAGAGACTACACCACATTCCTCCCGGGTTTGTGACATCACCAACCCCGATATTTACATAAACCCCGCCCCCGGAACACGATTTATAGATTATCAAGACAGAATATGCTAATCAATGACTAGAAGATAACTACACATAAGCTACATAAGTTCATCAACTAAACATTCAGAAATGTCCTGTTGCTTCTACATGCTGTCACTTCTTGAGTCTCTCCATCATTGTCCGACTCCAGTTTGAACATAAAAGGCTAAAAGATTTTGAGATTTTCAGTGCATGTCTGTGTGAGGTAATCGAAGCTGCTAAGGACAAGAGCTCTTGAAGCTCCGGGAGCAGCAGCTCATTTGCATTTAAAGGAACAGACACAAAACAAGCCATTTTTGCTCACCCTCAAAAAGTGACAATTTTAACATGCTATATAAAAATATCAGTGGGGTATTTTGAGTTAAAACTTCACATACACACTCTGGGTACATCAGAGACTTATTTTACATCTTGTGAAAAGGGCATTATACCACCCCTTTAAAAATACACGCCCTGTTGGGATGGGACTATATTAGGGAAAAGAGAAGGTCAGATTTGTGTTTCTCAAACATCCCTTATGGAAATGAACCGTGGTTTTACTACAAATAAAACGAAACAAAAACATGGTTATTGTAGTTAGCAATAACAACAGATTAACCATGGTTTTGCTACACTAACCAGTTTAACCATGGTATTAGTATTTTCATGAAATGGTATTTTCAAGAAACGGCTGAAGACGCATCTTTTTAGGCAACACTTGATCTCTTCTCTTCTACTCTATATCTATTTAAAAATAATAATAATCACATATACTGCGTTAGACTAAACTGGGTAGGGTTGTCCTATTGTTAGTTTAATTGCTGATATTGCTCTCCTCATTTGTAAGTCGCTTTGGATAAAAGCGTCTGCTAAATGATTAAATGTAAATGTAGAAGTAAAACTGTGGTTAATCAAATGGTAATCAATCCGACAAAAACCATGCTTACACTTTCACTATAAGCCGTAAGGGATATGGAAAGCAAATGAAAATCTCTTGTCTTTTTGGCATAATTATTAACAAAAAAGTCAAGCACCGCAAAATAATATGACTCTTTTGCAAAGGTCCAAGGGATAATATTTGTTGCCACCCAAACTTTAGAAAATAATTATATTATAAATATAATATGGGGGTCCTCTGAAAAATCACAGACATCCTCTGGTAATAATAGTAACATTGTTTAGGAATTAATTGTGTCCAAATAGTGTTTCTCTAAAAAATAATTAAATAAAAAATAAAATAATACAACTTATTTTTGGTGAAGGATTACAGAAATACACTTTACCTTTGAAGCCTTTGTATACTTTTCTAACTTGATAAATTCAATTTGAATTAATTAATGAAAATAAATTTGATTTTTATCATAATTATTACAAAAAAAAATGTGTTCTGAGCTCAGTCAGAGGTTTTCAAATGTGTGTGTGTGTGTGTGTGTATATATGTATGTATAGTCATATTTGACTAAAGCACTATTGGTGTTAGACGTACGAACCTTGAAAATACAATTGTGTTGTTGTTATTTGTCTTGTCAGTAGGATAAAAAAAAAAAAAGAATAATTTGACTAGTCTATGATCTATGAAAAAATACACTTTTTAAAGTCATTTTTTTCTCTCTCAAATTGCAGACCTTGAGTTTTCCCTGACCCCAGTTTGAAAGCCCCTGGCATGAGTAACTGTTGTATTGACTCACGCCTGTGTTCTGCCCTCTACAGGCTGGAAGACTCAAGTGCAGCCCTGTGTGCGCAGATGGAGAGACTGGAGCAAGAGATGGAGCAGGAGAGAAAAAGAAAACGAATGCTTGAGATCAAACTGAGGAACTCTGAGCGAGCCCGTGAGGACGCGGAAAACCGCAATCGCCTCCTCGAGAAAGAGATGGAAGACTTCTTCTCCACGCTGGGGGATCTGGCTCTCGGAAGCCGCACCAGTGACATTTAATGCAAAAAAATGAAACACAAGGACCACGCAAGACGATGTTGTCTCAGGCATCTCCATTAATTATACGGACAATTTTATGTCTGCAAAATTCCACTATCACTCTGATTCTACCAGTCACTTTTTCAAGGCGGCTCCCACCATTCCAGCAGTGTTACATTTATTAAACCATTTTACACCCGTCGTTTTAAAGCGACTTCTTTTTTGGAGGTTTCAGCTGACAAAGGAGTGGAACATCTGAATCCGGTCGTGAAATCATGTTCACGGCGTGAAATCATGTTGTTTGCATGTTCGAGGTTCCCAGTCTGAATGCTAATAAGGACGATTAGAGCAGATCTGTTGGCTTTGGCACATTAAGCAAACCACTGCCGCAGAAAAGCGTCACTTATAATGACATTGGGACAGTGACATTGTCCAGGTCTTAATGTAACGCAAGCGTACTTGACTAAAATAGCTCCAGATCTTGGCATTGAATACTTATTCTTGCATTCGGTGGTATTTTGAGACGTTTAAAAGAAGCTATAAATGTGACTTTTGTCAATTGAGCTCATTTTTTATTTATTTTACACTGTTTAAGTGCTTAGAAAGTCTAGAAATGCTCTGTGGATGTTTCTTAAAACGAGTGGTCAAATACTGTGTCATAGATTACGTAGACTCGGCTCATTCTCTGAACTATTGCATAGTAGGTCATATTATATATATTAGCATGATGGCCGTAGCCTAATGGTCAACTTTCCAGGCTGCTAATATGAATGTTTCAGGTTCAAGCTCAAGAAGAAGAGACCCAGAAACTGGACATCACCACTGTGCCCTCAAGCAAAGTGCTTTTTGCTGCTCAACACGTTTCAGTTTGGATACTATCTGGATATTACTAGAACAACAGCTTTTACAAAAAGTCTTTAATGCATATTTAGAGTATGTGAAGATGTTATACATCATGATTAGACTATTATACTGCGGTCATACATGACGATGAGTCTTCTGTGCTGTGCTGAAATGTTACCATGTGTCACTGTGGTGGTATGTAATTATTCACTAAGGCCTAAATTAAATTGTAAACTGAAAAACGAACGTACATCTTGTAAAGGCGATCTGATCATCTACTTTATGTGGCTGTTTTGTCATCTAGCGCGGCTTATACAGCAGAGTAAGGCTGTGTTTAAAGGGGTGGTTGATTAAGATTTGACTTTTCTAACTTTAGTTAGTGTGTAATGTTGCTGTTTGAGCATAAACAACATCTGCAAAGTTACAACGCTCAAAGTTCAAAGCAAAGGGAGATATTTGCTTTTAAAGAAATCGCTTTTTAAGGACTACAACAAACGGCTGGTAGAGACTACACCACATTCCTCCCGGGTTAGTGACATCACCAACCCTAAAATTTACATAAACCCCGCCCCCGGGAACATGATTTATAGATTATCATGACAGAATATGCTAATCAATGACTAGAAGATAACTACACATCAGCTACATAAATTCATCAACTAACCATTCAGAAATGTTGTCTACATGTTGTCACTTCTTCTTGAGTCTCTCCATCATTGTCTGAATCCGGTTTGAACATAAAAGGCTAAAAGTTTCAGAAATTTTCAGTGCATGTGTGTGTGAGTGCAAGCTGTTGTAGCTCCGCCCCCTGTGCCGGGAGCAGCAGCTCATTTGCATTTAAAGGGACAGACACAAAACAGTGCGTTTTTGCTCACCCTCAAAAAGTGACAATTTTAACATGCTATATAAAAATATCTGTGGGGTATTTTGAGCTAAAACTTCACATACACACTCTGGGGACATCAGAGACTTATTTTACATCTTGTGAAAAGGGCATTATACCACCCCTTTAAGACCTGAGCTCCAAATGACGTAATTGGCAATGACTGTTTCTGGGATACTTTGGCTTAATTTTTCTACTGTGGAAGGATTTTTTTTTTTTTTTTTTACAGTGTATCATGGGTAGTGCTAAAAATTTGCCCGCCTTTGCACCATCTCCAACATCCACATACGATTGCCGTGCAACTTTCAAATTGATCATGAAACAACTGTTATGGGCAGCGTTTCTTAATAGCACCATAGGTTGATCGTCGACACCATTAGTGCCTGGTCTGATTGGTTGTCAATGTTTTTTATCGTTCATTTGCTAGAAAATTAGGTTTGAATAAGCTATAGCGATAACAAAACAGAAAATGCTTTCAGAGTGATTTTTTCAGATGATTAAAACATTTTCAGCCAATCAGAATCCACTCGACTTTAAAGAGCTTGAGCATTTAAAACAGCAGATGACAAAGCTGCAGTGCATGCTTATAATATACAGAACATTATTGTACGTTAGTGTGGAAATCAATACAGTTATCATTATTGGAAAAACTGGCCTTTTAAGAGTAGCATGTTATTCCAAACTCATTCAAGTCATTGAAACATTCACTCAACTGATTTATTCAGCAACACCACTACTAAAAGAGTAAATAACTGACAATATTCTGTCTAAAACGTAAACAAACTTCTTGTATATTGAGCTGCAATGAGACATGTCTGATTCAAACTGGTGTTTATTTGCAGTACATGTACAATTGGTATCATAAGATCCCAGTGCATTCTTTGTAGTAGTGCACTTCTCATTGTCTGTATGCTGTTCAGTGCACACAGAGTTAGCAATTTAATAATTGTTGGGCTGGCGTTGCTAGCAAATATTACACGCCAGCACCAAATCTTAACATATTGGTAATTCAAGATATTTTACAGATGTTTTTGAATTGAACTTACCAGGTTGATCAAAGTCCTGTGGCTAAACATGAAACCTTGCTAACATCAGCCACAGAATTTAGTTTTTGGTAAGACAGGTTATGTAACATTGACGAAAAAAGCCACAAAAAAAAAAATATATCCAGATTTAAAAAGACAAAAAAAAAAAAAAAAGTGTTTATCGGACAGTACCAAACATATCTCTACCTCTGGGTACATATTTAAAACTAATAAGTCTAGATCTACTGATTACAACTGGCATGACAGCAGTGGGTATTGCACATCAACTGTAAAAAAATGAGTACAAAGAAAATTAAACAAAAAGATCAAATTTACATTTCAGTTCTTTTACTTCTAGGTGAAGTATACATAATGTACAAAACTATACGTTGCCTACTATTGACAATAGTTCACTTTAGAAATAAATAAATAATGAAATCTGTATTAACATTTTACGGGCAACTACGTCAAAAAAAAAAAAAAAAAACCTAGAAATTTAGAGTGAGGTAGTTCATCAAAGCCTACTTTGATCTGAATTATAACATTTTTGACAGATGAAATAAAAGCAAATGCAATGAAAAATCTGAAGTTAAAATTCATTAGCCTAAAGACAGCAAAGAAAAATTAAGAGCACTTAAAATGAAAAATAAAAATAAAAAATGTCCGGGATGCAACTCAAATAAAAAGATCATTATGCAAACACAAACCTTCTGTTCCTACATCCTCTCAACTATCACCATACATACATGTCCATTCGATAGCATTGCCTCACGGGAAAATGTAGTTCCCATCCACAGCATTTGTTGCAATATCTTGCACATTTCCCTAAACAAAATAAAGCTGCAAACCATATATGCATACCAAAAATGTTCCAATTTGCTATTACTTTGATGAAAGACCTTGCTTGAGGAAACGTCCCTTTGCATTTTCTCAACATGCCCCAACCTTTCAATCTACATCACACACACATCCAAATACAATAGAAAAATAGACACTCCAACATGATATGAACAGTATTACTTTGAAAAACCTCACCCAAATTTCTTCCTCTTTCTAATCATTCAGGAATGAATGCTGGACTCAGGCACTTTCTCCATTTCGAAAACAAAATAAAAGCCCAATGATGAATGGCATTTCAAATCTTAGTGATGGATTTAGCATGTAGTCATAAGAGTCGTGTTGTATTCTTTACAGTAGGAGAGCAGAGTTTACACTACATACACTAATATCGATATAATTACATTCCAAAACATTACATAATCAAAGATTTTTTATAAAATGATCATGATGGGATTTTTTTAACGTTAGATTGCCAAGTCCACGAAAAGGGGTAGTTCCTTTATGATCTATTTTGAACCTCCAATCTAATGTTTCCATTCATTTAGCACTGATTGCTGCATCTAAAATGACATTTAAAAAAACTTTTTCTCATAGCCTAATAAATAAGATCACGTTGGTAAACGCAGTTTGATTGTAAAGACTAAAGAAATCAAAAGCGTTTCTTATGCAGGGACCAAATATCCCAATTTCGGTTTCATATCATATACTGAAGTGTTCAAACAAGAACTGTGTTGCGTTCCTTTTACAGGACTGTACAGCGCTGAAAGAAAGCTTAACGAAAGCTGTGGGTTTCGAGTAGAAATATGTACTAGATTACACACGGTGACGTTTGAAAACTCAAACGTGTTTTTACAGAGAGTAAATCTTGAGCACTGAAATTAGAAATTAGAAAGAGTAGCTTAAAGTGTGTTTTTGTAAAGCCAAACCAAATAAAACGTTCAACTAAACTTGTGTTTTAGGTACACAGGTCATATTGAAACCATCTTAGACCAGATGCATTTTATACACCACCGACTCCCAAACAGTAGTAACAGTGTGGAAACATTAATTTCTCCAGGAAATGGACGTGCCATTTAAAGAACCTCCACTAATTAGTGATTAAAAATGACGCTCAAAAAATAAAAACATCTCAAAAATATATTCACCATCCATCTTTACAAATAAACTCAAATCATTCCACGTCCAAATGGCAAGATGACGTAGCGCTAGCTTCGATCTGATGCAAAATTAAAGTACAGCAAATGAAAGCAATCAAAGTAATGCTGGTTTGGTGTAAAAGCTTTCAAGGTGCCCTCAAAAACTCTTACCTCCATTCTTACACTTTTTCGATTCAAAAGAACTTGTCAAGTTTTTAGAAAGAAAGGAGGACACGTTTCCGTTTGCCTGTTGAAGAGGGATGTTAGCGGGAACGGGATGAACGAGGATGGTCATCTACAGCAGCCCAGCGGTCCTGTGGTCTCCTGACTGCTGTCCGTGTCCGAGGTCACGGTGGGGTCGCTGGACATGGACGACGCGTCGTTTGTGGAGGAGGAGGACGTCGTCGAGGGCTCCTGGGAGTCGTTGCTCACTGCTGCACCTGTGCTATGAGGAACACAGCACAGTTTTATCAGACAGGTGGACGTGTGTGTAAACATCTTTACAGCATGATCGATTTACTTCACAAGCAAGAGTGTGAGAGATTTATGCTTTATACTAGTGTTGTCACGGTACCAAAATGTCAGTATTCGGTACCAACACCAGTGAAAATCCATGGTTCTCGGTACCAAAAGCTTAATTTAGATTAAATGTACATATATTAAAGTGTCCTGCATCCTCAATAAACAAGCTACAGTTAGTCCAAAATGCCGCCGCTAGAGTTCTTACTAGATCAAGAAAATATGATCATATAACACCGATTTTATCATCACTACATTGGTTACCTATAAAGTTCGGTATTAATTATAAGATATTGCTACTGACTTATAAAGCCCTAAACGGCTTAGCTGCAGTCTATTTAACCGATCTTCTATCGCCCTATAATCCATCGCGCTCTTTAAGATCACTAAATTCGAGGCTTTTGGTCATACCTAGGATATCCAGATCAACCAAAGGAGGGAGAGCATTTTCACATTTAGCTCCAAAACTCTGGAATAGCCTTCCGGATACTGTTCGTTGCTCAGACTCGCTCTCCCAGTTTAAAACTAGATTAAAGACGCATCTCTTCAGCCAGGCATTCATATAATACTTTTAATCTTACAGTTAAATCTGACCTCTAGTTCATAAACGCCAGAGGAGAACTGGCCCCCGACTGAGCCTGGGTTCTCCCAAGGTTTTTTTTTTTTCCTCCATTAGGTCACCTGATGGAGTTTTTTCGGTTCCTTGCCACTGTTGCCTTTGGTTTGCTCAGTTGGGGATATTTTGGGAATATTTAATTTAATTTTATCAATCAATAAATTTCACTAGAAACAAACCTTGTTGTATTATTTTAATTTAATACTGTGAAGCTGCTTTGATACAATCTGTATTGTGAAAAGCGCTATACAAATATACTTGACTTACTTACTTACTTACATGTATATCACCGTTACAAAGATATAAACTACTAAAAACACTTTACAATAAGATTCCATTTGTTAGATAACAATAGATAAAATGACCTAACAATAAACAATAGTTATATACTGTAGCAATTATTCTCCTAGGGGAGTCCTGCCCTCTGCCCGCATCCGGAGGAGACGTCAACATCTCATCTCAACAGGTCATGTGACAAAACCAACCAATCCGCTTCGGCCTTTCCGTAACAACATCGAAAGCTCGGCTGAACAGCTGATCATAGCTGTGCAGGGCGGCTTTTTATTTCTCATCTCCATATCTAGTAGTAAAGCTAATGCAAGGGCTAGATATCAATTCATTCTTTGCTGATACTTCCTCATCATCATGGAGAGCGCAGTTCGCACCGCTTTCTCCTCCTTTACACAAGCGCTTGCTCTCCCGTGGCGTCTGTTGTTGCTATGCAACCATGAACAGAGGCGCGCCTGGAAAAACGAGCGCGCTGCGTCACTTCTATTATGAGCGCGCATACATTTGAAATAACGAATCTGCACGCACAAAAAACGTTGTGAACGGCCCCTTATGGCAACGTGGCATTAGCCTAATCCAAAATACTTTCCTCCTTTCTTGTCGAGTGGATTCAGAGCCACCGCATTAGCAGCGCCACCGGTCACCATGTCTCAGTGTTTTTATGAAGAGGACACAACCATGCACCTTTTGGACAGCGCATCAAGAACCGGATTAACCCGGTACTTCGGTACCACCGGTACTTAAGAAAAGCTGGTACCGTAACGGGTTAATTTTTTTAGTACCGAAGTACCGGGTCTTTTGACAACACTACTTTATACATATTCTTAATATCTTACATAATGTTGCTTTTCAAGTAAATGTACAAAAGATGTTTACACATTTAATGGGGGAAAAAAACTGATAGATAAATTGTAAACTAAAAGGTTACATAGCCAAACATTTGAAATGTTTCAATTTACATCAGATTGTGTAAGATATTAAAGATATTAAAAGATATTAAAAATTTTTTTTTTTATAAGTTCATCTTTCTTTAGTGTGTAATGTTGCTGTTGCTGAAAAGTTATTCTCTATATCAGTGTCAGTGTTTCTGAACTCCAGAAACGCCTCCATTGTAGTCTTGAGTTTCTTCCGGGAACGAACACGTCACAATATTCCTCATTTAAATAATTCATACGCAGAGTAAAGGGGCGGGGCCTGGTTGAGTTAGTCAGTAGTGTGTTAAACTGGCGGTTATGGTAAAGGTCCCGCCCCATTTCCCAAACACACTCGAAGCGCTCGACCAATCACAACACACTGATCCAGCCAACCAATCAGAGCACAGTGTGCTTTTCAGAAGGAGGGGCTTCATAGAGACGGGAACTAAACAGAGCGTGACTGACAGACTGGGAAGAAAGGAGCAGCAGCAATGGAGAAAATGGGGGAAATAAGGTGTTTTTTGAACATTCCAGCATGATCTATTGACCTATTCTAGTACAGCCCAAATAATAATTGTAAACATAATACTTTCTTATCAAGATTTCAGTTAACGCATTTGTAAGTTCTTCTAATTCTAAACCTGCTTCGGAGCAAAGCTTCATAATCCAGGGTTAAAACGTACCTTAACCTGGGGTTAAAAACAATTAACCCAAGATTAACCACAGTGTGAAAAGCCTAATACAGAGTTCATTTCATAAATCAAGGAGGAAACTAACCTAGTGAGGCCGGCTGTCCTCGGATCACCCCGTTTTTCGTTCGCTCCTCCAAGTCCAGCACTTCCTTATATATCAGCTCTGATCAGGGAACAGATACAGAGGAGCAAGTGTTACACGATTTATTACAAATAATCTTATATTTCATGCGTCCATCAAGATCTAAATCAAAAGGCAAGATAATCATGAGTTTGTCATATCTTGAGACTAAAATTCAAGAATGACAACAACATATAAAAACAGTCAATAACTTTAAAAAACAAGCACCTTTCCACTCTTCTACTGTGTGTTCTCTCTCATCGAGCTGTTTATCCGTGATCGCCGGTGGCGGCTGAAACCAAGCAGAAAAATGTCAATCAGATACATCACGTCAAAGGATAGGAAATTATAATTAATGCGCTCGGGAGAGTTGGCTCCATCTGGACTCTGAAGTCAACGAGCACCTCGAAATAATGAGCACTGAAGCACTTACCGCTTCCACCTCTGACGGGTCGTACCACACGTTGATGTAGGGGTGCTGGAGGGCCTCGTCCACTGAGATTCGCTTCGACGCATCTATTACCAGCATTTTGGATAACAAGTCTCGGGCCTGGCTCGCTGAAAAATAATTGCATTTAAATCAGAAGCTGAATTGAGAGGTAACTCGCCATGGACAATCATGCTGATCTAGGATTACTGCAATTTGATGGGAGTTTAATGAAGGGAAAAACTAAATCCTGCGTCTTTAGAAGCCAAGCATAATCGTGAATTAAATGTTCCTTTAATTAAAGCAATAAGCTAGTGGGAGTCATGGATTACAGTACTTTTACAACGGTTGAAGACCCCATGCAATTTTTTGTGATAGTTTCCTTTCTTGACATATTTCCTTTTAATAGCACATTTTAATAGGCTCAAGCCTTTTTTATATACAGCCAATAGTTTATGGCTGTGAACTATGAAGAATACCCAAGTACGTAAATAATTTGTAATTGGTTTCGGTGGACACTTTTCTTATCTAGAAATGGCATCAACTAGTGCAAGAAAATCTGAAGCGAACTCTGAAGCACTTTTAATTTTCTTTTCTTGGATGGCTTATACTTGACTATTGGTCTACTGGTTTAATACGCATTTTAATTTATAATTATTTGTATTTGTTGTGTTGTTACTGTTGTTTTTAAACGTATTACTTATTCTTTATTGCATTTGTTTTAATGTTGTTTCATTTTATTCTGCTGGGGTCTTTTTTGTAAAGTGCTGTGAGAAAGCAACTTTTAAAGTCGCTTTACAAAATAAAGTTATTATAATTAATTATTTTAAAAATAA
Source organism: Squalius cephalus (assembly GCF_949319135.1). Taxonomy (NCBI): domain Eukaryota; kingdom Metazoa; phylum Chordata; class Actinopteri; order Cypriniformes; family Leuciscidae; genus Squalius; species Squalius cephalus. The sequence continues at coordinate 3,252,843 of NC_137140.1, forward strand.
ATTTAAAAAATGCACCTGCCACTTAAAAACCCAGTAGATTTGACTTTGCTACTCGCTATTGCTAGTCTGTGGCAGGTAGCATTTGTTTACTTCTATAAAACAACAATATAATAAAATGTACCATTTTCATTAAATAATTACAAGTACAAATTAAAACAATATTTGCAACAAATATAACACAATGGTCTAGCATCAGTCGCCTAACTCTTGGTAGTCTTATGATCGGTTGCACATTGAGTCAGAAGTTTGCATTTATCTGCTATTTGCATCTTTAAACATCCAATAATCCATTCAGTGTAACAGCACTATAAAACAATAAAAGGCTTTAGGCAGGCCTAAATATTGAAGAAGTATCCGTCACCTTTGAGTTTGTTGTGGTCAGAGTCTGCAGGGAAGAGCACGTCAGGGAAGAGCTTCTCAAAGCTGTATCCAGCGTAGCGAGGTCTGTTCTCCACATAAGTCCTCACAGACTGGTTCAGCTTCAGCATGAACTCCTGTGACGGTGTGCCCAGCTGCTCGATCACCTTGTTCCACTGGTCAATATCTTCACATTACATGCTAAGGAAAACTACTGATTGGAGGCACATCATCATGTCTCTCTCTTACCTGACTAAGATCTGGGTGACTTCCTTCAAAGTCACATACATAAACATAATTACTCAAAGTGAAACATTATAAGCAGTTAACCTCTTTATTATTTAAGAATGACTCTAGCACATTTCCTAATCCAGCGTGATGTGACAAGTCTCCACTGAAAGTCATAATGTTACATTAATATAATATATTGGGCCCTATTTTAACGATCTAAGCACATGGTCTAAAGTGCACAGCGCAAGTTCACTTAGGGCGTGTCGGAATCCACTTTTGCTAGTTTAACGACGGGAAAAATGGTCGGCGCTCCCGGCGCATGGTCTAAAAGGGTTGTCCCTATTCTCTTAATGAGTAATGGGTGTTTTGGGATTTACATGCATTAAACCAATCAGAGTCTCATCTCCCATTCCCTTTAAATGCCAGTTGCGCTCGCGCCATGGCAGATTCGCTATTTACATGACGGAATTTGATAGTGGGAATACCGAAGCCGTCTCCAGAGCGCAAACGGATCTGCTCGTGCGTGAGGTAAAAGTGCGCAAGCAGAACATCTACGGGACAAGCCACCATATCTTTATGTACACAATAATAATCTTTTACATTGTAATCGTTTTATTTTAAATATTTTGCATGTTTGTGTGCTGCTGTGTCCCTGTGTGTGTAATAAGCTGTGTGTAATAAGCAGAGTGTATGCGCGTTGTGGACCCGCCTATAGACGCACATTACTAACTCGCTCTTCAAATAGCAAAAAAAATATTGCGGCATTGACTTTAGACCAGGTTTCAGTTGGTCAATGGCTCAGTCTATTTCTGTTCTTCAAAATAGCAACGTGCCAACAATGCGCCTGAACACACCTTGTTTTCAGACCAGCACGCCCCATGGGCGCAAATGCATTTGCTATTTAAACAACGTGGCACAGGACGTGAAAATAAAAACTGCGTTGGGCTGAAACTAGCAAAAAACACTTGCGTCGCGCTGCATTTTGCTGGGTGTAAAATAGGGCCCATACTGTGTATATATATATGAATGAATGAGAAATTGAATCTTGATCTTCATTTCAACATTTCAATCCTTTTTGCACATCAATGAAAAAACACATATAAAGGGTAAAATAACAAAACAAACACTCAAAAACACTAACAATGGGACAGTAAAGACGACCAGGTAAGGATACGGTCTGTGCCAGGAAACAACACACTACCTCTGACCATTTCAGCCATGATGCATCCAACAGACCAGACATCAACTGAAAAATGAAATGACAACCAAATTAAACTGCCAAAAATCTTACAAATGAAATGGCATGATCAATGCCGATAAAAAAGAAAAACAAACGCACAAACACACACACACATATCAAACAAAGAACAGGGTGCACTGATGTGGATGCAACAGAGGTGACAGGACGGTGCATGCAAACATCTCAGTGTGCATCAGGCAGGATCACGAGCCAATCATCCCAAACAGATCAAGACATCCAAGTGGCCCTGCTCTTCACAAAACAAATGACTAGAGGCTGAACAAGGATACAGTCCCTCCCTGGAAAAAGGATTTTGTGCCGCACCATCTCTGCCATAATGCAGCCAACAGCCCAAATATCCACTACACGAGTGTAGCATAGAGGAAAGAGAGAAGACATAAGCAAAGCAAAAAGGGCAGCGCGACTGGTTGAGAATTTTCTGAGTTTGACCCACTGCCAATTTTTCCTCAGCGCTACCGACTAAGGACTAAAAGTCAGCATTTTCTGCCTTCAAATTGATCTGTTATTTTCGCACTGCAGTGAACCACTTTCACTTCCCAAGTTAGACTGGTGCTCAGTGACTAATGCGCAGCGCTACAGGCAAACCCATCCAGTGTGCTCGGGCATGCAGAAACTAGTTCAGCTGGACAAAAGAATCCCTCAAGGGCTTTTAATGTTAAATCACCACAGCCATTTGGTGAGATCAAGGTTGTTTTCAGCAGAATGATGTGAAGGGTGCTCTGGGGTCGACTGGGACCCTTTATGTGGGCATGCTGCAAACCAGTGACATCAGGTTAGCACTCACCATTGGCTTGGTAACCCATGCCCAGGATGACCTCGGGGGCACGATAGTAGCGCGTCACCACGTAAGGGGTCATGAGGAGGCCGGTGGCAGCCGTCCGGGCCAGGCCGAAGTCGAGGATCTTCAGCGTACAGTCGGATTTCACTACTATGTTACTAGGTTTCAGATCCTGGAAAGAGAAGAAGAGGTTAAGGGTCAGCAGAGTGGTTCACAGTCTCACAGGTAGGAATGAGCACTGCACAGTTCAGAAACTATGGCCCATTTTTTCCACTTTAGTTTTTAATAAATAAATAAAATCTGTAATGATTACATAAAATTTTAGTAATCAAAATTCACATCTGTTTAATTGAAAGCAAGAAAGGTATGGACTTTAACAATTTATTAAAAGCTTGAAAAACGCTATTAAAAGTTTTATTTTTTCCCAAATTCTGTTTTGTTTTTCCCAAATTCAGTGTTTCCCGATTTTAATTTTTTTATTTACATTTTAATAATCAAAAAGCATGTGTTATCAATTGAATTTTTTCTGAGATTCTGTGATTTAATACACATTTATCATTGTTTAGAAAAACAGTGGTAATCAAATAAAAGCATTAAAGGTGCCGTAGAATGGATTATTTTATTATTTTATAATGTTTCCTGGGGTGCCCTTATAATGTTAGTATGTTTTTTAGATCAAAATTTGTTATAATTTAGAAATAAAAGGCATATTTCCTAGCCTGATTTCATCCATTGATTTGAACACTCTGTTTGAAGGGGCGTGTCTGCTGTGAGACTTCAGAGTTGTTGCCCACTGCTGTGATTGGCTGACATGCTTGCATATGAAATATCTGGCATTACATGTAGAGCTATCTGGAAAACTTTTACTATTACAGCTTTTATACGTTTTTACTATTACAGCTATCGGGATTAACGAATCATGAGAAGTTTTTTAAGTATTTAGATCTATTCCCATCACATAAAAGGTTGCAGTGATGAGCATTGAGCAGATGACAGCCTGTTGATCGCGTGAATGAAGATCTTATCACTGCAACGCGATTTACTGATGCATAAACAGTGTTGAACGACTTTGAGAGAAAGATTATCTGTCTGAACTTGAACAATTACACATCAGAAATACACATAACCCACCGGTTCTCCAGAGGCTCGGATGAAGGAGCTAAAAAAATATTTTTGTGTTCATTTGTACATCCAAACACTGAGCAACTGCCATGCTTCGTTAGCTCGTTTGCAAGCCACGATGTCTCTCGAGGAAAAAACAATATCGCGCTGGATCTAGATAACACAGTGTAAATTATCGTTAATAAAATCACTACTTACCGCTTGCGGGAATATAACATTAGTTGAAATTGCCCCCTTCGTCAGTATGAAACGCTGAGAGAAGCCTGGCTGCTTGATATTGTTCCAGGTTAGAAAAACAGTCCGTGGTGAAATGGACAGAGCAACTAACAACTTCGAATTAAACTGTAGCGGTATCAGATTATAGATAGATCTGCCATTTTCCCTATGATCCTCCTCCTGCTTGTTTCTTCACCTGCAGAACTTCCGATGATTCGGCTGCGCAGTTCCGCCTGGCCTTGAACATGGGCTGGCATATGCAAATTTTTGGAGGCCTACATATTAATGATCCCAACTGTTGCGTCACAGTCGGTGTTATGTGGAGATTCGCCTGTTTTTCAGGGGTGTTTTTCAAAAACGAGATTTAAATAAGAAGGAGAAAACTATGGTGTTTGAGACTCACTGTATGTCATGTCCATGTACTGAACTCTTGTTATTTAACTATGCCAAGATAAATTCAATTTCACATTCTAGGGCACCTTTAAACATTAAAAATGAAATATTTTAAAATGTAAATCAAGTGAAAATCTGATTTTTAATTTTTTTTAAACATGAAAGAACAATCATGTGATATTCCTTAAAATATCATAATGCCCTAAGAAACAGATGGGGGTTGTAAAAGCATCACTCCCTACATCAAGTTTGTTATACATAATTGGCAGCCTTAATTAAATATCTTATTTTGGCCAAAATTCAAGGCATCATTACATAAATCTATTTTGAATAAGGCAATGCATCGAAACATAAATAGGGGGGAAATGTTGATTTTCTGCAGTTTTGTCGTCTGTCGCTTTAAATCAGTTTTCAAGGTAATTTGTGTTTATTAAGCCAAGGCTTAAGGCCCGTTCCCACCAAGGACGATAACTATAATGATGAAGATATAGTTTTTTTTTAAAAACGTTCAAAATATAAAAGAATAGAGTCCACACCACAACTGACCAAATTGCTTACAGAACTTTTTTTTTTTTCAGCTGATGAACGATAAAAGCTTTGACAGCCAATCAGAATCCATCCTGCTTTATAGAGCTCGAGCATTTAAAGGGTTACTTCAGGATTTAGCATTAAGCTTTGTATTAGTAGAAAACCTGTAGTATTTTCGAATTACCATGCTTTCCACCCTCATATCCCCCTGAGACAAGAGATTTATGTATTTTTTGTCTGGAAAAAATCCTCCGATGACGCAAAAATCGTCATTTTGCGTCATCGGAGGATTTTCTGGCCAGAGGCTAAAGACTACAGCCAGTAGATGGCGTTGTTCCGCATGTTTTCATCCCGCCCATAGGAGGTGGGATCTCACTCACAGAATGCACACAGTGTCAGCCGTCTTTCTTTGGAAGCTAAGCTAGCAGGCTCTTGTTCTGTGGAGAAAGCTGAATAGTAGGAGAAAGCTGAGTAAGTAACCACCCTCCTTTTCCCGGACTTGTCCGGCGGGCGAGATCGTTCAAAATGTACGGGATTCAGCTTTTGCGTTCTGCGGTCGCCATTCACTGTTTACATGCACACCTTTTGTTTCAATCTAACTGAATTCATTCCGATTGGTGAATCTGAATGTAGTGTTTACATGAACGCTAAACAAGTGATCGGTTGATGTGCGTTTTACCATTGCTAAGAAAAATTCCCGCTCCTCCGTGAGATATGCGAGACCCGGCGCGTCTCAGTAATCATGCCACCGGCCTCGCGCTGTTCTCCCGCGGCCGTCAGCCTCGTCCTGCTCGCCACCGTAAACATGATGAATGAATGGCGACTGTAGAACGCAAAAGCCGAATCCCGGACATTTTGGACGATCTCTAAATCCCTCTCAAACTCATCACGTAGGCTAGCTTTGTTGTTTTAAACTGCGCACTCTTACCGGTAGGCGTGGCCTCCTGAGACAGCGAAGCAAGTGCATTCTGGGAGTTGTTGTCTTTCATCCACATAAGCCAAAAATACATTTTCTGGCTTTTCTCAGTCTAGAAAGCTCCAAATTAAAAAATTTCTTCACATTTCTTCTACTTAAATGACCTATTTTAAATACACATTCATCTTCCCAGAGGTGAAGTATCCCTTTAAAGCGACAGACGACAAAACTGCAGAGCATTATTATACTGCTGGCATTAAAATGTGTGAAAACTCCTGTATTAGAGCATCAATTCATTAGTTTAGTAACATCATAAAATAAAACTCTATTGGCAACAACAACAACTGAGTTTTTGTGCTTTATGTGTGAAGAGCTTTTCCTGTGACACACATATGGGACCGTTACTGAAGCATTTCAAAGCCAGTAACCTATGGAGATGCAGCCTATGTAGAAAGAAGGCTTTGAAGTGTAAGAGTGTGAGTGTGAGAGTGTGTGAGTGTGTGAGTGTGTGTGTGTGTGTGTGTGTGTGTGTGTGTGTGTGTGTGTGTGTGTGTGTGTGGACATGTTTTTCTACACCGGTGGGGACTTAAACCTGAATGCACACAGACTCATGGGGACTCGTGTCACCGTGGGGACCTAAATTGAGGTCCCCATGGGTACAAAAGCTTATAAATCATACAGAATTAGTTTTTTTGAAAATGTAAAAATGCAGAATGTCTCCTGTGATGGGTAGGTTTAGGGATAGGGGCAGTGTAAGGGGATAGAATATACAGTTTGTACAGTATAAAAACCATTACGTCTATGGAGAGTCCTCACAAAGATAGTGCACCAGACATATGTGTGTGTGTGTGTGTGTGTGTGTGTGTGTGTGTGTGTGTGTGTGTGTGTGTGTGTGTGTGTGTGTGTGTGTGTGTGTGTGTGTGTGTGTGTACCCTGTGTATGATGCCGGCAGCATGTAGGTGTTTGATGCCGCAGAGCATCTGATAAAGCAGGTAAGAGAGTCTCTCGTGGTCCAGCTCCATCTGAATGACCTGGCACAGGTTTGCATCCATCAGCTCCATCACCAGATAACTGAGGACAGGAGACGAAGGAAAAGGAGTGAGGAACACAAAAATAAACAAGCATACATGCACATACTTGGGATTTATGTGGGTAACTAAGCTCTGACAAACATGACAAACATATGCATGCTACTGTGGTAAATGTAATAATCGCACAGACCGATTTTTTATATTACGTGCAACATATATGTGACCCTGGATCACAAAACCAGTCACATGTCGCACGGGCAATAGCCAACAATACGTTGTATGGGTCAAAATTATCGATTTTTCTTTTATGCCAAAAATCATTAAGATAATAAGTAAAGATCATGTTCCATGAAGATATTTTGTAAATTCCCTTCAGTAAATATATAAAACATTTATTTTTGTGAGTGAATGCAGCACAATCACGATTTTTTTGCACCCTCAGATTCCAGATTTACAAATAGTCGTATCGTATCTCGGCTAAATATTGTCATATCCTAACAAACCACACATCAATGGAAAGCTTATTTATTCAGCGTTCAGATGATACATCTCAATTTCAAATTGACCCATGTGACTGGTTTTGTGGTCTAGGGTCACATATATACACTCACCTAAAGGATTATTAGGAACACCATACTAATACTGTGTTTGACCCCCTTTCGCCTTCAGAACTGCCTTAATTCTACGTGGCATTGATTCAACAAGGTGCTGAAAGCATTCTTTAGAAATGCTGGCCCATATTGATAGGATAGCATCTTGCAGTTGATGGAGATTTGTGGGATGCACATCCAGGGCACGAAGCTCCCGTTCCACCACATCCCAAAGATGCTCTATTGGGTTGAGATCTGGTGACTGTGGGGGCCATTTTAGTACAGTGAACTCATTGTCATGTTCAAGAAACCAATTTGAAATGATTCGAGCTTTGTGACATGGTGCATTATCCTGCTGGAAGTAGCCATCAGAGGATGGGTACATGGTGGTCATAAAGGGATGGACATGGTCAGAAACAATGCTCAGGTAGGCCGTGGCATTTAAACGATGCCCAATTGGCACTAAGGGGCCTAAAGTGTGCCAAGAAAACATCCCCCACACCATTACACCACCACCACCAGCCTGCACAGTGGTAACAAGGCATGATGGATCCATGTTCTCATTCTGTTTACGCCAAATTCTGACTCTACCATCTGAATGTCTCAACAGAAATCGAGACTCATCAGACCAGGCAACATTTTTCCAGTCTTCAACTGTCCAATTTTGGTGAGCTCGTGCAAATTGTAGCCTCTTTTTCCTATTTGTAGTGGAGATGAGTGGTACCCGGTGGGGTCTTCTGCTGTTGTAGCCCATCCGCCTCAAGGTTGTGCGTGTTGTGGCTTCACAAATGCTTTGCTGCATACCTCGGTTGTAACGAGTGGTTATTTCAGTCAAAGTTGCTCTTCTATCAGCTTGAATCAGTCGGCCCATTCTCCTCTGACCTCTAGCATCAACAAGGCATTTTCGCCCACAGGACTGCCGCATACTGGATGTTTTTCCCTTTTCACACCATTCTTTGTAAACCATAGAAATGGTTGTGCGTGAAAATCCCAGTAACTGAGCAGATTTTGAAATACTCAGACCGGCCAGTCTGGCACCAACAACCATGCCACGCTCAAAATTGCTTAAATCACCTTTCTTTCCCATTCTGACATTCAATTTGGAGTTCAGGAGATTGTCTTGACCAGGACCACACCCCTAAATGCATTGAAGCAACTGCCATGTGATTGGTTGATTAGATAATTGCATTAATGAGAAATTGAACAGGTGTTCCTAATAATCCTTTAGGTGATTGTATGTCGCACTGTACTACAGCCCTGATCTTGTCACACAGTGAATTTGAATTAATCCAAGGCCAAACTTATATTACGCGTTATGCATTTTACAAGTCAAAAGGCATTTCAGTTCCATTCTAATTCACAGCAGAAAAGAAAACTTACACATCCTGGAATTCTTCAAGTGTCTTCTGTGGTGTGAACACATTTAACAAGCCAATTATCTGTGAAATGAAAGCACACTGCGTGAAAGACGTGCATGTGCTGTGAGGTTAACCTGGTTGGATTTGTCACATCTATGAGGATATCAAGTTCTTACTATCCAAACTATATCATTACAAAATTAACTTCAACATACACTAATACTCAAAACTTTGCGGATTTATTTTCTTAAATAAATTAATACTTTTATTCAGCAAGGATGCATTAAATTGATCTAAAGTGTCTGCAAACAAATTTATAATGTTACAAAAAACTCTGTGTAATAAATGTTTTTCCTTCTTTTCTGCTCTTTCTATTAAGAATCCTGAGAAAAAAGTATCACCATTTCCACAAAAATATGAAGCTGCACAACATGATAATAATAATAATAATGGTGTGTTTAATGAGCAGCAAATCAGCATATTTAGAATGATTTCTGAAGGATCATGTGACACTGAAGACTGGAGTAATGATGCTGAAAATTCAGCTTTGATCACAGAAATAAATTACATTTACATTAAAATATATATAAATAAATTGAAACAGAACGAAACATGTCTTACGTTTTTGTGGTTGACACATTTCATCAGAACCAGTTCTCTGTAGGCCCGTTTGGCATGGGTTTGGTTCTGAAAGGGTCGGCTAAGTTTCTTAATTGCAACATTTCGTTCAAGGACGTGGTCATATGCAGAGCTTTTAAAAAAAAATAAAAAAAATAATTCATTTAACACACTTTCTTTTATGAGCCATTTTTATGATAATCTGCTTCTTTCATATTTTACAGGCTAATAAATTCATTCAACTTACCAGACGATGCCTTGAGCTCCAGACCCGATTGGCCTTAGATTCTGATAGCGCTTCAAAACGGTGAATGTTGAATCTCCTACATCTATGCTGTAATACTCTTTCTCACGCTTATTCCTGTTCATGTTGAAAACCGTACTGACTGTTTCTTGGGCATTCAAGAAAAACTTCACCTTCAAAATCTGAAAAGACAAAAAGACAAAAAGAAATGAGTGAGTTGAACACCTTCATCTGGTCCTGGTCTGGATTGGTTGTGTGTTTACCATTGAAAAGAGAGAACAACATATTAACTTGGTTTGTGATCACAGAAACTTGACCTTCAAAGTTAGGGAAAATTCATAAAAGCAGCTGCATGTAACATACAGCACCATATAGAAGAGATTTAAGTATAATTGCAATTAATGTATTTTGCCATTAAACTTTCCAAAGTTTCTTTGTCATTAGACTAGTTTCATGATCTTTCACAATCTGTGAGTTTATAAGATTAAGACGCATGTAAGATCAAAATAATGTTATCGTTATCAGCCCGATAAGAAACTTTGGGCAATATGTAATGGATTTCCTTCACTTTAGATGTTCAACATGATGGTTTTGGATTGCTTGAGAAAAAAAAAAAGAAAAAGGAAATTACAGTTAAGTGTATAACATGCGCAGCGCAAGTCTGTCATATAGGCTACATAAAATCATAATCAGAACATCATTATAATTGTGTGTTTGGGACATGGCTATTAATAGTGAGATTTTTGTTTTTGTAATCAGGCTCTCAAAATTATATACAAATTTGGATTTAGATTTATCAGCCAATATATATATATCGGTTATCGGGTTTGACGATCGAAGAGGCGATACAGAAGAGACGCCTGCGGCGGATCGGGCACGTGTGCCAAGTGGACAGCGCCAGACCGCCATTCAAACTACTCTGGTGCCGACGACCACCAATGTGGAAGGAAGGTACACCGCTATGCGTCGAAGAAGACCTGGGGAAGCAAGTCGAAGACGACCTCAAAAACTGTCGTCTTACCCTTGCGGACGCCAAGACCCTATCCACCGACCATCAAGTTGTGAAAGAAGCCGAGAGTCATGAAGAAAAAGAGAGAAGAATATGATTAACATGATGAAATACATGCTTTATTTTTAACTAGATGAAAGAAATCCAGAGCAAAGGCATAAATATCAAGATAAATATTGAATATCATCAAAATGGTGCAAAATATCAATATATTTTATTCATGCACTGCCACGAAAGTCTATGCAAATACCGAAGCGCTGTGGAAAGTGGGTGACGAATCTGACCTAAGAAGCATCAGCTTAACGCATCGTCAGCGTTATAGTGACTTGAAGCAGAAATACATATTTAAACAGGTACACTATTCAGGGAACTGTGCAAACAAATTACCCAGGCTGAGACAGTCATTACTCAAATTTAGCATATTATGCTGAGGATTGCAGTGACTTACCCTCTTTACATCGGTATACAGGACAGCCTGTACATGTGATTTTCTGTTCACATGGTGCATTTTTTTCCACTCAAGGCATATATCAAGGATCCCTAACATGACATTACACGTGTTTGGCAAATGCTTTAAGGAATCAGAAGAGCAGGATGGTTTATTTGACCCTAAAAGCATTATACAGTACAGAATAGAAGACAGTGAAAACTAGGGCTGCAACTAATGATCGTTTTAATAATCGATTATCTGTTGGTTATTTATTTCCACGATTAATCAAAACGTTTTTTTTTATTTTTTTTTATAATAAATGTTACTCCACATCCTGAAAACAAATATAGTGAATGTATCTCTATCTGTGTCGGCTACGCTTTACACAAAAGGAAACATTACATTGTAAAACCAAAATTTGTCCACATTATTTAGTCTAAGTTAAAATCACTAAACATAAAAATGATAAAAAAAAGAAACATGAAAGCATAGACAAAATGTTAACTCGTATTAACTCTTACCAGCCTAACTTCTCCCAAAATAACTCATATTATTGGTGCGTTCAAGTCCTCCTGGGAAGTACGTATTTACAACGTCAGGTGCGTTCAAGGAACTTTCATCGGTGCAAGAAGATGGCACTGTACCTTCTCTAAATTAAATACAGCAATGATCTTAAACTCTACTACTTTTAATTAAAAAAAAAAAAATATGGGGTGTTTTGCTTTTTTTAAGCTTTTAATCAATTTATGAGGCCACTGTAAACTTTATTTTTTACACATATTACAATCCTATTGTAATTCAATTAGCTTATTTTGCTGTAAATAAAAAAGCTGACAGTGTCACTGCTAAATACCTTCAAGTATTGCTGTATTCCGACATGTTTCTCACTGACGCGCCTCCAATTTGTAAGCTCGGGGCTTAAAGAAAATCCCGAGCTTAGTTCTCACTCGTATTTCCCACTTTTTGGTGGCGTTCAACTCATAAATTCAATCTTTCCAAAATGACTTGAATGCACCATGTGTCCTCCGCTATATTTCAGATGCGCTTGCTTTGTCCATAGAAATGTGTTACTGTAGACTTAATTGATCAAACTCGTTGCTTATTTTCATTATTGATTATCATCAATTAGGCCTCATACTTGCAGCCCTAAATTGAACTAAATCTTATTTAAATCCATTAACACATTTCAGCACACTGTTCAATGGTGCATCAATACCTGAGGGATCAGGTTTCAATTGAAGTTTAATTCATACTTCAGATTTCAGAGACTGCATTCTTTAACATCAATGTGAATGGAAAGTGTCAATCATCTCCTAAAATAATATTGAGAACCGCACCCAAATGCCCTGAATTCAACATCTCACAACACCATCCATCCACCAACAAACAATGACCTCAATTTCTCTGATCTGGACTCCTCACACCTCCAGATGAGTCTTGCGTTGAAATCAAATCAAAATTGCTGTATGTATACTGTGAAAGACAATCTGTTCTGTACTATCAGAGCACAGCGAGTTATGCATGCTCACAAATGGCTGTCTCTCAAAACTCAACGAGCTTCATACATAAACAGCATTTTTGGGGCATTATAGGCATGATAAGAAAAAATGCTGTCAGCTCACTAGGTTTCGAGACACAGTATTCAATCTAGGATCTCAAACTTACACATCATGTCATTTGCAGAATGACAAATGGGTAGATTTACCATGTTTTAGTACCATAAAACACCATGTTTAAGACATTTGCGATGATATTTGATGAAAAGTACCATGTAAATATCATTGTATCCAGTACCATGGAGCATATATGTATAAGACTTAGTATTACTACCATCACTGTACCACGGAATCAGTCCATGTGCCATGTCGATATGTAAAACACATTATTGTAAAGCACAATAATCCTCAATGAGTGAAATAACGCGCTAAGATATTATTCTCCCAATTGACTAGCTTAAACTAGCGAGTCAACGGTGTTTACTGTGGTGTTTTACAGCAGCAATTCAGGGTTACCCTCCCCCACAACCCACCTTAAAAACATCAGCGGTAAAACTGCCAGTGTTTACTCACCCTCTTAAAAGATATGCAGACGATTCAAGAGATGGTTCATAAAAGGACAAGCGTCTTCTTCACACAGAGCACTGCAGTTCGTTGTATTCGTCTTGTTTTCCACTTGAAGACACAAGCTCTGCGATCACTGTGCTTCCGTCCACTGGCAGGCCTTGAGCTGCGGACACTTGCGTACTACGTCACCGTAACTCTGCGTGAATGTGACGTGCGCAGTTTCTGCGTTCTTCCCGACGTCATCGATCGAGGTCGTGCGATGACGTCGCGTTTCTTGTGTACTACTGACTGTTGAAAGAAATCGCTATAGCTAGGCTTTCTTTTGTGTTTCTTGTTAGATTTCATAACTAACACAGAAACTAAACAAGAGAAGGAAATGAGTACATCGACATTTTACCTTCTAAAACCTTTGAAGATGTCAAGACTGGACAAGAAGTGAATAGGGTAAAAGTTTAACTTCCCCAGTACAGTTCATTAATCACAAATACAAATGTTGTTTACATATACTACAAATTACACATTATCTACTTAAATATGGACTAATTTGAATACATTTGCAGAATGTGTATTGACAGATAGTAGATTTAAAGCTGTTTACGTTAAGGAATTCTCTTTCTCTTTTGGATCAATACATAAAATCAGAAATACTACAGCATTAAAGAGAATAAAATAAAATAAATGTTACAAAAATCAGGCGAATGATAAATAAACAAACCTGTAAAAGCGTATAGAATATAGATAGTTTCTATAAAGTTTGGTGCATGAAAGTGCTGCCGAAGTGGAGATTTCTGAAGAATAAAAAATTCATTTTTGAGAAAGCATCCTTTAAAGATATGTATTGTAACACTTAAATGTGTATTTTTGAGATGTTTTCTTTCAACTAGTCTGAAGAAAGACGTTGTGGAAGCAAAATAGCATTAGAAAATATGTTATAGTATAGAAACATGCATAAATTGTGTGTGTGTGTGTGTGTGTGTGTGTGTGTGTGTGTGTGTGTGTGTGTGTGTGTGTGTGTGTTTTAATGCATGTTTACATACTTTTGCACTTGGAAAGCTGCATCCTATTATTTCTTTTACAGGTCAATGCTGTGTGGATAATAATTCAGTAATTAATGCGACAAAAGTAACACATTCGAGGGATATCCCTCTTAAACCTTTCAGTCATACATAACATTCTGTAAATGCATCATATTATGAGAATATACAGTACAGGACAGTAGTGAAACAGTCACAGTTCACATCTGTTGGGTTAGATTAGTGAAGGTCTGGGGGGGTCAGGGGGTTTGGACACACTGATTGGTCGCCCACTGGCCTTTTCTAATCCAATTGAGTTCTTATGGCAGGGCTCTAAGAATAGGACTAATTAAGCTAAAACACTGCTGTGACAACATTTCAATGGAGGAAATGCTCCTGGATAATAACCCGTGATATCGATAATTATAAAAGGAGTGTTTTTGTTGGTATGCAGTTGAGAGGGACAGAGCAAGATGCTTGAAAGGATTTTAACAGAGCAGAAGATATCCGGAGGACAACTCTGCGTATATCGAATGTAGAAAGGTAATCATGCTTTACAACTTGTCCTTGAACGTTTAATGTTACATAGTCATAGATAAATACATTGTCTTAGCACACAGAAATGTGGCAAGCACAGTATTAGTGGAGAACATAAAACTGGAATGAGATGGCCATCTTCTCTCTATTAAATATTTAACAGCATTAATAACAATTATTTATTTTCCCTTAGCAAAACGGTTTTAAACCCCCTGGCACAGTTATACCATTTATGGCAGGCACAATAATGAAGTTTGGAGTGTGTTTGCCTATTAATGGCAGTTATAATATCCTTTGCTTGAGAAACAGTAGGCTATTAGGCCTACATCTCATTCTTTTCAACACAACTCTTACAGACAGTCCACACCAGATAGGTGATGCGTTTTTGCCAACGTTAATATTTCAGTGCAGAAGACAAGTTGAACTCGGTGCAAGTTTTTAAATCACAGTATCATTCTGTCAAGAAGAGAAAATCATGACAAACATTCATTTCAAAATGTATACGGTTGAGGTAAAACTCTTGAAATAAGTGTATTGTAGTAAAGGAAAGACTGTTTCAGTCATACTTTAGATTTGTGTCCAATTCCCACTATTAACTACGACTTTTGCCTCAATAAACTCCTAATTATTACTTATTAATAGTTAGTAAGGTAGTTGTTAAGTTTAGGTGTTGGGTGATTAAGGGATGTAGAATATGATCATGAAGAATAAGGCATTAATATGTGCTTTATAAGTACTAATAAACAGTCAATATCCTAGTAATATGCATGCTAATAAGCAACTAGTTAATAGTGAGAATTGGACCTTAAACTAAAGTGTTACCACTGTTTCTACTCCATGATTCAATGCAAGTGACAGTCCTGAGGGGCAAAATCATGCTAATCCACTACGGAGGCCAACCGGCATTTTACTGCATAAATGCAATTACAAATCACTATAAATCAGTCTTATACAGTAGAACAAGATGCTTTAAAGTAATACCGAAAATATTTAGACTCAACCTTTGTACTCTTTGAGCCTGCATACTGGAAAAAACCTCATTCATTCTTTTGGAGGAAATTGTCATATGTTGTAACATACAGCATGGATGTCAATGACAACTGTCTTTTAATTAGCATTTTTATGGTGCTTTAACTTTAGATAGAAGACACATTAGAGCAAATCCACCAGGCTCTGTCAAAGCCAATTACTAGAGGAGAAGTCTTGCATGCAAGTGTGCAAAAGTGATACTGACATGGTGAAGAGAAGATGTGCAGTGTTTAGTAGAGGTCGACCAATTCGTCGGTTTTGCCGATATATCGGTACCGATAGTTGATTCGTGGAACTATCGTTATCGGTAAAAATCCGTCATCCGGGTTACGTCCCTAGCTGAGAAGAGTGCGCTGTCATTACAAGAGAAGAGACTGCTGGCATTATACAGAGCGAGAGCGGACAAATCTAGAGGACAAATAACAAACTATCACTGGCTGAGTTGTTTATTTAAACACATGAGGCTGGACGAGAGATCGCACACAGCACGGAGAGCGCTGACACCTCAGATGCGCATTTAAAACACAGACAGCGAAACAGAACACTACAGTACATATTGCCATAAAGTCATTAATTTGTTGACTAGAAGCTGCATTAACAGAGAAAGAACAGAAGTATGTTTGCCGTCGAGGCTGTGAGGACTCTAACATTAGTACCTCAAGCGGTTAAAACAATGTGACAAAAACACACGCAAACCTGACCCAAATGTTTAATGTCGCAATTGTTACCATCTATTTGCATTAGTTTATATCCAGCTGGCAACTTTTATGCATTCATTAGCCAGGGAAGTCGCATATTTAAAGCTAGTGACGTGATTGCTTTCTCAACATTGATATGTTCATGTAGCCGACAGAAACATAAATTCTTTTTTATCACTGCAATACATATTGTTATTTTGATTAGATAGCCTAAACATCAAGTGTTCTAATATAGAAGCAAATAAAGTTAGAGACTATACATGTAATATAGGCCTACATATATGTAATTTTAATGCACTGGCCTTTGCAGATATTTAAATATGGCCATCTTTTAGCATAGCAGACTCTTTGGATTTATATGAAGTGGTAACACTACATTTTTAGCATTAACTAAGGTTAATAAATGTTATATATTGTTCATTGTTAGTTTGTTCATTTCAACATTTACTAATACATTTTAAATTGAGTTTTAATTTTTATTTGATCTGTTAATGTACTATGAACTAACATGAATGATCAAGGTACAATTGTATTGCTCAAATATTAATACATGCTGTAAAAAATGTATATTGCATAATGCATTTAGTTCATGAAAGCTAATGCATCCTTGTTAACAAATGGGACTTGCAAAGTGTTACCTTATGAAATTTACGTATGTTTCTAGGTTATAGCTAAAGAAACCTGTTAAATTTTAATGTTTAAATTATTTTCCGTAGAATTCGTTCTGTAGAACTTCTCATTTTAATACATTCATATTTATTTCATTTAGCACATTTCAGTTCAGCACTGTTTTACTTTGTGTTTTACTTGTGAGTGTTATGTTTGTTTTTAATACAGTATCCTTTTTTAAATGATCGGTTGATTAATCGGTTATCGGCACGTACGGTCAAACCTAGTATTGGTAAAATCCACTATCGGTCGACCTCTAGTGTTTAATGCTTTCTTACGTTCTATGCAAGCAAGGTAATTCCCCCATTTAACTCCTGTGGTAAAGAGGTTTGCTGGAGACTGTGCTTTTGCTAATCATAGCTTGCCAATTTACGCAAATGCAATGAAGGTTACATGTAGTGTAATGATGGACCTTTTAAAGTTTAGGTTGCAGTCATCTGCTATCAAAGGGACATTTCATTCAAAAATGAAAATTCTGTCATAGAATTCTGTCAGCTCACACTCTTGTCATTCCTAATGTGTAACACAAAAGAAGATGCTTAAACGTGTCCATGTTCGAGTGTTGTTTTGGACCCCATTGACTTTCATATGGACACTCAAAATGGTACTCAAAAATGTTGCTAGCTTATGGAAGTGAGTAATTGAGGAAAAAGTATGTGAATTAATGTGTATTTTCCTTGAATTTCTGCATACGGTGGTCAATAAATTGGATGTGACCTTCAAATAAGCAACAGCCAAGATAGTCTGCAAGTAAAACACAATGATATGTGAACAAACTCTGTAATGTTCTCAGTGAAGGGTGGAAAGAGTATGTGAATCCCTAGGCTAACGATGTCTCCAAAAGTTAGGCTAATTGGCATTACGAGTCAAAGAACCTGGAGTCTAAAGAGAGATTGAAGGTGTTTCCTGCCAAACAAGTGAAAAACAGTTATGAAATCCAAGGGTTCCCTTAGGAAAATTGCTTAATTGAGTTGAATATGTACTTTGTAGTGTCAGAAAGTAGATGTAATTTAAGTTTAAATGACTTAAACATCCAAGTTGATTTTACTTAAGGCACCCACCTTTTTTACAGTGTAAGTTTGATAATCTTTTGTCATGCTTTACTAGAGAAGTACACTTATTTTCATATGTTGACTAACAGACCAAAGCACATACTTGATTATAAAACTTGAATTAAAAATGACTTGATTATGATTTAACTGTAGTGTGTTATTTGATATTGCATTTAAAGGATAACTGTTGCCAAAATGCAACCTATAGGGTCTTTTTGACCTAGACTTAGACACAACATGAAACTTTGCTCAAAGTTTCACCAGAGGCTCTACACATGAACTCGAGCATTGAGAACATTGTTTGTGTACACAGAGTTTACTAAAAAGAAAGATTTTGAACAACTCACAGTAGCTGTGTCCGCCGGCATTTTGACAGTCAAAAATAGTCGATCTCCGAATGTGAATGAACTGACTCTGAATTTATGCTTCTTATATGAGCATCCTTTTTCGAATACAAGGTCAATATTGCTTTTCACTAATGACAAAACAACAAATTAGCCGTTGAATTTATATGGAACTAAGCTTTAGGAGCTTTCCATCTTTACTCTCCTCCCTGTTACGTTGCATTCGGAGATCGACTATTTTTGACTGTCAAAATGCCGGCGGACACAGCTACAGTGAGTTGTTCAAAATCTTTTTTTTAATTAAACTCTGTGTACACAAACAATGTTCTCAATGCTGGAGTTCATGTGTAGAGCCCCTGGTGATACTTCGAGCAAAGTTTCATGTTGTGTCAAGCCTTCTTAGTGTTTTAAAAGTAGCGATTTTTATGCTATCATAGTCGTGCCCCAATCACTCCCATTCAAAAGGCAATTTGACCGAAAACTAAAATACGGTGAATCTTAAAAGTGGCGTTTCCATTCTAATTATGCTTTTAAACGAAAGTTTGCCTCGGGTATATTATCAAAAAGACCCTAGGTTGCATTTTGGCGACAGTTATCCTTTAAAGTTAATATATTTTGTATGTACTAAATTTCAACTTCATCACTACAAATGTGTAGCTAACATAAATATACATAAAAATATAGTAAATAAATAACCATGACATACAAGTTACAACAGAAATTGCATAAAGTATATTTTAGTTTGCCATAAATGCTAGTCAGTACATTCAGCAGTATACTTTAACCACAGACAAATGAAGTAAATTTGAAATAACATATAACGATCAAAAAAGCACTCTTAAGTTCAACTAACTGTATTTAATATGAATTTACACTATAACACATTTTCATTCAATTGTAAATAACATGCAATTAAGTGTCTGAAAACATTACATTCGGTTCACACTTTTAAAGTGTATTAAAGGGATAGTTCACTTTGAAATAAAATGTTGGTATGTTTTAGCTTACCTCAAGGGCATCCAAGATGTAGGTGTCTTTTTTTCCGCAGTAGTTTCAATTTTGATATTTTTAGGTCAAACCGTTCTTGTCTGTCAGTCATTTCATGCAGGTCTGTGGTCACTGTCTCAAAGAGCATGCACAGAGTCCAAATTAAACAATTCCCCATCGTAAGTACACATTGATGGCCTAAGACACGAGACGAGCGGTTTGTGTGAGAAAATGAACAGTATTTATATTGTTTTTACCTCTTGTAACACAGCCACGTCCAAGTAATCTGAGGGCGCGAGCGCTTCCTGGTGTGTGACGTGTGTGCAGACTGGTGCATAGATATATACACTAGATGACGCCTTGGCTACGGCAGTTCATTGGAACGAATGTCTTTAATGCAACATTTAGTGTATATATATATATCTATGCACCAGTCTGCGCACACGACACACAGCAGGATGCGCGCGCGCCCTCAGATCACTTGGACGTGGCTGTGTTACAAGAGGTAAAAACGATATAAATACTGTTCGTTTTCTCACACAAACCGCTCGTTTCGTGTCTTAGGCCATCAATGTGTACTTACGATGGGGAATTGTTTAATTTGGACGGTGGGGAATTGTTTTAATTTGGACTCTGTGCATGCTCTTTGAGACCGTGACCACAGACCTGCATGATATGACTGTCAGACAAGAACTTTCAAAGTGAACTATCCCTTTAATTCCATACTCTTTTTAAAAGTATGCTAAAGTGTAGGAAGGGAGGGAAAACCAGTTATGAAATCCAGCTCAACCTTTTCATGCATGTGTGCGCTGTTGTAATGTGCTTGTGTGTGTTTTGCATCTGGCAGAATGAGCATGTTTGTGACCCTGGCGGAAGTGCTGGAGTCACGAGGAGCACCTCTGGAGGAGGACGAGGTCTGGGCTCTCCTCCTAGGGGCTGCAGAAGTCTTGATAGACATCTCCAGTAAAGGTAGAATGCTCTTTCATCTCTTTTTCATGCTCTTATCCATCATTGCCAACATAATCTGTCACCATTGTACCTCCTTCCCTTCATCCAGATCCTGGTAACATGTGCTGTGTCATCAGCCCCGGCTCCATGCTCCTTTCTGCACTCGGCAGGATTGCCTTCAAGACCTGTGGCCGATCTGAGGCCGTGGGATCCTTCACTTCCCCAGAACTGTCACAGAGCAACACTTCCCCCAGGACACAGGCCACGGAGAAGGTGAGTTGGCCTACAATTATGGTAGATAGCCTGACCTTTTTGCTGAATGTTAAAGGGTTAGTTCACCCAAAAATGAAAACTCTCACCCTCATGTTGTTCCAACCCTGTAAGACTTTCGTTCATCTTCGGAACACAAATTAAGATATTTTTGATGAAATCTGAGAGCTGTCTCACTAGGTAATCGATATCTGCCATCCCAGAAAAGTTAGTAAAGACATCGTTAAAATAGTCCAAGTGACTACAGTGGCTCAACCTTAAGTTTATCAAGCGACGAGAATACTTTTTCTTTACTTTACATTTTCTTCTGTGTTCCTCTGAGTGAGTTCACGTAGTGTAACAGCGCAGCGCTTCTGGGTTGTACGTCAGAACGTAGGCTCACTATTGGCCGACGCTGGTCATGTGTGTGATGCTGGCCAATAGTGAGCCTACATTCTGACGTTTACATTGTTTTTTTGGCGCACAAAAAGTATTCTCGTCGCTGGATAAACTTAAGGTTGAGCCACTGTAGTCACTTGGACTATTTTAACGATGTCTTTACTAACTTTTCTGGGATGGCAGATATCGATTAAATAGCAGGCTCAGTTCACC
Source organism: Squalius cephalus (assembly GCF_949319135.1). NCBI lineage: Eukaryota > Metazoa > Chordata > Actinopteri > Cypriniformes > Leuciscidae > Squalius > Squalius cephalus. Next base: position 3,274,126 of record NC_137140.1, read on the forward strand.
CAAAACTTCTGTCATTAATTACTCACCCTCATGTTGTTCCAAACCCGTAAGATTTTCTTCAGAACGCAAATGAAGATCTTTATGTTGAACCTTCAAAACCTTCAAAGGTTCACTTCAGAATTAAAATTTCCTGATTATTTACTCACCCCCACATCATCCAAGATGTTTATGTCTTTCTTTCTTCAGTCGAAAAGAAATTAAAGGGGTGGTATAATGCCCTTTTCACAAGATGTAAAATAAGTCTCTGATGTCCCCAGAGTGTGTGTGTGAAGTTTTAGCTCAAAATACCCCACAGATATTTTTATATAGCATGTTAAAATTGTCACTTTTTGAGGGTGAGCAAAAACGCACCGTTTTGTGTCTGTTCCTTTAAATGCAAATGAGCTGCAGCTCCCGGCACAGGGGGCGGAGCTACAACAGCTTGCACTCACACGGAGAAAAATGTCAAAAACTTTTAGCCTTTTATGTTCAAACCGGAAGATGAAAAGATGGAGAGATGGAAGATAGATGGAGAGACTCAAGAAGAAGTGAAAACATATAGACAACATTTCTGAATGGTTAGTTGATGAACTTATGAAGCTGATGTGTAGTTATCTTCTAGTCATTGATTAGTGTATTCTGTCTTGATAATCTATAAATCATGTTCCTGGGGGTGGGGTTTATGTAAAATGTAGGGTTGGTGATGTCACTAACCCGGGAGGAATGTGGTGTAGTCTCTACCAGCCGTTTGTTGTAGTCGTTAAAAAGCGATTTCTTTAAAAGCAAATATCTCCCTTTGCTTTGAACTTTGAGCGTTATAACTTTGCAGATGTTGTTTATGCTCAAACAGCAACATTACACACTAATTAAAGTTAAAAAAGTGAAATCATATTCAGCCACCCCTTCAAGGTTTTTGAGGAAACATTCCAGGATTTTTCTTCATATAGTGGACTTCAACAGGAATTGTGACCTTTCAACGTGATGACGTAATGCGTGGCGCATGACAGATCTTGTGCAAGAAGAGCATTTGTGGCTAAAAAGTATATAAATGTTTTTTTGTTTTTTTTTAATGACATGGTTTGGCTAGATAAGACTCTTACTGTACGTTCACACCGCCGCCGACTTAAGCTTCAGCCGACTTAGCTTCAGAGAAGCTCTGGCCGCCCTGTCAAAATTGTCAAAAAGTACGGGGAAGCTTGTTGACGCTTGTTTACGCTTTGGCCGCTCTGAAAGTCTGTGTCATACCATGAAATGTAAACAGAAAAAAAAACAAGGAATACATTTGATACTAGAGACCTTTTATAATGACAGCATTTTTATAACCGTTTTGGTCGGGAAAAAAATAATAATTAGCTATTATTATTAATAGTGAGTGCGCGCGCGCGGCCAGGGCTCTCTCTCTCCGCTCGTTCTTATATATGCCCTGTCACGCGCGCCCTGTTAAACTGACAGGACTTAAAAACACATGCAAAGATAAACTTTCACTCTATGATGGTTAAACTGTGCAATTAATCCGATAATGATAGGAAAGCCCAGCAACGGCGATGATCAGCTTCTCCTCCATTTTCTCGGAACTAATGTTTTGGTAGGAACAAAAGTTTACATCGTATGTTTCTCCGGAACCAGCCAGCGCGAAGGACGTCTATATTCCGATTGGTTGCTGGCGTTTGCCGCTGCTTGCCGCTGAACCGCGTCATAGCTCATTACCATAAAGTTGAGCTACTTTCTGTACGACGCTCTGGTCGCTCAAAACGCGACGCCGATGGTTTTGACGCTCCTTGCAGCTGAGAGAAGCCAGCTTCCATTGAAAATGAATGACTTCCGGTAACTTTGGAAGCTCAAGTCGGCGGCGGTGTGAACGTACAGTAATTCCTCGGCTCGGCACTGTAACTGCAATGGGCTTTATGCACAGCTGCACTACTTCCTGAACTTCAGGCAGGTCCTTTGTTTCCTGTCTGACATTATTGGACAAACTGATTAATCCAGGTGGTCAGGCACACCTGGATTAATCAGTTTGTCCAATAATGTCAGACAGGAAACAAAGGACCTGCCTGAAGTTCAGGAAGTAGTGCAGCTGTGCATAAAGCCCATTAGGACCTTCAAACTGTTGGACCCCATTGAAGTCCATTATATGCAGAAAAATCCTGATGTTTTCCTCAAAAACCTTAATTTCTTTTCGACTGAAGAAAGAAATACATGAACATCTTGGATGACGTGGGGGTGAGTAAATTATCAGGAAATTTGAATTCTGAAGTGAAGTAGAAGATGCACTTTTCAAGCATAGTGTATGGCAAAGAATTCAGCATTTATTTGCTCTGATTATAGATGGTGGTTTACTCACTAGGCATGACTCTCTATTGGGCAGTAGATTATCAACTTCCACAAAATCAGGTGGGTTCCTCTTCTTCACAAAATCATCTGGTGGTCTTTGGTCATTTTAGACAGAAAATATTTTATAATTTAAATAAATTTTTTGGAATGGACATGAATAGAAATAGAAAAGGCTAAATGGTCTATAAAAATCATCACACTTGGGATCTTCACAGTCAAAAATGACTACCAAAAATTAAATAAATTGGGGAAATACATAAAGATATGAAAATACAGTGCAATTTTTTAGGTACAATCTCCAAATCAGCCACGATGAAGTACTCTTTGATAATGTCTAAATATATATCCAAATGTGAACCTATTAATTATGTCTGAAAATACTTGTATAGGCAACTTGGGAATGCACAACCCTATTACGTATGTTTTCCTTATTTCTCCCACCAGATGGCACCAATCTGCTTGAAATCCCATCAAAATACAAAATATTAAAGAATAAACATTATTGAAGCAAACATTAGTACATTATGTATCTTTTTCTTTTCTTTTTAAATTCAGCTTATTGTGTTCGGTCTGTTTTGTTCGCCGACGATCCCAAGTGTGACCGTGAGGAATACCAGAGGGTAACATCAACATCAAGTCAAATTGAACTCTTTTTGATTTCAGGAATCCATCTTAAAATTAGCATTTATATTTATCAATGATCAAAACTAGCTAACGTCCAGAGCTTATTATTTTTCTACTTCTTTGAACACTTGTAAAACTCTCTGAACACTTATTGCACCTCATCTCCCGCTAGCCTGTCCAGCTCAGCGACGACCTGAACAGCCTTTTACTGAGCATGTGCGAGGATGTGGCTCACAAACGGGTGAACCTCCTGACGTTGCTGGAGACGAGTGAACATCACCATAAGACCGCTGTCCTGCCCCGGCCAGAGAAAGCCATCAGACAGATGGCCGAGGATGTGCTGCAGGTAACGGTGCCGATCTACAGTGATTTAAACATATAATACAATACTAAAAGGGATACTTCACCGATTAGCATTAAGCTTTGTATCAGTAGAAACCCGGTAGTATTTTGGAACGACCGTGCTTCCCTCCCTCATGTCCCCCTGAGACGAGAGATTTCTGTATTGTGTGTCTGGAAAAAAACCTCAGATGACGCAAATATCTTCATTTAGCTCATCAGAGGCTTTTGTGTCCAGAGGCGAGAGACTCCAGCCAGTAGGAGGCGCTCGTCCCGCATGTGTTCAACCCGCCCATAGGGGGATCTCACCATAAAACGCCGTCTTTTCAGTTTCGAGTCGACTAGTAGCCTAGCTGTATCATTTCTTCCGATACTGCCCTCTGTAACCGGTTGGGAGTGTCCTCATAGGGCAGCTCTGGCTTTTCTCAGTCTAGAAGGCACCAACTTAATTTCAACATAATAAAATAATTTCACATTTCTACTACATAAATCACCCAATTTAAATACACATTCATCTTTCCAGCGGTGAAATATCCCTTTAAACAGCATGAAAACATTAGATTACCAGCTAGCACTGAAACAATGTTTTCAGACACTTAATTGCAAGTTATTTACAATTAAATGGAAATGTATTATAATTTACGTTCCTGCGCTTCTATCATGTTTCATATTTCGACCCTCTAGTTGGATTATCTTTGTTTTCATTTTCAATAAATACTGCTGCAACTGGATTTACACCTCTCTTCGTCCCTGCTTACACGTTGCAGAGTGCATATTCAGTGCATTTAAGAATTTTAAATAAAGCCTAATAAAACATTTTGTATACATTTTAATGGATGAAGGGAATGGACCATTTCTGTTTATGTGATTTGTATTTCTAAATTTTAAATTTATGAGTAGGAACAACATTTTTTTTACTCGATAATATGAATAATATGTAAGGATTATTCAATTCAATTTGATGGAATTTTACTATACAATTGAAATTCGTAAATCTTAAAAACCATCTGAAATAATTTTTTGAGTGTAGGTTCACTAAAAGTTCTGTTTATCTTACATATTTTAGTGTTTGTAATGGAAATATTTTAAAACAATGTATGCAGCTTTCCTTTTGAATACGGATCTGACATAATTACTTAACAATAATATTTGCTGAGCACCATTGTTTTTTTTTCTAGGCTGAAAAAAACCCAAATGATTCTGCTCATCTCATAGACCGAAGCCAGATGGTTAGAGAAAGACTTCGGGGTATGTTTCTCAAGTCACTATTTGATCAACTGAAGTTTTTTAAATAACCTCACCAAGTGGCTTTTCTCTTAAAATGAAAGCAAACACTGTCGTATAACCCTCTCTATATCCTTTAGGTGCTTCCTGTCAGAACTCAGTTTGGCCTCTGAAAGGGAACAGCACACCGTCACCAGCAGACTTCAGCAGGTGAGTAGCACTCGACTCATACATTTAACATCATGAAAAACAAAAGTAAGGCAGGACTTGATTTTATCCATTGGGAATTGACTGGATCATGGAAAGTGGGAGATCAGAATCATAGTTGGATGGGAGGAGTTTTGTGACATAATTCAAGGAAAGTTGCCATTTCCAGAGCCATTTTGATAAAAGATTATGAAGACCAAGTTTATTTAATTTAAAGTGATTTGCACTGATGAATTATAGCTTATCAATTTTAATTTTATGTTGACTTTTATGATTTCTTATGTGCATTTATTCCTGTCTCTAATTTAAATAAGATGAGGAAATAATTTGTTACACCATTAAAAAAAATAAGGTCCCATTGGTTAACATTGGTTAATGCATTAATTATCATTAACTAAAAATACATTTGTTACAGTATTTATTAATTTTTGTTAAAGGGATAGTTCGGCCAAAAATGATATTTAACCCATGATTTACTCGCCCTCAAGCCGTTCGAGATGCATATGTCAATCATTTTTCAGACGAACACATTTTCAGTAATTTTAGAAAATGTCTTTGATCTTTCAGTGGTTATAATGTGAAGCTATGGGGTCCACCTCCTTCAAGTCCCAAAATGTGCATGCATCCTTCACAAAAGTAATCCATCCGGCTCCAGGGGGATAAACGAAGGCCTTCTGAGGGTAATCCGTGCGGTTTTGTCGTAAATACAGTATATACATATTTAAAACTTTATAAAGGAAAATATCTTGCTTCCGGCAACGGTCGACGCGCGTTCACGGAGATGGATGCCGGTGTATGACCTAGGACGTAGCGTAGGAAGCGCCGTGACGTAGAACGAGGTACAGCTAAATCAAACACTACGTCCTATGTCATACACCGGCATCAATCTGCCGATGAACGTTGCCGGAAGTAAGATATTTTCATTTATAAAGTTTTAAATATGTATGTATTTACGACAAAACCGCACGGATTACCCTCAGAAGGCCTTCGTTTATCCCCCTGGAGCCGGATGGATTACTTTTGTGAAGGATGCATGCACATTTTGGGACTTGAAGGAGGTGGACCCCATAGCTTCACATTATAACCACTGAAAGATCTAAGACATTTTCTAAAATAAATGAAAATGTGTTCCCTATCCCTTTAATGTTACTTAACAAAAATACAACTGTTTGTTTTAGTTCATGTGAGCTCAGGTCCATTAAATAACATTTATTGACATTGTTTTTTACTTATGTATTACTAAATGTTGAAATTGACATTAAATTGATGCTTTTTGAAGTGTTTTTCATCATTAACTAATGTAATTAACTAATGTTAAAGGGATAGTTCGCCGAAAAATGAAAATTTTGTCATCATTTACTCACCCTCAAGTTGTTGTGACTAAAGAACATTAACCTGTATGAGTTTCTTTCTTCTACTGAACACAAAAGAAGATATTTTAAGGAATGTTGGTAACCGGACAGTTGACGTAGCCATTGACTTCCATAGTATTTTGTTTTTCTTCTACTGGCTACCGCCAACTATTTGATTCCCAACATTCTTTAAAATATCATCTTTTGTGTTAAGCAGAAGAAAGAAACAGGTTTGGAACAATTTGATGGTGAGTAAATGGTGACAGAATTTTTATTTTTGGGTGAACTATCCCTTTAACAGATTGTAAAGTGTTACCAAAGGTTTTAATTAAGATCTAAATTCACTGCTATTTGTCTTCTAGAAGTCATAGTTCACACCAAAGGAGCAGAAACAACACATGGCTGCCCCAAAGTCCTATTCTTGATAGACGGCGTCAGTTCAACTCAAGGCCAAATCAGTTGTTTGGCTCTTCATTTAGCCTTAATGAACGGAAAATAAAGGTAAGGAAGTAAGGGTCAGATTTACTAAACAGGGCAAATTAACGTGAGAGCTTAATCCCTTAAAAGTGCAAATGGGAGTGGAAAGTCCTGCGAGTGATTTACTGACACTGCACACATTAAATAACACAGACGCAGCCCGATCATTTCCATAATGACCAGCGCAATCAAGGGCAGCGCAAATTCACGTAGGGTTGCAAACAAGCAGAGCCGCTGATAATGAAGTGTGTGTGATCTAAAAAAAGGGGCTTCCCAGACAGCAACATAATGTCAGCCCAGATCCGAGCCGCATCTGGTATATGTGGGTTCCACGGGTACCAGATGCGGGCCGGATCTGGGCCGACGCTGTTTCTGTCTGGGTTGAAGTCCCCAAGGAATCAAAATTGAAGTTTTTTGGTTTTAGTATGAATATATTAGCCTTAAGGTTATCTAAAAGTGCAAAATTCGCATTTAGAAGATATAAGCAGTCTCCACAGACATATCAGACCCATTTGAATTCTACCAATTCAAATAAATCACCAACATACATTACACACTTTTCAAACTACACATCCTCAGCATGATTATGATCACTGTTTTGCTTTAGTAACAGTTTCATATTAAATCTAAAAGGGGAATCTATTAGACTGTGGCTGTCATAAGCTGTCAAATGCGGCTTTACCAAGCTCAACAGCTCTGGCCGAGCTTGTTTAAATGTAAATGTTTTTTAAAAATATGCTCGATATGTCCCACCCTGTCTTCCTGTTTCCTGGGAAATTACATCAGCTCATTGAACAACGCTGCACATTTCAAGGCACTTCAGTGGGACTTACTGTTTTTGGGCGTTAAATAATGACACAAACACCAGTAAATTGACGAGCGCAAACCCTAGTAAATCACGTAGCATGATTCATCTAAATATCTTCATCCCACAAATATTGCGTCTGAAAGGGAAACACCTACAAATGCATATGCAATAAAATCAGCCGTAAAAATGAACCCTGTTCACGCCTTTTCTGCATGTCTTCAGTAAATCCCGACAGTAGTTTTTTAACGGCAAAAGAGGGTTTGCGCTGGAGCAAGCTGTTAGTAAATCTGCCCTGAATGTCCCCTTATTATTACATATCTCTTGGCTTATAAATTGTACCGTTCAGGATTTTTGACTGTTTCTTGTGTGTGGTCGTCCTCAGGATACGGGTCCAGAGTTCATCAGAATGCTGGAGGAGCCTCTCGTCGTTTTAGAGCTGCCTAATTCTATTGTGGTCAGTTTGATATCCTTAGAGCAAGAGTTTTGGCTGTAGACCAAAGTGAAATTGGCAGCCTGGGTAAGAAGGATCAGTTATGTGTGCTGATTTCCCTTCTCTCTCTCTCTCTCTCTCTCTCTCTCTCTGAACAGTCAAACAAAGGGCGTTCAAGTTCAAACCACAGGGACTTGAGAGTTATGATGCCAAATGGACAGAACATTCTGCTCAAGTGTGACGTCAAGTCCAGAGGAGGAGACGTGTTTGATATGATCATCGCTCATGCAAACCTTGTGGAACATTTTTACTTTGGCCTTGCATATAGTGATGGTAATTTACCCCATGTATTAATATATAATAATAATATATATAATATTATATATAATAATTAATATATATAATTTACTATTATAGTTTTTATTAATTTTCTTTTATATATATATATATATATATATATATATATATATATATATATATATATATATATATATATATATATATATATATATATATATATATATATATATATATATATATATATATATATATATATATATATTCCATTTTAATTTTAGTTAAATATTTATTAATTTTGTTCTGTTTTTAAATATGTCTATATAGTTTTTATTCATCTTTATTTCAGTTTTAGTTATTTTAGTACATCAAGTTAAACTTGTTAAACTAAATGAGAATTTTTTTTAGATTTTATTTTCAGTTAATGTTTATTTCAAGTAACGATTTAGTTTTTTATGATTTTAGTTTTAGTTTTACTTAACTATAATAACCCTGGTCTGTTATTTTAAATATAATAAAAATAATTACTTAATTTAAATAAATAAGATTTTTCTAATAATTGTAATATATAAATAATTGAATATATATTATATAAATAATTTAATGCATAATTTAATTATATATACATGTATATGTTTCTATGTCTGATATTGATGAATAATTAGGTCAGTGTGTCAGCTGGGTTTGTTCACAGGTTTTTTTTTCTCTTTTTCAGATAATGAATATTTCTTTCTTGACAACGACACGAAAATATCCAAAGTTGCCCCTGACGCCTGGAAAAAAGTGCCCACTGCCACATTTGTGCTTCATTTCCGCATCAAATTTTTTGTGACGGACGTCTCTTTTCTTCTGTAAGTCTCTTCCTTTCCCTCATTTAATAGTGTGTTTTTACCTCTTCCTGTTGGCTAAGTCGTTTACATGACAAGGTTTTCAGCTAAAAACGGATTTTTTTTTGTGTTTTAGCCGTTCATTTACACGTCAACAGCGTTTTGGTGGCCTGAAAATGCAAACATTTGAAACCGGGTTTCAAAGTGCAAGTTTTGGAAAACGATACCATTATCGTCTCAGTGTAAACTACAAAAACACAAATTTGTGAAAACGGTGACGTCATGCACATGCGTATTACATGACATCTTAGCCCCTTTCACACAGCGCTTTGAACCCGGGAAATTGCCGGCAAATTGCCAGAGTGCCTTCTGTGTGAACGCAAACACGACCCGGGATTGATGCCGGGATCGATGCCGTGTTGGGGACTAGTAACATTGCCGTGTTCAGTCCCGGAACGCGCGCTGTGTGAACAAAAGCCGTAATAATGCCGTGTCGTAGTGATGACGCTGAAGCCGGAATCGTTCGCCAGCTGTGAAACGGTACATAATGCGCAAGTTTATGATCGAATCAGAGAAAAAAATGCACAAGCGTGGTTTCTCGAGAGAGAAATCACAGCTCATAAGCAAACTTAAGACACTGCTGAGACATTAAAGTTACATCGATGTCACGTGTCTTTACGGGATTTTTACGAGTTGTGTGTGAACGCACTCTCTGATTCCGGAAAATCACTGGCAGTGTGAATGAACCAAAATCAAACGAACCCGGGTCAAATCCCGTGTCACTTTATCCGTGTATTTTCCGGAATCTCTGTGTGAAAGGGGCTGTTCAGTCTATAGGCGCATATAGTGTTTCTTTACAAAGTGATATCGCCATCTACTGGCCTGGCAGCAGAATGCATTTTAGAATAGAATACGTTTTAGTCGTTTTTGCAGATCCGTGTGAACGGGGATCGCTTTGACTAGGTTGTCGTCTGTAAAACACAAATGAAAAATGTTTCCGCTTTTAGTGCATCGTTGTCGTGTAAGTGTACCCTAACTTTGCCCTTCGTCGTGGCAGACACAAGCTGACCCGTCATCAGTACTATCTCCAGCTGAGACGGGACGTTCTGGATGAACGGCTGCGCTGTAACGAGGAGACCTGCTTGTTTCTTGGTGCCTTGGCTCTTCAAGCCGAGTTTGGGGACAGTATGCCTGAGGTATTCCAGATCAGTGTTATTTTAGCACCACTGAGATGAATTATAATTTCTTATATTACATTTCTCGTTTTCATTTAGTTTAAGTTGAAGTACAAAAATAACTAAAACAAATAAAAATAATTATTCGTCAATATCAGAATTAAAACATTAAAAATATCTATATTTTATATAAAATTATTTATTTATTACAATTATTTGAAAAAGATTATTTATACATTCCCTGGGTGAGGTGTCAACTTTAGTTATATACATTTTTATTTTGAATTAGTTTTTGTTTTTATATTTTCCATTTTCATTTTAAGTTTAGCTAAACTTTTTATCATTTTGTTGTGTGGTTTTATTTATTTTATGTATTTATTTTTGTATTTCATTTGTATTTTTTATTTCAGTTTAAGTTTTAGCTATTTTAGTACATCAAGTTAAAGTAAATTAGAAACGAGCTAACATTTATTTTTGTAGATTTTATTTTATCTTGGTTAACGTTTATTTTATTTCAAGTAGCAAAATATATATATATTTTTTAATGATTTTAGTTTTAGTTTTAAAACCCTGGTCTGGTATTTAGAAATAAATAATATAAATATTAAATAAAAATAAATCATCTTTTTCAAATAACTTTTAAAAACATAATATTATATATAATATATACTTTAAGACATTTTTAAATTCTGACATTGATTAATAATTAGTTTGAGTTATTTTAATTCTTCAACCGAAACTAAATGAAAATGGGAAATGTTGCCTTGGCATTCAGCTGAATAAACACATGACGACGTTTCTATGATTTGTGTTTATTCTCAGTGTTGCTGTGCTATACTGTATATCTGTTCAGTGATGTCACACCTATAAATGGTGCCGAACGTTTATAAATAACAACATTACATCTTCAGGAAGCATTGAGAATGCATCAGCTCACATTTATATTTAGCTGATGCTAGATGGTTATGTAATGCACTCATTTATATAATATTTATGTGTGAATAATATACTTGTTTTCGAAAGATTCAAAGAAAAAGCATGTTTTCTGTGTCTTACGAAGGTCTATGGGAAGAGCTACTATCAGCCTGAGCACTACGTCTCCAAGAGTGTTTTGCAGAAAATGGCAATGCCTTGCCTGAAAGACGAGTTGCTACGGTTACACGCCAACAATGCAAACATGACTGCAGAGGAGGCCGAGATCGAGTTCCTCAAGGTTATGTTCACTTCTGTTCTTATTGACAGCCCGTATGGTGTGATTCCTCATGAAAGTGTAAACTTTACCTTTATATGAAGTACAGTATGTAATGTAGACTGGGGCTAATTGTCACACATTTATATTTCTGTTGAACATTGAACCATAAGAATGCTCATTATTGGCAAAGGGGCATGTTGTCACACAGTATGGGGCAAGTTGTCACAATTAAATAGAGCTTTTTAACTAAATGAAAACAGTAAAACAATTATGAAACAACAACAATGCAAAAGGTAACACAGAAATGTCAAATTCAAAAAAATATAATAAACATGTTAACTTAATAGAGAGAATATGAATAATTCAAATAATTAAAAATATATAATAAATAATTTTATATATATAGAGAGAGAGAGAGAGAGAGAGAGAGAGAGAGAGAGAGAGAGAGAGAGAGAGAGAGAGAGAGAGAGAGAGAGAGAGAGAGATAGATAGATAGATAGATAGATAGATAGATAGATAGATAGATAGATAGATGAATAATTAGATCAATGTGTCAGCTGGGTTTGTTTAGAGTTATTTATTTCTCTTTTTCAGATAATGAATTTTTAATAATTTCTAATAATGAATGAAAAAAGCGCAAAAGTGCACACATTTGTGTAATTAGACTTTTGACTCAAAACCTCATATTTATTGAGATAAAGGCTACATATATTGTGATAATATATAGCCTCAGACTCCTCTATATATGAAAGTCATTTAAGACACACTTAAAAATATCAGATCACTGCTACACTACAAAATATCAAACCAAATGCATGCATCTGAAATAAAGATACAGTACATTTTACAGAAACATTTGCTAGGTTGGAGATAATATGATCTAAAACAACAGATATTCAGTTTAAGACAAAAGTATTAGGTAATATCTGTCACTCAAGTTGATTAAAAGTCACTGCAAAAATGGCTCTGAAAAATGAATGGTTTGATCATTTAACTTCTAATGTGATGAAATTCAGACATTTTTACATTTTGGGGCCACTTTATTTTAAAATGGAGTGAAAATAAAGAATGAGAAGGATGGAAAATGTGACAGCTGCATTTGTTTGTGCTGCTCTTCATCCTGCTGCCATCTATTGGATTTATTTAAACCCATAATGACTCAGCGGGCTACTGGCCAAATATTTTTACAGACACCATTAGGTCTGAACAGCTTTTCTGGAGCGATGATTGGCAGTGGGTGTCCTACATTACATAATCTGTCCAATTGACTTGGCAGCACTGCTCGACTCCCCCACAGAGCGTTCAGCAGCTTCCAGAGTACGGGGAACTGCTTCACCGAGTGGCCCGTGAGAAGAAGCCGGTGTTTGGAGAGCTGGTCCTGGGAGTGTGTGCCAAAGGCATCATTGTGTATGAAGTTATAAATAACTCCCGCACCGCAAGCCTTAGATTCCTCTGGAGAGAGACCAGCAGTATCACCTCAGCCGTGAGTCCACTAATGCAGAACACTGTATCGTCTTATTTTCGTTAAAATACAAAACAAACATAAAAAAGTAAAAAAAAAAAACGTCCTCCTATCCAAGTTGATTGTGCACATTGGAAGAATTTTAAGTAAGCTATTCGTACGATGATTTTTCCTTGAATATATAAAGTATTTTTTTTTTTTCAGATATACATTATTTTAAAACGTCAAAACGTTTTTGCGGGCTTAAAAGTAAAATAAATGTATAGGTAGTGTAAATGCCCAATGAAAAAAGTATTTTTTATGTGTGTGTGTGTGTAAAAAAGTATATATATATTTCACTAGCTATAAATTTATGACTTTAAACCCCTCAAAGAAATATCAAAATTGAAGGAAAAACGGTAAAGAAAGCCCTTTGGTACAAGTAGTTTGTAGTTAGTATAATTTTGTTATTTATTATAAATATAATTATTTATTTCAAAGAAAAGTAGTCAACCAGGTAAAAATCACATTTTGTCAAATGGAGTATCCCTAAGAAAATGTCACAATGTTCGTAATTCATAAATTAAGTTTATTTGTAAAAAATGATGCAAAGGTTCTGTAAGATTTTTTTAAGTTTTAATTTTTTCATAGTCTCTTCTGCTCACCAAGACTCCATTTATTTGATTAAAAACACAGTAAAAACATTAATATTGTGAAATATTATTACAATTTAAAATAACTGTTTTCTATGTGAATGTATGTTAAAATGTAATTTATTCCTGTAAACAAAGCTGAATTCTCAGCATCATTACTCCAATCTTCAGTGTCACATGATCCTTCACAAATCACTCTAATATGATGATTTGCTGCTCAATTATTATTGGTGCTTGATTATTAATAATGGTTCTTATTTTTAATAACGTTTAAAATAGTTTTTGCTGCTTACTGTTTTTGATACTTTTTTTCAGGATTCTTTGATGAATAAACCGTTCAAAAGAACAGCATTTATTTGAGTATTTGAGAGAGAAATCTGTATCATTATAAATGTCTTTACTGTTACTTTTAATTTAATATTTTTTACAAAAACATATATTTTTTTTTTTGAAAAATGATGTTGCTAAATTATTAAGTTGTGTGAATTAAACTGTATTAAAAATCTAATAAATAGAGGACTGTATGATTTAATCTGTTGATGTGGGTCAGCATAATAATTCTTCCTCCTCTGTTCTCATCAACACAGCGACGTAAGTTTGTCATTGAGAGCAACACCAGTAAAAAGAAGCACACCTTTCTGACCGAAAAATCTAAAGTGGCCAAATACCTCTGCGAACTCTGCTCCGCACAGCACAAGTTTCACAAGGAGATGAGCTCTCGCCAGCTCACACACAGCCTCACTTCAGGTTAGTCCACATCCACTCTGATAAAGCTGTTCAGTCCAAAGTTTTAAGATACTCTTAGTTGGGCTTTATGAGGTGGACAGTAACAAAGTACATTTACTTGAGTACTGTACTTAAGTACACTTTTTGAGTATCTGTACTTTACTTGAGTATTATTTATTCTGGAAACGTTTTACTTTATCTTCACTACATTTGAAAGACAAATATCATAGTTTTTACTCCACTAAAATTCTGTCAAGGTTCTTGAGTAGAAAGTAGTAATGTCAGTCGGGTTGATTTTGGTTGTAAATGAAAGCCGGGTTGATGTCAGAACTCGACTGATGTTGGTTTCTGACGTCAACCCGATTTTCATTTTCAACCGCAATACAACATCTGTCCAACGTTGGAGATTAATGTCAATCTGATGTTGGATTCTGACATGAACCTGATTTTCATTTCATTGGTCTTCTAACTGCGAATTTTGTCATTGTTTTGGAGCACACTAGCTTATAGATAACAGTCAGTAAGGCTAACATATTCATACTAAAAGCCAATAAACTGTAGATAGGGCACTATTTAAGGGAACAGCCATTTGGGTGTCCGAAACCATTGTGGATGTTATTGAGTGCACTTATTCAATCTCACATTCAAACTGGAACTGTGTTCTAGAAATAAATGTGATATTGATATTGCAGGCATAGATTCAGAGATACTGTAAGTATTTCATACAACAATGCAACAATAATAAAGCAATACATTGACATTTACGTTTTACTTTTGATGCTTAAGTACTTTTAGGGCCCTTTCACACCTACCTTGTTTGGTCCGGACTTTCGGACTTTTCAGTTTGGTCCGAATCAAAATTGCAGGTGTGAAACCTTCCCCAGACCACGGTCCGGACCAAACAGACGAAATTTGGTCCGATGAAAAGAGGTGGACTCGGTCCAGATCAAACTGACCAAAGGTTTGGTTCGTGTCTAGTGTGAAAGCATTTCTGTATGGTTCGGACTTTCGGACCATTTACAGGAAGTTCCGGTGTTTCCCGCATAGCCGAAAACAACAGAAGATGGCAGGAAAAATGAGCCGTGGTAGCAAATGAAGGTGCCAGAGCTTGCATGATTGCTTGCAGTCTTCTCCTCCTTTCCTGCCGGCGACGATAAAATGTTCGCACGACGAGGACGTTCATTTGCGAATTTGAACTAGCCTTGTGTATAGTTGGTGCTGCAGGTAATAATACCATAAAAATAACAATATAGTTGCAGCGATATGCATCTGTTCATTCATGTTGTCAAAGTTACCTGCGGAATTGACAACACGCTGACGTAGGGCTGGGCGGTATATCGAGTTTGTACGATATATCGATATATTTTTTTGAAACGATATGGAATGAGGCAATACCGTTTATATCGATACAGTAGTTTGCGGAAGACGCAGTGTGAGCTGCCGCAGTGAAAGTACATAGCCTAGTACAATTTGTCCTAAACATGACACAAGCTTATATTAAGGGCTTCAAAATAACTGGTAAGATATAGTTAACAAGTTTAAAGCAGCTTGCCCTGTCAGATGCTTACTGACAGATACTGTTGCTGACTGACAGATAAATACTTGCGCTGTTTAATGCGTTTGAGATGTGTTGCTTTCCTCAGTGCTTAACTTACATTTCACAGGTATATTCTCCATCTGTAAATGTTAGAAAGTCAAACAAATATGTCCATTTCACTGTCAGGAGAGGACGAGCTTCTGCAATTGAATCTCCGCTAATATTCAAGCTTCAGTGAATGAGTGACGCCGCGCGCATGCGGGCCAAACAGATGGAGCACAATAGAATAGTAGCGCAATAATTTTGACTAAAATATAGCCTACATATTGCTAAAATATTTGTTGTTGGAAACAATAAATATGCCATATGGGGATTTTTAAACCTACAAGTATATTTTTATGAAAGTGACCATTATAACGGGGTAATCAAACGCAGGCTAATAGTTTAAGTTATTTTGTTTTTATTTTCATTTTTAGTTTAGCCTTTAGTCAATTTAAAAACAAAAGTTTTATTTTTGTTAGAATGTAATGTGATTTTAACCACCTTTTTGCACATAATATATTGCATAGCCTACATTACATTCACTATATTTGTTTCCATATCCTCCAATATCAACATTGTTTGTAGGATATCATTGGGCAGGATGAAAATGGCATGTTTTTTAAATAAATACAGATTTTCTTTATCCAAATGGAAAAATGTAGAAAGTACCGAGATATATATCGTATATCGCCATTTAACCCAAAAATACCTAAATATGATTTTTTGGCCATATCGCCCAGCTCTACGCTGACGTCAGACGCACGTCCATTTACAAACCAATCAATGTCAAGATGCAGCCCACATAGATGATGACGACAGGACGCAAGTATGTCACGTAAAGTTCTTTAGTGCGCCCGCATAATTGCAGTGTGAAAACAAACCAAAACTTTCTGAATGTATAAAATGTATCAAAACGTGAACTTTGGTTCGGACCTTGGTGCGGACTTTCAGGTGTGAAAGCGCCCTTAAAAACAAGTACTTCTGTACTTTTACTTAAGTAAAAATTGGTCTTTACAACTTTTACTTGTAATAGAGTTATACTTGACCAGTAGTATCTGTACTTTCACTCAAGTAAGGAAGTTGTGTACTTTGTCCACCTCTGGGCTTCGCTCTGTTAGTGGTTCACAATAAGCAGCAGTGTAAATGTGTCTGTAGAGGAGAGTATTGTGCAGTATTCAGCCATGTGTCGAGCTCAGAACCACGAGGTTGCGCTCAACGACGGAAGCCTTGATCCCGCTGCCGACGACTCCATGAGCAAACTCTGTGAAGACATCGCTACCCGCCTCGAAGCAAAGATCAAACTACAGAGAGACTTCTTAGACTTCACCAGGTGAGAACAAACTCAACCATGAACCATGTCAGTCTTTGTATTAAAGAGGTGTTTGGGCTCTACTAGAATAGGTATTTTTCCCATATTCTCCATTGTTGCTGCTCCTTTCTTCCCAGTCTGTCAGTAACGCTCTGTTTAGTTCCTGTCTCTATGAAGCCCCGCCTTCTGAAAAGCACACTGTGCTCTGATTGGTCGGCTGGATCAGTGTGTTGTGATTGGTCAAGCACTGCGAGTGTGTTTGGGAAATGTCCCGTCCCTTACAATAACCGCCTGTTTAACACACTACTAACTAACTCAACCAGGCCCCGCCCCTTTAGTCTGCATATGAATTATTTAAATGAGGAATATTGTGACGTGTTCGTTCCAAGAAGAAAACGTAAGACTACAATGGAGGCATTTCAGGGAGTTCAGAAACAGTGATATGGAGAATAACTGCCTTTAAAGGGACTTGTTCATGCTCAAACAGGATCATTACACACTAAAGGAAGATGAACATGTTAAAGAAAGAATAATAGGTCATCTTTAAGGCAAGACATTACAGGCAAAACCTTTGTTTTTTCAAACCACTGGTCAGTGTTGGGCTATTTTGCTTCTAATAGCATGTCGTCTTTAATACTATTGTAAAGAAAACATCCAAAATACACATTTAAGTGTTAATCTTTTTAATTGCATCTGTAGATTTAAATTACAATACATGTCTCTGCCGTGAGTTTTTCAGAAATCTCCACATCAGCGGCTTTATATACACCAAACTTTACTGTTTTGTTCATATCTGTATTCTGAAGTTTTGTACTGAGGGGTTTGTTCATATATATCATTCCCCTGGTTTATATAGCATTTTATTGCTAATAACATGGTGGGAATAGGTTTTTGGCTGTTTACAGTATTTTCTGATTTATGGAGTGATAAAAATAGATATCCCAAATCCCCTCTATAAATCCATTCTTTATCCAGTGTTCTCATGGTGTCTTGCCTGTTTGTTTCACTTCTAGATCCCAAAGTCCAGCTCTACAGAGAAGCTCTTTTAGTTCTCCGAAGCCTTGCTCTGAAGTCCCTTCAATGTACTCTCCTTTAAGAGGTAGGATTGACAATCAGCCCATAACTTGAACCTGGTTCATTGGGAAACAGCGCAATGCAGTGTGACCTTTTCTCACAGATACTCCAACAAGTTCCCGACCTCCAGAGAGGGAAATAATCTGTGTTTCCCTCAAAAAGGACCCCAAAATTGGCCTTGGTAAGTGGATTATGGATCATTACTAACTGATATGCACTGAATCTACTCAAAAAAATTCATTTCCACTCTCTTCTGATGGGTAGATTTAATTCCATGTTTTGAGTAAAGACTACCTTCATTTATCAGCCATGACATGCTAAAAGAAAATAAGTAAAGTCCACATAACATTTGACAAAACATGAAAAAATTAACTTTCAAAAATTAAGTAATGTAAACTTTTAATATCCACCATAACTGAACACTATCAAGTCTTTTCGATTTACTCAAAGAGACATTAAAGAGGACCTATATTTTTTTTACATATTCGTCTTTCTTTAGTGTGTAATGCTGCTGTTTGAGCATGAAAAAAGGTCTG
Organism: Squalius cephalus; assembly: GCF_949319135.1. Taxonomy (NCBI): domain Eukaryota; kingdom Metazoa; phylum Chordata; class Actinopteri; order Cypriniformes; family Leuciscidae; genus Squalius; species Squalius cephalus. Next base: position 3,292,706 of record NC_137140.1, read on the forward strand.
AAGAGTCACAAAGTCTCTCCAGCTGGAGTTCTTCTCTGTATCAGTGTCAGTGTTTCTGAACTCCCTGAAACGCCTCCAGTGTAGTCTTGAGTTTCTTCCGGGAATGAACACGTCACAATATTCCTCATAATAATTCATACGCAGAATAAAGGGGCGGGGCCTTGTTGAGTTAGTTAGTAATGTGTTAAACTGGCGGTTATGGTAAATGCGGGGCATTTCCAAACACACTCGAAGCGCTCGACCAATCACAACACACTGATCCAGCCGACCAATCAGAGCACAGTGTGCTTTTCAGAAGGAGGGGCTTCATAGAGACAGGAAGTAAACAGAGCGTTACTGACAGACTGGGAAGAGAAGAGCTGCAATAATGGAGAATATGGGGAAAATAATGTGTTTTTTGATAACCTATTAGACCCCAAAAACAAAAATTCAAGCCTTTGAAAAAGAGCATAATGGGTCACCATTAAATAAGACTTAATTTCAACGTTTACTCTTCGGATCCAGTCCAATGGAAAGCATGCTGGGAACTAAACATCCATGCAACAAAAATAATTCAGATAGTCCCAACACAAATGGATAAAGTAAACCTCATTTTTACATATTAACATTAAACACAATAAACGTACAAGCAGTATCATGCTTTTACAGTATCCATACAGAATATTAATTCACTCTTTCTTCATTTTGCCTCTAGGTATTGTTATTGTTGGAGAAGACAACACTGGGAAACTGGACCTTGGTATCTATATTGCATCAATTGTACCCGGAAGCCCAGCTGACCGAGATGGACGCATCAAACCAGGTGAATCCTTACAATCATCAGATTATTTTGTGTTAATAACATCAAGACATGACCTCAGAAGTCGCTGTATGAACATTTGTGAATGCGAGCTCCATGTTTCCATCAGGTGGTCGACTGATCTCTCTAAACCAGCTCAGTCTGGAGGGCATGTCCTTCAGCGAGGCCGCTGACATCATGCAGAACAGCTCCAGTGAGGTGGAGCTTATCGTCTCGCAGCCAAAAGGTACGATCATGCTTTTAAATTAGCTATATTCTGCTACACGTGTGATATAACATCAGTACACTCTAAAATTGTTGTTAAAAAATGTTCCTACACTGAAAAGAATTTCACTCAGAAATTGCTTGTACATTACATAAATAAATAATAAGAAACGGCAAGAGACACATTGATAGAAACTTGACATTTGTTCGACTGAAAGAGTGTTTTCTTGTAAAACATACTCCAATAATCTTTGCAACTTAATTTTTTTTTATAGTGTACATTGTTTTAAAAGAACTTAAATTTTGAGTAATCAACTCAAACAATTGTGTTTATTCTACAAAATTATTAAGTAGTTCCAACTAATTTCAACACAACTGAGTGGTGACCCTAGAACCAAACCAATGCATAATAACTAACATAACTAACATAGGATGTGTTAAATGTAACTTATTTATTATGTAAATGTAATAAACAAGTAAGGCATCAGCGCAGTCATTGTTCATTTGCTCAATGTAGTTTATGTCAAACACAAACTAACCATGAGCAGCATGATGGTAACCACAAAATCAAGAATAATAACAATAAATAAATAAAAACAACTTAAAATAACATTTTTTTTATCAATTATTTTCCTTATGCAGTCCTATGCAATGCATGCTGGGAACTAGAAATTCACTCGCCAAGTTATCAAGACAATTTCTACTCGATTTCTAAAGTTAAAAAAAATCCATTTAGGGAGACATTTCAGTTTAAATAACACAATATTAGACTGATGTAATGATCAACATATTGTAAACAGAACTTTTATTTTGTTTTATTTAATCAATAAATTATAATTTTTAAGATGCAACCATACATGTATAAAACTGGCGTTGTGAAATCATCAGCTCTGTCTAAGCATGAAGGCGCTGGTCATCTGGCGGAGAGGAACTACACGTCGCAGAGCACTTTACTGGCTGACGGTCGAGCAGGGGACGAGTACCTGGATGAGCTGGTCAGTGTCATGATGACCCCGAAAGGCTCCAGCAGGCTTCACATCCCTGAGGTTCGCATTATAAACGCACAGGTACTGAACATGTTCCTTCAGAGGCTGGGCAAATGTGCCTTGTTTTCTATGAATGTTTCTATATATTTGTGCTGTGTAGATGCATGATTGGTTCTTGTATCTATAGGTGATTTTGGCCTAAAATAAGTCTATATTTTATGTAAATACATAAAACATATTTAGTGTTTTATAGGTTCTAAATACACAGTTAAACATTTTTAAATGACACTTTTAGCTTAATTTGAAAATTAGCGTTATAAAATGTATAAATTCAACAAATAAATCTATTTTTTTTCTTTACTTGTTTAGAAAATATGGTATGGTTCAAGACTATTTCACTGTTTAGATCAATGTTTTTAAAATGTAATAATTCATATTTTTAAGGTGGATTTAAGGGTAATACTTTACAATAAGGTTTCATTTATTAACATTAGTTAACATATAACTAACAATGAACAATACATAATTTATTAATCTTAGTTAATGTTCATCTCAACATTTACATTTTTATCATCAAAATTTGCATCTGTTAACATTCGTTACTGCACTGTGATTTCTACAAAGATATGAAGCAGCACAACTGTTTTCAACATTGATAATAATCATAAATGTTTCTTGAGCATCAAATCATCATATTAGAATAATTTTGAAGGATCATGAGTAATGATACTGAAAATTCAGCTTTGATCACAGGAATAAATTACACTTTAGAATACATTAAAATTATTTTGGTATGTGCTTGTCACACATAAATGTGTGTGTGTGTGTGTGTGTGTGTGTGTGTGTGTGTGTGTGAGTACATATGAGAGAGATAGAATCATGTCTAATAGTTGTGTCCATTCTCTCTGTTTGTTTTAACAGGATGATTATTCCAGGTCAGCGTCTCTGATCAGCCTGAGACCTGAAGAGTTTATTGTGATGCTTCAGAGATCTGGAGGTAGTCTGGGCATCAGTATCACTGTAAGCACACTGTTTTATAGGTTTTGAGACTAAACAAAGTGGGCACGTATACATTTTTAAATAAAAAAATAGGAATTCAGATGACACGGCTGTCTTAGGTTTTGGTTATGGTTATGCTTTCTTGTCTTTTATTTCGATATTTGTCATAGTCTTGTTTCCTGGTGGGTCATGTGATTTCCCTTGCCCCTCATGTGATCTTGTCTTTTGGTCATTTAGTGCACTGATTGGTTCTTTTGTCTCGTGTGTCATTGGTTTATTGTCTTATCTTGTTGTCAATTTTGTCTTTTCATTGGTTCATGTTCATTAGTTCCAACTAAAAAGGTCTCAGGACCCGAGTCGCAAAAGAGTGATTCATAAGACACGTTTTGAATTGCTGAGTGCGTATACGGCAGGGAAGTTATTGTGTGTTATCTGTACGTGGGAAGCGGAAGAATGAAATGACTTTGCTCCTGCAAAATATAATTATCTAATAAAAACAGCGCACAGAAGTCTGTCACTGCAGATCTGAAGCATAGTGTATGTGGATATAGGAAAAAATAGCCTATAGACATCAGCCGTCATGGCCGCCACATCGGAATCCACAAAAGTTATCTCGAAGCGTTTGAGACTGGTATTCAAGGTGTCAGCCTCCTCAATGATGTTATTCTGTATGAAAATGTTGTAGGCGGTCACAGTACTTCTGTCCTGGCAGCGGAATACATTTTAGTCGTTTTCGAGGATCCGTGTGAATGGGAATTATTTTGACAATGGTGTCGTCTGTACGCGAAAAACACAAAGGAAAATATTTTCCATTTTTAGTACCTTTGTTGACGTGTAAACGTACCCTAAATTCAAGTATATTTTCCGTGTATACTGTATATTAGTGTACTATATAGTGTACTTATATTTATTGTACTTGTAGTATACTTGTATTTGCACTTGCACTATTTCAATACTTTTAGGGACTAAATTGGCCTACTCTTTAGTTTAAAAAAAAGTATACTTTAAATTGAGTGCTCAACTAGTATACACAAGTGTTTCTTTAGGATTGCAGCTATACAACTACAAAATGTACTTTTATAAACTAAAGATGAGTTAGTAACTAGTAAACTAACAGTAAAACTATAAATTCACTCAAACATGCCAACTACCAACTACATGCCAAGTATACTTAGAATACGTAATTGTACTTTTCTTAAGTATATCTTAATCAATTAAGCACCAATTAAGGCCAAATGTACTTAGACTTTTCTGTATACTTGTCCATATAAGCCAAGTAAGTATAATTTTAGTTACATCTCTAATGAGTAGACAGAATGTATACTCTTATATTTATAGTTTAAAACAAGGAAGCTAATAGCAAACTTCTTTTCTTTTGTCAGAGAAGCCAACCTTAGCACCACTGAAATTATTTACACAGGTGAAGCTGAGTTAGCTGTTGTACGTCTGCTACTCCACAGGGTCAGTAGTATCACAGAAGGTCAAAGAGAATCAGCTGCCAAAGGGCAAAGAGAAAGAGCGGTCACATGACTCTGGATATAAACGTGCGGAAGGGGGAAGCACAGGGCTATACAGGCTACGGCTAATCTGTCTAAATGGGGTTAAGTAGCTTGAAAGGCTTTTGTACTAAATGTCCGTGAGTTTGGAAGGCCGTCCCGTCAGACAATCCAACCCTGAATCCATTATTCTGTGCTCGCCTGCTGCTACTGTACATGATGACCTTGGGAGGTCACTTGTGAAAAGCACACTTTAGCATAATTGTAAAAAGAAACTAAGTATGATCTGAATTTAATGTTTTCGGACACTTAATTGCATCTTAATTACAAAACGATTAAAATGTATGTTTACACTTTATTTTAAGGTGTCATTGTTATAGTGTAATTATATACCTAATTACTCAGTAATATTAATTAACAACATGTACTTACTATAGGGTTAGGGTTTGGTTGAGGGTTACTGGCATGTAATTATGCATAATTTACTGTTATTACTATGGTAAGTACATGTAACATATGGAACTGTAAATTAAAGTGTTACCAAATGTATTATAGTTTAAATGTATATTAAATGCAATGAGTTGAAGTTAAGAGTGACCCAGTAGGACTTAAGTAAATCTTTACATGTAATTGTATAATTACTCTTAAAGTATTTGAAATATGGCTAAAGTGTACTGACGAACAGTGACAATCATTCATGATAAACTAAAATATACTTTAATGCCAATTCTATTGAAAATTGTATGTCATTTATTTAAATTTATTTGTAACTACACACGATGAAGACGCTACAGTTAAAATTGTAATCTTTACATGTGCATTTAGTCAGCACATCAAAATAAGTGTACTATAGCATGACACAAAAAAAAAATTCAAACAATTATTTCAATGTAGAGTTTACATTTCTACAAAGTGACTTCTAAAAGTGTGTAAAGAAATCTGGGCATGAAAGTGTACCCTCAAGTGGCCTTTTGCTGTATTAATATTATATTATCTACAAGCACAGTTAAAAAGTTCACATTTAATACAATCAAGCACACTTATTTTCACAAGGGGTTCTTATCAAAAGAAGTTCAAATGTGTGACTGTGTGTCTTGATGTCTGAATCCACAGGGAGGAGTGAACACAGGTCTCCGTTACGGGGGGATTTACATCAAGAGTCTGGTACCTGGCGGAGTGGCCGAACAAGATGGCCGAATCCAGACAGGTACATGTGCATGTTACTGTTCTTACTGCCATTACAGAGGCTGAGGAAAGTGTCATGGATCTGCACTGAGATTTAGTTTAGTAAATGGATGCAAGAATGTGTCGGTTTGGTTGAGTCACTTGAATGATGATTGTGTGTGTGTGTGTGTGTGTGTGTGTGTGTGTGTGTGTGTGTGTGTGTGTGTGTGTGTGTGTGTGTGTGTGTGTGTGTGTGTGTGTGTGTGTGTGTGTGTGTGTGTGTGTGTGTGTGTGTGTGTGTGTGTGTGTGTGTGTGTGTGTGTGTGTGTCAGGAGACAGGCTGTTGGAAGTTGACGGCACCAGACTGCAGGGATTCACAGATCAGCAGGCGGCTGAATGTTTGGCAAGAGCAGGCGAGGTAAGCGCTCTCTCTCTCTCTCTCTCTCTCTCTCTCTCTCTCTCTCTCTCTCTCTCTCTCTCTCTCTCTCTCTCTCTCTCTCTCTCTCTCTCTCTCTCTCTCTCTCTCTCTCTCTCTCTCTCTCTCTCTCTCTCTCTCTCTCTCTCTCTCTCTCTCTCTCTCTCTCTCTCTCTCTCTCTCTCAGCTGTAATCACTGCTTCCTTCTAGGAATTCAGTAAACCCATCAGTAAATTTTCGACTTGATCAAAACTTTCACACATTCGACTACATGCCTTCTGTCATCTGGTTGATATTTCAAACTTTTATTAGCAAGTAAAATGCATTTTAAAATCATTGTTAAAACGTTCACCTCCAGCTCATGGTTCACGTGTCTTTTTGCTGTGAAATCTTTATTGAAGTAAATGTAAGAATAACTTTAATATTGTCTTGTATATTGCAAGATGAACACTTACTGGAATGAAGCAACTTTGGATTACTTGATTATACATACATTTATTATTATTTATTTTTTTAATCTTGTTACAATGTCCCAAATATGATCATCAGGCTTTTGAGGAAGGTTTATTTGTTCAACTCTCAATCATCATTGCATTGCATTATGTTTTTAAACTACAGATATATATATATATATATAGTGATGAGTCTGATGACTGATATTTATATGCATTTTATTGAAGTAATCTGATATGCGGTTATAAAGATCTCATTGACAAGCTATCAGGATTTAATCTTTTTGGTCATATATATTAATAAATGCACCAAATTGCATTTTTTTTTTTTTTTTTTTTTTTGGGCACCCTTTTTTCTCCTTTCGAGCTAAATTTCTCACTTTATCAAACTGTATGATCCATAAAACATGAAACACTATAAACTTTTTCTTTTTTTTCAAACCTATATACTATGTGCTATTTTTTTGTATGTAAAACATTGAAGAATATTTATGCAGCTTATTTCCATACAGTTTATGAATGGTGACAAAAAAAAGACCAAAAACTGAAGATTTTCACATTTCTAGTGCATGCATGGCTTCAGAAAGCTTGGGATATGGTACACAAATCATATGGACTGGTTTTATGATGGTTTTTGTAGCCTGACCTTCAGCTGAACTGATATTAGTGATAATAGTTTTGTGTGTGTGTGTGTGTGTGTGTGTGTGTGTGTGTGTGTGTAGGTGGTGAGTCTGGTGCTGGAGCGGGACGGAGGCTCTGTGATGAGGCGAGGCCCTATAAACCCTGTGTTACGGGACACACTCGCCGTCCGATCACCGAATCCCACAGGGATGAGGAACAGCTGTCCTGCCATCACCATGACCAGACCCTTCGGCGTCAAGCCCAGAGACTACAGCTTTGTGTCGGACGGTAATCAAAAGATGCATGTAAATGCACCACTTTAATGGTGTATAGTATATACAGTGATTCAGATTCTGTGCTGCTTTTGCAGTGCAACAACGACTACTTACCACATCATGTGTTTAAAAAGAAATCACCCTTTTAAAACATCTTACAATACTGAATATCACCAGAAGGATTTGTTAACCTTAATTTCTGAGCCCATTCAATTGACAATTCTTATATTTGTATGGAATATTGCAGAATTTATCATAAATGGTTTATACATGCACATTAAAATTAATGTACCTTTATAATATGGAATCAGAATAACTCCCTCTTGCAGCATCTCCTCTATTCTCTGATGACGTGGGCGGGGCAACCTGTCACTCACATGAGATCCACCAATAGAAAACCAGGTCCCACTTTATATTAAGTGGCGTTAAGTACTATGTACTTACACAAAAAAAATAAGTACAATGTACTTATTGTGTTCATGTTGTATTGTAAAACACTTTTGCTGCTATTGAGGTGTGATACGGGTAAGGTTAGGGACAGGTGTGGTGGATTGGGTAGGTTTAAGGTGTAAGGGAAGGGTCAACTGTGTAATTACAAATGTAATTACATAAATTAATTACAGCTGTAATTACATGCAGGAATTTTTCAAATGTAAGTACAATGTAAAAACATGTAGTTACACAATAAGTACATTGTATCAAATGATTAATTTCAATGTAAGTACATGTAAGTACATAGTACTTAAAGCCACTTAATATAAAGTGGGACCAAAAACCACAACCATCCAATCAAGCCCCGCCCTACATTTGTTGCTTCAAAAAGCCGTTTCACTCAGATATACGTCACAATAGACCAATTTCGAGCCGACGTCACAGTTACGTCACGGCGTTAGCTGGTAGCAAAACAAAGGGAAAACTGGAGGTGGCCAATACAAACCAGCACAGATTCGGCTACATAATAAGGAGCTTAAATTATTATTATTGTTATTAAATGTCATCTTGTTGTGTTTTTGGGTGCAAGAATCAACGGAGTACAGGCTCCAATTGGAAATTTTATCGCATAATGTTTTCTAAATTATTGTGATTATTTGTGAATCATCTATGATTGTATACATAGTTTTGATTGATTGTGACTAGACTTTTTTAAGAACCTGGTAAGAAAGTGTAATCAAATACATAGTTAAAAAATGAATATGCTGTATCTGGAATTTTTATTTCTAGAAAATATTCACATCATTAAAATTGCACCGTAATGTCACTCTTTACATTGTCGTCTTCTGTCTGGCCGTGGCGCTGGCTAGGCAGAACTGCGAATCGTAGGCTACCACACAAGTCTTGTACGTGACCATTTAGTACAATTATAGGCATCTAGAGATTTATATACCATCAGTTTCTCTTTACGCTCAGTTTCTCTAACAGGTAGGTGTAGAAGTCAGGCCACTCAACCGGAGGTAGCGTTGAAGTTAATCCTGTCAGATCGTCCATCCATTGAATGAGCGTGTATGCCGGGTCAGCCAATCTGGGATGTCTGTTAAAATTAAGTTTTGCAAATAACAATCGCGGTCCTGGACAGTGAGTGACCTTGCACATTAAGATAAAATCAGATTTTCTCCAGTCATTGTTAAAAAACAAGCTAACAAAACTTGCAAACTAACGTTAGTGAAGCGGCCAGAGGGATCGTTCTGCCTCCACATAAGCTCCGCCCACAAGAAAACGTCACCATGTTTAACAACTGAAAAGGGGTCTATAGGAAAAACTATCTGTTTCATAACAGTTTTTACTCTTTCCCCGCCAGCATAAAAAAAAAGTTGGCAGCCACCACCAGCATTTTTTATCATTTTCTCAAAAGTTTCATGACCCTCAGAATATTTTGTTGTATGAATATCTGAACATGCAAAATATCAAAAGAAAGAACAGAGCCTCTGCTTTTTTCTTTTTTTTATTCTAGCTTAATGGATTCCTTTTGTTATCAACACTTGAATGTGAAGTTTCATTAAAAAAAGCAACATTGAGCAAAAAGCTGAGAAAATCACGTTTTTGTCAAAGGATGATGATCAGAACACAGATGGAGTAGATCGAGTCCATCAACACACTCAAAGCTTCACAGTCCTGTCGCTCGTCCTGGGTCGACAGTTCATTCAGTAACAGGCAGTTTTCATTTATATGCTGTTAAATGTTGACGATCGGGTTATTTTACATATACATATGATTACATATGATATCGCTTGTTTCTGCTTTTCTTCGACTGTGTTTTGATCCTGAGATTCTGTTCTCTTTCAGAAGATGTGTAATAGCGCCCCCTACCTTAAAACAGTGAAAACACGGAAAGCCGGAAAATTCCGTCAATGGCGGGGAAAGAGTTAAAATCTTGGAATCATTGAGAAACCTTGAAATGTCTTAAGGATTGTATTCGCTTAAACACACAGATGCCCTGTCCACCGCGCTTCAGGATTACACAAACACAGGTAAAGTGACGTCACCTCCACAAGGCTGGCTTAAATGTGTCTAATTCTGTCCCCAGAGAACATTCAGGAGGTGAAACTTAAGAAGACCCTGAACGGTCTGGGCTTCAGCTTCTTCATCTCAGAGCTGGACACGTCCCTCGACTGTGGCTCCATCGTGCGGATCAGAACGCTGTTCCCAGGTCAGCCTGCCGAGGAAAGTGGCCAGATTCAGGAGGGAGACGTCATTCTGTCGATTAACGGGCAGCCGCTGAAGGGCTTGTCCTATCAGGTAACAAGAGCTTGTCTTTAACCATTACAGACATGATGGGAATATTAACGTAAACCATGTGAAGGGCCAGGATTTGTTGATCATATTCCAATTATTCCTTCCTGGGCAATCAAAGTGATGTCAGCCAAGACCATATTTACTATTAAACTGATATTTGGCCTGTGAACTCTGACCCTACAGCAAGTGTTGCAGTGTTTGAGGATTTCTCCTTCAGAGGTGCAGCTGGTTCTCTGCCGTCCTGCTCGAGGTATGGAGAGAACGCACAACACCCACTATACACTTCATCTGATCTTTTTTATTTCATTTTATATGTTTAGTGATAATTATATAGGCAAGGCAAGTTTATTTATATAGCACATTTCATACACAATGGCAATTCAAAGTGCTTTACATAGAAGAAATTAAAATAATAAAAAGAAATAATAATAATTAAAACAGTTTAGAAAAATAAAAAATAAAATACAGTACAGTACAAACGAACATTGGCACAGTGCTCATTCAGTAAATGCATAGTTAAACAGATGTGTTTTGAGTCTGGATTTGAAAGTGACTACAGTAGGAGCACGTCTGATCTTCTCTGGAAGCTGGTTCCAGCTGCGGCTGGCATAATAGCTAAAAGCGGACTCGCCATGCTTAGAGTGAACCCTTGGTATTTCTAGCTGATATGATCCTAATGATCTGAGTGATCTGTTGGGTTTATATTCAGTGAGCATATCTGCAATGTATTGAGGTCCTTGGCCATTGAACGATTTATATACCAGTAATAATACTTTAAAATCAATCCTAAATTTAACTGGGAGCCAGTGTAAAGACCTGAGGACTGGTGTGATATGTTCATATTTTCTGGTTCTGCTCAGAATCCTGGCGGCAGCGTTCTGTATGAGCTGACACTGTCTTATGGTCTTTTTGGGAAGGCCAGTGAGGAGTCCATTACAGTAATCCACCCTGCTGGTGATGAAAGCATGCACAAGTTTCTCTAAGTCTTGACTGGAAACAAAGCATCTAATTCTTGCAATATTTTTCAGATGATAGTATGCTGATTTTGTTATTGCTTTGACATGACTACTGAAACTAAGGTCTGACTCTAGTGTCACACCAAGATTCCTGACTTGATTTTTAGTTGTTTGACCCCTAGAGTGAAGGTATGCGTTCACCTTGAGAACTTCGTCTTTGTTTCCAAATGCAATGACTTCAGTTTTGTCTTTGTTTAACTGAAAAGAGTTTTGACACATCCAACTGTTGACTTCGTCAATGCATTGGCACAGGGAGTCAATGGGGCTGTAATCGTTAGGCGATAGGGCTAAGTAGAGCTGTGTGTCGTCTGCATAGCTGTGGTAAGCAATTTGGTTCTTTCTCATTATTTGGCTCATTGGGAGCATATACAGGTTGAACAGGAGTGGCGCAAGAATTGAGCCTTGAGGGACTCCGCATGTCATGGATGTCCACTCAGACTTATGGTCTCCTATACTCACATAATAACCTCTCCCATCTAAGTATGACCTGAACCATTTTAGGACTATCCCAGAAAGCCCCACCCAGTTTTCCAGCCTGTCAATAAGTATGTTATGATCGACAGTGTCAAATGCAGCACTGAGGTCGAGTAGTACCAGCACTGATAGTTTGCCTGAATCAGTATTTAAGCGAATATCGTTTATTATCTTTATGAGCGCTGTCTCTGTGCTGTGGTGCGGTCGGAAACCAGATTGAAAATTGTCAAAGTATCCATTCAAGCATAAGAATTTGTTCAGCTGATTGAAGACAACTTTTTCAATGATCTTGCCTATGAAAGGAAGATTTGAGATCGGCCTATAGTTGCTTAATATGGTCTTATCCAGATTGCTCTTTTTCAGGAGGGGCTTGACAACTGCAGTTTTCAGGGAGTATGGAAAACTCCCAGAGAGAAGTGAGGCATTTACCACTTCTAGAAGATCTGCTTCTAAACTGTTTAACACACTTTTGAAAAATGATGTGGGAAGTGTGTCAAGAGCGCAGGTTGATGTTTTAAGGTGCTGTACGGTTTCTTCCAAAATGTTGCCATCAATTTCTTTGAAGTCAGACATAGTAACTACTTTCTCAGGCGGTTTGATCTGTCTGACCCCAGTGCAACTCAAGGATGTGCTGATCACCTTTCTGATATTATTGATTTTCTCAGAAAAGAAAGAAGCAAACTCATTGCACTTGTTCTCTGAGAGCATTTCACTGGGAATCTGGCTTGGGGGGTTTGTCAGTCTCTCTACAGTAGCAAAAAGAGTGCGTGTGTTGTTTAAATTACTGTTTATAATATTTGAGAAGAAAGCTAGTCTAGCTTTGCCTAGTTCCATATTGAAAGCATGAAGGCTGTCTTTGTAGATGTTATAATGGACTACAATTTTTGTCTTCCGCCACATGCGCTCTGCTTTTCTGCGTTGTCTTTTCATATTTTGCACTGCTGTTGAGTTTCTCCAAGGTGCTTTTTGTCTGCCACTCTTCTTCCTGACTTTGACAGGAGCAATATCATCAATTATACCTTTAACTTTTGAGTTTAAAGAATCAAGGAGAAAATCAACAGAGTCAGCAGATATGCTTGGTGTTAAGGATATAGCCTTCATAAATAGTACACTAGTGTTCTCATTTAAGCATCTCTTCTTGACAGACACAGATCTAGCTTCAGTGGCAGGAGAGATCAATATATCAAAGAAAATACAGAAATGATCAGACAGCGCTACATCCTTAATAACAATCGATGAAATGTTTAGACCCTTACTGATAAGTAAATCTAGAGTGTGTCCACGATTGTGTGTGGGTCCATGTACATGCTGAGTCAGATCAAAAGTTTTTAAAACAGTTTTGATTTCTTTTGCCATATTGTTCTCTTCACTATCTATGTGGATGTTAAAATCTCCACACACACACACACTCTCTCACTCTACAGGTCAAAAGTTTGGAATCAAATTTTAAATATGAAATAAATTGTAATGTTTTTTTAAAGAAGTTTATAATAAAGAAGTTTTATAATATTATTATAAAATAACTTTTTCTATTGTAATAAATGTTAAAATGTCATTTATTCCTGTGATGAAAAGCTGAATTTTCAGCATCATTACTTCAGTCTTCAGTGTCACATGATCCTTCGGAAATCATTCAATCAGGGTTCCCACGGGTCCTTGAAATCCTTGAAAGTTTGTGAATTTTTTTAAACAAAAAGAAAAAAAGTCAAGGCCCTGGAAAGTTTTTGAAAATAAACATACATAGATACAGGTCATTGAAAGTGCTTGAATTTATTTTGCGCAAGAAGTTTTCTGGAAAGAAATCTGTATTATTCCACTAATGTGTTATTTCGCCAACACTCGGTGGCCTATGCATACTAGCTTGCTTGATTTACGTTAGTTACGCACATTTACACGTTACGTTAAGTGGAAAATAGGCTGGTTACATGAGACTAAGCTCTTTTAAAAAAAAATCCATGCAAAAGTTAATATTAGATAATTTTAAAATACAGTGTAGGATGTACTGAATATTATTCAGTTTTATGCAAAACAGAAATACGACGAATAGAATCAGATCTCTGTCATGAAAAAGCATATTTGTGTTTGACACATAAAAACTGTAACAATGTAACCACGATGTAACCTTGCTCTCACTTGAAATGTGTCCCCACATTAAGTCCTTGAATTTGAGGGTATTGGACCTGGAAAGTCCTTGAAAGGTCCTTGAATTTGAAGTTAACCAAGGTGTGGGAACCCTGTATATTTATCATGATGATTTGATGCTCAAGAAACATTTCTGATTATTATCAGTGTTGAAACAGTTTGAGGTAAGATTTATTTTCTTAAAAGAAACTCATACTTTTATTCAGCAAGGACACATTCAATTTGATCACTGAAGACTGGAGTAATGATGCTGGAAATTCAGCTTTGCTTTACGGGAATAAATGACATTTTAAAATCTATTCAAATAGAGAACAGTTATTTCACAATATTACGGTTTTACTGTGTTTTTGATCAAATAAATGCAGCATTGGAGAGCAGAAGAGACTTCTTTTTAAAAATATTAAAAATCCTGATGATTCCAAACTTTTGAGCGGTAGTGAGCCTATGCAATGTCATATTTATGTATTTTTAATAAAATATTCAGAGTGAAGTCAACATCACTGAGTTGTGTTTACAGTAACTTGGTATCATGTTTTATGTTGTTAAGGAACACTTCCACCTATATCCGAGAAAATAGGCCAACTGACCTGCAGCTGATCCATGAACGATATGAAGGTCTTCTCCTGGGAAGATCAAAGAGGAATCCTGGAGCATTATGGGAGAGGATGGATCCTTCAGAGGGTTAGAAAGTTCAAAACAGAGTGGAGCTGGACTGATTTTCCTTTAAGGAAGTTAATGATACGCACGAGTAGATGTAAAAGTAGAGTTTTTCTACACAGCCAAATTGATTTCTGTGACTTTACTGAAATTCTTTGACAGGGAAAATCGGGTAACTAGTTCTTGCACTTCAATTTCCTCTACCTCTTTTTTGTTGAATTTTTTGTACGTTAAAATCGCAGTGCAGACATACACACACACACATACACACACACACATACACACACACACGTTCTTAATGCATTCTAGGGATAATCCTGAACTTGTGAAAGCAAGGTCAACATGTGAAGGATCTCTTAATCTAATCACTCCTTGACCAAACATGTTTTAGAGCGCCAGCCAGACTTTAATATCAGAATTACCACAGCACTTTTAGAGAGCAACTAGAAGAGTGTCTTTTATTTGACTAAAAGAACATTTGTTTGTGTCTCAAGGTCCTGTCAAATACAGAAAGGAAGCAGACTGAGTGTTTGAAATCCTACAATGATGCCGATCCTGCTCCTGCTCCTTTACTTGACTGGATGAAAAGGCAAGTGTCAGTAAGCCCTTTTTATTAATGATTCGTGTCCATCATCATGCCGTCATACTGCCAGTTTGAATACAAACTAATTGAATGATGCTTAAAAAATCCCTTCTGTAGAATAACAGATTTCCAAGCAGAATCTGCAGAAAACGTGAAAAAACATTTTTCAAATAGAAATGTTTTATTTCAAATTACAAATTAGACCTATGTAAGAAGGAATATAACCTTCGTACAAAGTCCTGTAAAATTAAACGAATAAATGGGCCTAATAATATAAATAACAATTATATAAACAAAAATATAGCCTACATACATTTTTTAAAAGTAAATTTATTAGGCCAGAATTTTGATAAGTGAACTTTTGCGCAACGCGCACGATTAAAATTTAAATGGGCTTATCCTATATCCATTGTACACACAAACTGCTGTAAAATAAAACGAATAAATGGGCCTAATAATATAAATAAAATTTATATAAACAAAAATATAAAAAAAATACATAAACGTTTTCTAGGCTAAATTAACTATTAGGCCAACATTCTTATAACTGAACTTTTGCGCAGTGCGCAGGATTAAGATTTAAATGGGCTTGTATCAAATTGTTTGAATATTACGCTATATTTAATTTACACTTTGTTACAAGTTACCGTATTCAATTTGCTAACCTTTTGCTTTCTTCCCAGCGTGTTCACATCACACTGCATGTTTAAGAGAGATGTGTCTTTTTAGATTCCAAAATGACTGAATTACTGACTGAATTCAGTTACTGACTGAAACGATGTCTCCACATTCGTTTTCTTCTACCACATTATAGTTAGTTTTATATTATAGTAGGCTACACATGTATGACTTCTTATTTTCCTTTTTGAAGTAGCCTACTTTTTTAACTCCATTATTGAGCCGAGTTTTGACTGAAAATAGCATCCATCTTGCAGTCATCAACAGTAGACTGAGTCCGGCTTGACTGAGCATGCTTCAGAATCGTGGTGATTGGAGCGGGAAACAGGGCGACGCTCCGTCCTTTTAAAAATGCCGCTCTGCGCTCTGTCCAAGATCCGCTCGCTCCCGCTCCACTCCGCTCACATGCTCTAGGCCTACACTTTATTGGCTGAATAACTGGCGCGAAGATGACACACGAGCTCAGTCTGCAGGTAGAGATGGAGGCAGCAAGAGAAAAGGTGAAGACTGGGGAGTGGAAGCTACTTTTAAAAAATGCGGGTCAGGAAGCGGGTCGGGTACAATATTTTCTTCTTTTTTTTTGCAGTCCGAGTTGCGGGCGGGTTAGTTGAAAACGTCGGTCGGGTGCGGGTTGTTTATACATTGACCCGCGCATCACTGACTACTGACTAACTCAACCAGGCCCCGCCCCTTTATTCTGGTATGAATTATTTAAATGAGGAATATTGTGACGTGTTCATTCCCGGAAGAAACTCAAGACTACACTGGAGGCGTTTCAGCAGTTCAGAAACACTGACACTGATATAGAGAAGAACTTTGTGCTTTGAAACTTTGCAGATTTTTGAGGCTCAAACAGCAACATTACACACTAAAGAAAGATGAACATGTAAATAAGCATAAAATGACCACTTTAATATATGTTTGTCTTAAGGTAAAAGAATGCAAAAAAGTTGAAATGACTGAATATACTGCCTGATAAATGAACTTTAGGTAACTCAGTCTTTTTTATTTGCCAACAGCTCGAAGCTCAGTTCCTGCATTTCCAGAGGATTTCCACAAGGTGGCGTTACAGCTTCAGAAACAAATCATGTGACCCAAACTCTAAATTGTTTGACTAATTTTTGTCTCTAAGAATGAGTTGTTTGTCTTTTTTTGTTCTTTATTTCATTACTACGTAATTAATTCAGTATTAACTCTTAAACTATTATACTGAGCACACTTCACGCCACTTTCAGCTTGAAATCTTTCAATAGAAACTCTTTTAAAATGTCTTTCTGTAGCATTGACACTTACACTTACACTTGACACTGTTGCTAGAAAAGTGTGTAAAACTCTGAGCATCAAACAGTGCTGAAGGCAGCTACACATTTACCTCAACTGCAACAAAAAAGTTATTATTTTTGGTGCCTTGCAGTCACAAGAAGATATTACAACTTTTACAAATTTCAGATATGCCTGATAACTGAATTATGTAATGTACGTATTAAATCTTCAGCCTTATCCTTAAGTTTGCAATAAAGATTAAAGATGTTTATAAATGTAAACTTTATTCTTTTTTTTCAAATAGATAGATGAATTGATATGTTTCTCCAAGGGTTTCACCTCGTCTTTATGCTGGCTGATCAACACACACTCAACACACTGTTATGACTAGACAGCGATCAATAATATCTCTGAGCTTCTCAGTTCCTCAGCTTCCCGAGGAGAAACATCTGCAGAATCCATTAAAGCACCTGCGGGATCTCAGCTTACTTTTACAGAGCCGCTCTTGTCCTGAATTATGTGTCCATCCCGTCAGAAAACACACACACACACACACGGTCGCTGACATCACGACTGGGAAACCTTTCACTCAATCTGTCATTAAAACTCAGTTCTTTCCAGAGTTATGGTAAGGGTTACTCTACACCCGTGTCAATGACTAATTACTTATTAAAATTAATTCATAATAATCCACAGCTGTTGAATGTGAGAAGTTCACAGAAAACAAAAGTGATCATGTGGCTTCATAATTACCCATCATGCCCTGCAGGAAAGTAGTTGCTGTGTCTGTCAAACGCTCAGACAAACGCAGCTTCTGTTCACACTCAGAGAAGCCTGTTAGTGTTGGTTTTCTCGTTTGTCGGGTTGTGGATTCGTGGAATATCTGAGATGTGATGTATAATCATCTGGTAATAGTGTGAATTAGCCATAAGATGTAACAGTGAAGCGCCCCCAGCTGGTGAATGTGGGAACTTACAACAACAACTACAACACTCCTCACTGGGCTTTTGACCATGAGAAATTTGGAGACGCCATAACAATTTGTTTTATTTAAATATTATTATGAATTTACAAAATATGTGTTTTTAAATGTAAAATATATTGATCATTTCTACTTTAATTTTTATCATAAATATGGGTATATACATACAATACCAGTCAAAAGTTAGGAAACATTACTATTTTTTTATGTTTTGAACGAAGTCTCTAATGTTCATCAAGGCTGCATTTATTTGATCAATAATACAGAAAAAACTAATACTGTGAAATAATTTTACAATTTAAAATAATGGTTTTCTATTTTAATATACTTTAAAATATAATATATTTATGTGATCAACCTATCATAAACATAGCACACTCTCACATTTCTATAATTCACATCCGTTATTTGCAAAATCGGGCTTAATAAATCCTGTAGTGTGAACTAGGCTTTGGCAGCAGCTTCGACCTTCGACCTTGACGGGTTCTGTGACGTCACATGCGCGCCAGTTCTGTTCATGATGTCACAGGCGGGTAATAGTGCAAAGTAAACACACAGACAGTTAACAGACAAATACAGTAAAGTTAATTAAATTCAGTTTACAAACGGATTATCTAGATATAAAAACAATAGGCGACACGGAGGAAATGTTAAATTGGGCCAGCGCTGCTGTGTTAAATGCGGCAAACGCCACACACAGCCCAGACGAGCCTGTGGGGAACATGACAGGTAAGTTAAGTTAACATTAATACAAATCAAAACTCACTTGCAGAAATAACAGTCCCAGCTGCACGATTAATCGTTAAAAGATTGCGATCTCGATTCAACTCCCCCACGCGATCTTAATCCTGCATTTCTAGATTCTGCCAATGATATTAAACGGTCTAACGCGTTAACGGATCGCACTAGATTCGGTTGGCCAGTAACGCATGTGATTCGCGGATTAACTGCTAAATTTAACCATCATAGAGTGAAAGTTCATAATTTGGACATGTATTGACTTGCCAATTTACACCATACTGTCTATGATTTACACAAACAATTTTAATCGTGGAAGAAGAGCCAAAACCGGGACACACACACACACACAGAGAGAGAGAGAGGCGCTCCAACGGACACATAAAGACAAAATTGTCAAAATACCGGTCTAAATGACCGTCTCGACAAGCATTCTCTCGTTTATGTATGTGAACATCTGAGAAAGAAACGATATTTGTCAGTTTTTTTCGGTCTTTGCAGTCTTAAAGTGACAGCACACACTTAATATTGCTGTTTTCTGTGTCATTGCTATCAATAAAACAATAAAATACAGCTTTAACAAAGATTAAACTATATTTAATTTATACAGTGACAAATAGTGTTATTTTACATTTAAGTTTAATTATTCATTTCTGTAGGCTATCTGAATATACTGTTAGACTTTGTAAACTTTGTTATTTAGTATCTCTGCTTGTAATTTGTGTATTTGTTCTTATTTTAGACTGTTCACTTGTTTTAAATAATGTGTGAACTTTATCAGTTAGGCTAGTAGTTTTTAATGTAGTAGCAGAGAATGTCTAATAGGAAGAGAATTGGCACTCTCTGGTTACTTCCGGTTTCTGGACTGGCTGCAGTAACACGTCTCTGTCCATGCGGGGGCGCTCGCAGGCGAGTGCAGAATGAATGGAGGTCTATGGCGCTATACGCCTCAAAATCCACTTTTCTCAGGATATAATTTTTTGTCTAGTAATTTGAATGTTGTATTCGAAAGGAGATGCAAAGAAATGACACATTGCTGGGTGTTAGATTTTTTAGAGTCACTTATTTGCTTTAAAAAGTCTTTTAAAATGTCAATGACGTCATACACATCGTACGACCAGAGATACTGCTTTACGGCAATCCTTCAGTCACTCTGGTGCTTTCACGCTCTGCACTTTCTTTTCACTCGAGGCATCGACAACACAGCTGACACAGGTAAACACACGTGCTAGAATAGAAGAGTTTTTGTTTTGTTTGTTTCTGGTCCCGCTTCGGATGCCACGATGCCATCAAGCGGTATCTCTGGTCGTAATCAGTCCTTCACTGACCAATCAGCGTTCATTAGCAGAATGCTAGCGTGTTATGAGCAACAACAACTCAACCTGTAAGAAATCGAAAGGACATAAGTACTCGTTCATTCAATTTTCGACCTATAACCCATGTTGAACTTGCAAAACCTACAATCAAATCTGAGATTTCTCAACGGCAATCGGGTAAAAGAGACACATTTAGCCGTCTAGCTCCATAGACTCGCATTCATTCTGCACTCGCCCGCGATCACCTCCAGTGGAATTCTAATGGAACTGCAACCAAGATCGATACAATGGGGCTAATAGGAAGTGCCAAGGCTCTCCGTAGACGGGCTCTGGTAGTAGCTATCGAAAAACTTCAACTGAGCTTTAAGTAATAAATGAAACAAAGTTATTATAAACTTATCTCAATTAAACACTTGTCTTAAACTACAGTATGAGATGGTTAAACACAAAACTGCTCAATCACAAAGTACCAGCGGCCAGACGAAACAAACGTCTATAAAAGCAACGCTATTCAACGCAACACCACCATACCCACAAATGTTGATAGTGTTTCTTGCTAAGAATCTTGAATAGGTCTAGCCTGGTGTAATGCCATTGAATGTTGTCAATGTTTAATTGTCATTTTTTATTTATTTAAATATTACATTCTTTTTGTTTACTGCATTTATTTAAATTTGACTGAAGCAAAAAGTATTATGTCTTATTTTGTTTCTATCCTGTTTGTTTTTTTTAGTTCTCTTCATTAATGGTTGAATTCTGTCCTGCTTTATGTATCCCTTATGAATTATTATTATTTTTTTAAACCGTGTACCACAAATTGGAAGTATAACCACAGTTTAGCCATGGTTTTACTAAAGTATCTTGAATTACATTTAAGCATATAGTTACAACAAACATCTAAAAAATAACAACAGAAAGACAAGTTACCATTTAATGATACAGACTTTTACATACAGAAGTTACATTAATCTTAAAGAAAATATAAACTTAATAGATAAAAGGTCCCCTTTAACAAAAAAAGAAAAGAAAGAAATACTAGTCCCATACATACAACATTTCACGAAAGAGAAAACGGGTTGGAATCAAGGACAAATAAATGGAGAAAGTATTGGTTTGAGTAGAGACATTTGTAACCAACAAAGGGCTATAACTCTAATATAATTAGCTCAAAGTGAATTATTCTCTGATTATTTCTCCTGTGTTTTCAGGCTCTTCTCTGATCATCCCTCTGGCTCTTCCGGTTCTGATCACCGCTGCTGGACTCTTATGACGGTTTCTCTGTAAGAAGCGTCAGTCTGGAGGTAAAACTCTTTAAATACTTTAGATGGAGAAACTCCATTTATTTTATTGTCTATTATTTTAATACTATAATAGTATTGTCTAGGGCTGGGCAAAAAAATTGATTTTTCGATTAATCGTTTTTTAAAATGTGGTCTGGTGTAAAATGATTTGCAAGCATGAAAGCATGGACTATCGTGGGGAAACCCCGCGAGGGAATCCCCGCATCAATGCTTTGGAAATATTCCATGTTCCTTAATACACCCAAGAACAGAACACCACAATCGCTTAGACGCCATTCTTCTCCAGCGTATCAATGCACTATGATGACAGACAGCTTGCTCACGAGCGAGGGCGGGTCTGTGTTGAAACGCTGCTGTCAATCACAATCGTGGGAGGGGCGTCCGATCTTGTGACGTCACAAGATCGAACGGCTTGATTTCAGAGAGGGTCAAACATATAAGGAGATTAAAAAAAAAAACACTGGATGGATTTTTAGCATTTTATGATGGTTGTGTACAGGCACTGCCAACACACATTTCAGTACAATCAACTTGTAAAAGTGCATGTACCATTATATGACCCCTTTAAATACATACACACATAAAAACAGATAAGAGGAATAAAATGGACTAAAATGACTTAAGACAACATGTAAACCTATTAAAACTCTAATATACATAAAATCATTATAATATATAGAGTGGTTAAAACATGTGTCATGTGTGACAGTGTCACAGCGCTGCTCTGCACATTTTGTATGTCTCCCTTATTTAACACACCTGAACCAGATCATCAGCTCATTAGGAGAAACTCCATGAACTGAACTGAGTGTGTCAGATAAGAGAGACATACAAAATGTGCAGAGCAACGGGTCCCAAGGACTGGAGTTGAGAACCACTGCAATAAAGATATTTATTTTGTTAAGGAAAAATGACAAATGTTTGAATGATCTACCTCAGATTTGTGAAATGTTCACCTGTTTGGCAAGTGTTTGTCTTGATATGTTCTGACAATACAACTTTAACTTAGGAGCAAACATCTGCCTTTAAACTTAAAAATCTGCCTTTATCGTGATAATTATCGATATCGACTGATATAAAAAAAATTTGCGTGATTTTTTTTTTTTCCCATATCGCCCAGCCCTAATGTGAAGCAATTTGTACAAATAGAGACATTTTTGTGAACACAAATGTTTTCCTTTGTATTAGTGTATCATAATTTGCGCATGCAACAAAGAAGATGTGCATGTGTGGATCAGGTGACACGCGTGCATTCATTGACGTCTTTTCTGAGTCGATCTCATTTGATTCATTTGGATTTTGAGACTTTCTTTTCACGGTTTTTAAGCATTTCACAACCCACACACAAACAACTACAAATGAATAGGCCTGGTGCTAATTATTAATGTGTGCACAACTACCCATCTATTTGACAAATTCACAAATGCGCGCGAGCTGTCTCACCTATGTCTGCCTGCTGCAGCAAATGCGTTTTACACTTTTAAACTTACGCAACACGAGAGTACTCTCGTAAGAGAACCCCGGGCCTGTACCAATTATTGCACCATGCTGTCGCTAAACTTAAAGGGATAGTTCACTTTGAAATTAAATGTTGGTATGTTTTAGCTTACCTCAAGGGCATCCAAGATGTAGGTGTCTTTTTTTCTGCAGTAGTTTCAATTTTGATATTTTTAGGTCAAACCGTTCTTGTCTCTCAGTCAGATAATGCAGGTCTGTGGTCACTGTCTCAAAGAGCATGCACATCGTCCAAATTAAACAATTCCCCGTAAGTACACATTGATGGCCTAAGACACGAAACGAGCGGTTTGTGTGAGAAAACGAACAGTATTCATATCGTTTTTACCTTTTGCACACAGCCACGTCCAAGTGATCTGAGGGCGCGCGCGCTTCCTGTTATGTTACGTGTACGCAGACTGGTGCATAGATATATACACTAGATGCCGCCTTGGCTACGGCAGTTCATTGGAACGAATGCCGTAGCCAAGGCGACATCTAGTGTATATATCTATGCACCAGTCTGTGCACACGTCACACACCAGGAAGCGCGCACACTCATAACAAGAGGTAAAAACAATATAAATACTGTTCGTTTTCTCATACAAACCGCTCGTTTCGTGTCTTAGGCCATCAATGTGTACTTACGATGGGGAATTGTTTCATTTGGACGAAGCTAAAACATACCAAAATTTAATTTCAAAGTGAACTATCCCTTTAATAAAATAGTGTTTAGTAAGGCTACCAAATGTTGTGACAATCACAATAGCCTACAATTATTGTTTGTGAGTGTCTAGTCATTACCACTCTGATTCATGTCCGTTTCAGCCTGTTTCTGATGTTAGTTTTAATTTTTCCTTAGGCTACATGCAGTTTGAGGAAATGGATAGCAGCGGTGCTCAACCTTCGACCAGCGCTGCTGTGTTATCGCAGGAGTGTCCACAAACACCAACAGTGGAGCCGACTCCAGCCACAGATGTGCCAGAGACTGAGCCAATAGTTGATTACGCTCAAACTTCGACCAGCGCTGATGTGTTATCTGAGAGAAACCCCATCAGTAGCCCAAGAGATGGACCTGTGCAGATCAGCCCAACAGGTAACATTAATACAAACTAAAACTCACATGTATGCAGAAATAACAGTGGGACACGAGTACGTATGAATGTATGAATGAGAATGTAAGAATGCAGATTTGTCATTTTAACTGAAATTAGGACTGGTGTTGAAATTAGGACATTGTCGGTCAGTGTTTCTGACAATAATAAAAAACTAACAATAATACTACTACAAATTCCTATACTAATAAGAATATAAACTGCATGAAGGATTTATAAGCTGCCGGGTTCATTAATATTAATCACTGCATTCGCTCAAACTGATTTGCTGAAATCAAAACGATGAGATTGCCATTTGCACATTAGTTTCTTGCTCATAAAGGCTGAATAATTTAAATGAACTGTATTATTTTTACAGGACAATACTAATTAAAACATTGAATAATGATCTCTGTATTAACCCTTAAACAGGCAAGAGTAGAAAATGACAAGCAACAAATAATTTCATAAATGAATCATTTCATTTCATGTCATTTTTTATATTATCTGGACTTTCAAAAGAATTTTTGAAAAATGTTATGTATTTTGGATTTTATGAGTTGTGACTCCCAGATCACATTGCCTGTTAGGGTATAAAAAAAGGACCAAATCTTTAACTGTAACTGCCATTGCATGTTTAAAACAATTATATCCCATACTTCAACTCATAGTAATAGTTGACATATTATATATCATTAGAAAGCTTACAAACTCAAGATTCAGCCTGTGAAAACCTTTGAAATCGGACCTTGCGTTACCATAAATTTGGTAAAATGGTAAAAAATGTTGGATTTAGGTCAGGCTGACTAGTTGATCACAGATAAATCATGTGACCAGCATACTCAAGACAGACAGGCTGTATCAGTTTAACTGTAAATTTTATCATTTGTACAAAAAAAAAAAAAAAAAATACCTCATACAAAGATTGTTACAAAAATGAATACAAAGTTAATCCCTTTTTTATACCCAAAAGTGGCAATGTGACTCAGGTGTAACATATATTTCAAAACGTGCTAAATAACAACATGAACAACATTTTTATAAATCTTCTTTTTCAGCACCTTAAGACACGGTTCATAATTAATGTTAGCAGTGTTAGTATTATTTTTTTCAAAAGAAAAGTAAGTTTAATATATATTTACTTATCTCAAAATCTGAATGTCCTGCACCACTGGCAGCCATGTTGGATTTAGGTCAGGCTGACTAATTAATCACAAAAAATTGTAAACAAATCATGTGACCAGCATACTCAAGACAGACCAGGCTGTGATAAATGATAAAAGGATTTGATGAAAAAAACATTCTTACGCCCCAAAAACGACGACAAAAACTATGTTACTGCCAGATTACATTGCCAGTTTTAGGGTTAATTATCTTGAGCCTGCTGAAATGTTCATATAAATATATTTTCTTTCCAACTGTGCATTCTGAATAATACATAGCTAAATATATTTATCCACTAAGCTGCGGCAGTCCTATATGCTCGTCTTCTCATGAACAGTTTTTTCTCTTTCTGACATGTCATACCTGTTGGGTTTACATTTTTAAATGAAATTGACTATTAAAAGGAAAGCTTGTGCGTGCTGGTGTTTAATCCTTAATCTTTTAAAATGGGGTGCCCGAGGTGCCTGTAACCATGTTAAATAGGCTAGGCTATTTAATCAATAATGCACAAAGAGAATGACAGTCACCTACTTTGAATATTATAGCATTTTGGGCATAAACATGTAAATAGTGAAAAGATTGACAATGAAAAATTACACAGAATGGTTAAAATATTTAATCCAAATAAACAAATGTTGGTGGTTCGTACTGATGTTATTCCTCTGTTCTCACACACTTCAGCGTCGCGGTCACTAGTTTAGACGCTGACAACTCATTGAGCACAGTACATTGAAAGTAAACATAACCAGAAATAAGTGAGACGTACTATATCATTAAAATATTATAAAGTTGTTGTTATAATAAAATCCGCATTAGGCCTATGTTTAATTTGAGTAGTTATTTTTAACCTTTAATTATACCCAGGGCTTAAAGTATTGCGGCACTGTGCCGGATCTCCGGCGTGCGGCCGTGAGGAAAAAAAAAAAAAAAAAATTGGAACTTGCATGCGGTTTAATATTTTCGAGTTAATTGATTTCACCTACCAATCATATGAAAGGAACGCAGCTCTTACTAACGTTACAAGCCTATCAGAAGCAGAGCAGGGCGGGGCCTGGCAACACAGTGTGATTGAGATTTATACGTCACGTTAGCGTTGTCGGTGAAAGGAGCGCTAGTTCATGAAGCTTGGGGATGATGTCCTACCCACGGGCGTAATTTCCTATGGGGACACTTTCCAAAATCCCGTTGTCCCCCCCACCCCCACTCAAATTAGTTTGTTATGATGTTTAACCGCACGCCGTCATTGCCACGGAGGAGCAGGACCGAGCCTGTGTAAAATAGCTCACTGAATGTTCTATTGAGCAAGTAGCGGTTGCGGCACAGACAGCGATGAAACGCCAGAAACAACAACAGGTGCCTTTAATGTCATCATGGATGAAAAGAAAGAAAGGAGATGTGAGTTGGTTGATTCAGTAAATTAGCTCAGGTCAGGATAATCATATTTTCTGTCTACACCTGTTGATAACAATAGGTTACTGTCGTAACCCCAGTTCTCTTTCATCATCTCGTTTCGAGATCCACCTATGGAAGGGCATCCGTACCTGACCTCTGCAGAAGCATCCAATTGCACCAAGTCTGGCTAGACAGACAGAAGCGCGCAGCCAATGCTAGGTAAGGCCACACCCCTTACCTAGGCATATAACTTCTCCGCGCGCTGCTATTCCTCAGTAAGTATATTCGCTTCTCGTGCGGCAAGCGGGGCAACGCTGGTGGATCTCTCCACTCGATGTTTCAGAGAACCAGGGTTACGACAGTAACCTATTGTTCTCTTTCATCATCTCGTTTCGAGATCCACCTATGGGAGAGACATGGACAGCTCCCCGATTGCCCAATACACTCAGAGTGAGGTTCTGAAGGCCAGAGAAGGACGGTCACCTCAGAGAGGCGGTGCCTGACACGTCCCACAAACATGACCCTGCAAGGGTGACGCCACGCTAAACTGCTGTGGACAAGCAGGGCATGAAACATGCATGAGACACATACATGATAATGGCCCCCGCACCACCAATGCACATAGCCAAACCCAAGAAGGAATGCGAATGCTTGGTGACAGGAATGAACATGGCCAGCTGGCCTATTCACTCCTCGTTGGTTAACCCAACGGGGCTGTGGGAAAGGGCTAAGAGGACCCTACCCCTAGGACCGAGTGTGCCACCGAGGTTCTGGTGACATCCAACCGGTAGTAACGCTCAAAGGTATGAGGAGAGGCCCAGCTGGCAGCGGAGCAGATGTCCTGCAGTGGCACTCCCCTGAACAAAGCCCAAGAGGCGGCTAAGCCCCTTGTGGAATGAGCTCTGATGCCCCCTGGGGGCTTGCACTCCCTTTGCTTCATAAGCCATAGTATAGCGTCCACAAGCCAATGTGAGAGGCATTGCTTTGAAATGGGACTCCCCTTGTGCGGGCCATTGAAACAAAGAGCTCTTGCGGAAAGCACTGGTCCTGGTCATATATGCTTGCAGAGCACGGACGGGACACAGAGCATTCAGCCTCTGATCCTCCGGGGAGGCAAGAGGTGGAGGGTGAAAAGCGGATAGCTCCAAAACCTCCGTAGTGAACGCAGGGAAGCGTTTCGGCATGAAGGCCGGGTTAGGCTTAAGGGAAACCCTATCTCCACTTAGGGAGAATTTGGCGCACGAGGGGTGAACCGAGAGTGCATGTAGCTCACTGACCCGTTTAGCAGATGCCAAGGCCGAGAGCAAAGCTGTCTTGAGTGACAGCAGCTTAAGGGAAATACTCCCCAGAGGCTCAAAAGATACAGAGGCCGTGCTTCCAGCACCATGGAGAGGTCCCACTCAGGAACAGATCTCCTGATGACCGGCAAAGAGCGGCGTGCACCCTTCATAAAACTGCGGGTTAGAGGGTGTGACGGTGGAGCCCTCAAAACCCACATGACAGGCTGAAATCGCAGCCAGGTAGACCTTAATGGTGGAAAAGGACCTGCCTCTTTCCATGAGGTCTTGCATGTAACACAAAATATCAGGCACCGAGCACTGATAAGATGTGAGACCACGCCCATCACACCACCCTTCGAACACTTGCCACTTACAGCCATGTAGGGATCGCGTGGAAACGGCCCTGGCATTCTGAGTAGTGGCGATTACACACGGCGGGAGCCCCAGTGCATTTAGGTTCGTCCTCTCACGGGCCAGGCCCAGAGAGTCACCCTGTCCGGGTGGGGGTGGTAAATCTCCCCGTTGGCTTGGGACAGTATGTCCGTGCGAGGGGGAGGCGCCATGGCTCGGCGTATAACAGAGGGATTATCTCTGCCAGCCACGGGGCTTTGGGCCACCTGGGTGCTATCAGAATGAGAGACAGGCCGTGCTCTCTCACCCTGGCCAGTGTGAAATTCATCAGGCACAGGGGAGGAAAAGCATACAGGAGCACTCTGGGCCATGGGTGGGCCAGTGCGTCTGCCCCGAGGGGCGCGTCCATGTCCTTTAGTGAGAAGAACATAGGACAATGGTCGTTTTCACGCGAGGCGAAAAGATCTACAGCTGCCTGTCCAAATCTCATCCATAACATCTTCACTATCTGCGGGTGAAGACGCCAATCCCCGTAGATTGGGTTTCCCCTCGATAGCAGATCCGGCGCCTCTGTTCAGAATGCCCGGAACATGAGTCACGCGTAATGACAGAAAAACCCGTCTGCTCCACGTCAAAAGCCTATAAGCTACAGCGTGGAGTTTCGACGAGCACATGCCGCCCTGACGGTTGATATAAGCCACTGCCGTGGTATTATCGTACCGTACTAGAACGGGATGTCCCTGCAGGCGAGGCAGAAAATGATTCAGAGCTTTCCAAATGGTAAAAGCTCTAAATAGTTAATGTGCGCTGAACGTAGTCTGCTCAGCCACAGACCGTTCAGCATTCTGCCTTCCTGGGTGGTTCCCCAGCCTGTTAAGGACGCATCTGTCGTCACAACTTTCCGCATCGTAACCGTCTAGAGGGGGGTTTCCCATGCGTAAAAGTTCTCGCTCTCCCAATGGCGCAGGGCCGCCGAGCAGGCGCGCGTCACCGTTACCGAGCGACAGAGATTACGAATCGGGCTGAAATGTAGTGACAAAACCCATTTCGTAAACGCTCTCATTCTCAGGAGACCCAACGGCACAACTTGGATAGATGAAGCCATGAGACCCTGCAGCCTGAGGCATGTGCGATATTGTACTCTCGCCCCTCTTCTGAACTGAGACAGACAGTCCATCAGCGAGCGAACGCGCTCTTGAGAGAGACGCGTTGCATGGAGACTGAGTTCAATTCCAAGCCCAGGAAAATAACATTCTGACTGGGAGTCAGATTGCTTTTGCTCGCATTCACCTTGAACCCGAGGGATGTGATGTGCGCGAGCACCCGGCCGGTGACCAGCGACACCTTCTCCTTTGATTTGGCTATGATGAGCCAATCGTCTATGAAAGTACGAATTCTCAGCCCTGATAGTCCCAAACGGAAGAACTGTGAATTCGTAACAAATGCCTTGGTAGGCGAAACTAAGATATTTCCTGTGTGGAGGGTAGATGCTTATGAGAAATAAGCAGTCGTTCTGCTTTATGGCACGGGCGAGAGAGCCTTGTGTCACATTCTGAAATTGTATTTCCTCAAATGTTTGTTCAACACTCGAAGGTCCAATATAGGGTGGGGGGCGCCACGCCTTTTGGATAATGAAAGTACCAGGAATAAAAACCAGGAAAAGAAGTTTTCTCATTTGATTCGTAACTTTGTGCGTTTTGTGTTGGGCAAACACTGGGGCTGAAAGCCTTTATTGACAGAGTGAGGGGAACATAGTGTGGTGTCCACTGTGCTAAACTTTCCCTCACAAAGTGCCCCCTGATTTTTAAGTGGGGGGGGGAAACACACATCTCCTGAACACATGAACTGGGCAGTCTCAAGTGCAGGCAGAAAAATAATATCCGCGGAGAGAGATACTCTCTCTGTAACAGATTTATTTAATTTGTTTGTTTTAAAGTGTTATTTAGTTATGTGGGTGTTTTGTGTTGGGGAACACAGGGGCCGAAGCCTTCCACACACAATGCCACTAAAAACACATGAGCTGGGCAGCCGCAACTGAGCTGTGTGAGCCCAGCTGGTTGATTTGTGAGGCAATGGCGCCCTCTTGTGGACAGACTCGGGGCGACATGCATGGGATCAGAGAGATTTGCTCTCTATGTTGGCAGATATATAAATCTGCACGAATTCATCTGATTCGTTTGTTAAATGTGTTGTTTAGTGATGTGTGTGTTTTGTGTTGGGGAATACAGGGGCCGAAGCCTTCCACACACGACGTCCACTAAAAACACGGGCTGGGCAGCCACAACTGAGCTGTGTGAGCCCAGCTGGTTGATTTGTGAGGCAATGGCGCCCTCTTGTGGACAGACTCGGGGCGACATGCATGGGATCAGAGAGATTTGCTCTCTATGTTGGCAGATATATAAATCTGCACGAATTCATCTGATTCGTTTGTTAAATGTGTTGTTTAGTGATGTGTATGTTTTGTGTTGGGAAAACACTGGGGCCGAAGCCTTTAATAACTGGGTGAGGGGAACCAAGTGCGTGCGGTGTGGTAACACTGCTTATGTACTTTTCCTCACGACAGCGTCACTAAACACACGGGCTGGGCAGCCACGAGACGGGATTAACCGACCGTCCGCGGGAGACCCTGTGTCTTTTGGACAGGGGTTCCGGGACCGGGAGAGAATCCGGAGGGCTCGTGGCCCGTGAAAGCGGGCTCGATACTCCCAACGGTCGAACAACAGGCAGGCCGCTTGCGTTCGGGGCCGCCTTCCTAGGAAGGCATAAATTGAAAACCTCAACACGTGATCGTAACACATCAAGGCCCGTGAGACCGTGTTAACAGTCTAGCGGGACGCTCCAGCCGTGCTTAAGAGCTTCGTCATCGGAACCGGCCGGTTCGTCAACGAGAGTGAGGTTTTCCCGCGAAGATGTCCTCTTCAGGGAATGCGGATTGGGCTGATGTCAGCTCAAATATTTTAGAGAGGTGGCGCTCCGGGAGTCCCCCGGTAGCGCGTCATCATCACCGTGTCCTCCATCCGAGTCAGAAAGGCCTAGCACGGGATCGTGCAACTAAAAGCCGGCTTAGTAAAAGCTAACGTTACAGCAATTACAATGACCGCAATTCTCCGGGTTCTCCTAAGCTTCTTAAGCGTGTAAAGCCCAAGCAGACCGCGCAGAACGAGAGGGTCCTTAGCGGCGATGAGAGCACCACACGCGGCCGGGCAGGCTCATCGTGATAGGCTGTTCCCCGGAGAAGCGGCGGTTTAGACAGTCACATAGCCATGGGTGGGCCAGCAGTGAAGAACTCGGAAAAATCCGTGGCGGGCAGCCATGTAAGGAGGAGCAGGTGAAGGACAGCGAGAGCGCGGGCGGCTCCGGATGCAAAAAACACAGCGGATAGGCTGAATAAACGACTGTCACTCACGTCTGGTGGAGGCTGATCTGGCGATATGTCCTCCTGAAGACTCGAAAGTGAGCAGCGTAACGTTAATCCAACCGAACTGTGTCAGTGCAGAGGTCGCGAGAAGCGAATGTCAACTGAGGAATAGCAGCGCGCGGAGAAGTTATATGCCTAGGTAAGGGGTGTGGCCTTACCTGGCATTGGCTGCGCGCTTCTGTCTGTCTAGCCAGACTTGGTGCAATTGGATGCTTCTGCAGAGGTCAGGTACGGATGCCCTTCCATAGGTGGATCTCGAAATGAGATGATGAAAGAGAACTGAGCTAACGTTAACATACACTGCTGCTTGGTAACTTCAGACTTGGCTAAATATTTAATTTTAATATTTAATTAAATATTCTGTGTAGCTTACAAAAAAAAAAAACATTCTGTGTAGGCCTACCATGAAAACGAGTCCACTTTAAACCGCAGCATTTTCTGTCAGCAATGTATGACAAGTAGCCTAACGTTAGTGCTGTCAACGTAAACATGCGATTAATTTTTGTCCAGCTTTAACGTGTTAAAATATTTATCACAGCGTACGTTTTTTCTGTCATCCTTTGGGTTATATGATCATGCTCTACTTCACGCAAATGTTTTAAACTATCAATGCGCGAGAAGACAAAAGAGAACGCGCTGTCAGTGAATGTCCTCCTGAAACACACACACACACACACACAGGAAGACACGCGCCAGTATCGCAGTCGACAGCGCGCCATCGAGTTCTCTTTCGCGCTTGAACGAACCATAACACACACATTTATGCCAAAATGTCAGTTTTGTCGAGTATCTTCACAAGAACAGACAAATGAGTTAAATACAATCTTAAATGGAAGTAAAGAGTAGAGAATGAGATGCGTGAGATCCTGTCAGCAGCGGCGGGTGACAGCAATTCTCTCTGTTAGTAAAGTTAACCAAAGAACAATGGGAACAGAGAAAATTACTACCTGCTCAACGCTTCAGGATTAATCTATTTTTCATTTATAATTTATGCAGTGCGGACTGTTTTATAAACGTATTCAATTTCTATATAATTCACATCGGTTAGACAGGTAAGGTACAGGTAAATATGACATTTATTATGGGTTTAAGTGAGGATTGTTTTAAGTTCACTTAAATTAAAAGTTGTTATAATTTTTTAAGCCTAATAAATGTTTCAAATTTTGGAAAAATACATTTTCATCGAGATATAAGTAGCTACAGATGTGGCCTTTAAAAACGCGCGTTTTCTCCCGCGGCATTCGGCAATTCGTCTCGCACAGTCTCGCAGAATTCTGCAAGTGCTTTCAGGGGGGCCTACTTACAAATTCCCTCAATGTGTTTCGCTTCACAGAATATCCACCAGGTGGCGCATAAAAAACAACTTTACATTAGATTTTTTATTTTACTTCACATTACGTCATGATTGTGAGAAAACATCCACAATAAAATATAAATTATAAATACAAATAGTAATAGACACAAATATTTACAGTACTGTATTATACAGACATTTGAAAATATTTGTAAATCCAAAAGGTTTATCAAAGTTGTCTAAAGACAAGAAGGGGTAATGGACAACGTTTACGAATTTTTATATATGCTTTGTCATTGCTGTGGTTTCCAGGAGATGAGTGCATGCAGAATATTTAACATGGCTTTTATTAAAACAGCAAAGTGACGTTCTTGCCAGCGCATAACTTTTTTGTACAACTATTAAGATGATTGTGCATGCAATGCGCATTTATACTAAGTGCAACAGAGAATTTAGTTTGAGCATAATACACGTGACTCTGCCTGTAAAAACCTGTAAAATTTTATTTTATTTTATACACAAAATCATCCTAACATAATGAAAGGCTTAGCCTAAATAATGCGACTTCCCCAGATTCTTAATTCGTGCAGATATTTCTTGTGTGATTGTTCTTGTGCAGATATTTCTTGTGAGGTAATGTTGCAGCACAACGCGTAGCATTTATATTTTGGGCGCATCTGATTTGCCATTACATTATTAATAAATATTTTAATTGAACTGTCTTAATGCATTAAGCATAAAGATTTTTCCACATTAGTCTCAGAATGTCTGGGGTTGGCTTGAGGTCTTGCCGACAGTTTGTAAATCTTTTAAATATTCATATTCACAAAATCCATTTAAAGGTTGATCAACAGTTATGACTTCTAAAATAAAATAAAAATGACCAGATAAGAGGTATCTGATTGACAGTTTGACAGATGTTGTTTTAAAAATTGATTACAACATTATGGGGAAGTGGTATTAAAGGAGTTATAACCTGCAATTTTCACTTTTCCACGAGAATCAATTGATGTTATGATTGCCTAACGATTATACACTGGCCGGGAAGCCGATATTTAAAAGTGAAGCGTTTGTTTACCTCAGGGTAAATAAACCAGCGCGCGTGCACGCGCACTCAAATACGAGATTTTGATTTCAGCCCCGTCTTGACGTCATGACGGGGCAGGATATACCATATATGGACACCGCAAACCTATGCCGCGGGAAGCCCGCCCCTCTCCCCCTCATATTCAGTTCAGTCGAGAAAGATGGAGAAACGAGTACACACCTGAGTTGCTCTGTGGTTGACTGCCACAAACAACATGTAAATGTGTTTTCTCTACCAAAAACGGACCAAACTATCAGGGACCAGTGGATTAAATTCATTTTTAATGACGCTGTCCCAACAACCCTTTCAACTGGCTTATCGTTAGGAGTCTGCGCTAAACATTTCACACAGGAATCATACACAAATTTGGGGCAATATCAGGCGAAGTTGGCCTCGAAGCTCTGTTTGGAAAAAGGTGCAATTCCCACCATCAGAGACTTGCCTGCAATTGAAACGGTAAGACTGAGTTTTTATTGCTCTACTGTGTGTAACAAAAACAGCAGCTAACTGCTAATGCGGCTATTGTATGCTAGCGGGAGTATTAGCTTCGAGGTAAACATGGGGAATGGCTGCTAACGTTACTTTGCAAACAACAAATGACTGAGATCATCATGAATTCGGCTATTGTATATTGATTGCCTAACGCTTATACACTGGCCGGGAAGCCGGTCGCGGCCAGGTCGGGTTCATTCATAACTTGCGCCATGATGTCATTTTGGAATGATATGCTAAAGCGTTACCTGCAGTGTCAACCCCCCTCCTTCCTGCCACCAATCAACGCGCCCCTCATTTGCATTATTAAAATGACCGTCCACGACAGCCAAAATATCGCATCAGATCTCGTGAGACAATAATGCCTTCAGAAATAAGGGTCTGAGGAGCTCTGTGTTTATTTTTTTTCCACTTTTCTTTTTTAGAAGGGCCTGAAAGACTATAATACAGCAGTAGGTATCCAAGGTAATACTAGGTTATGACTCCTTTAAATATTTGGTAAAACATAATACAATTATTTTAATTACGCATTTTGTTCAGTTTTGCTTTTACAAAATGTTCCCTGTTTTTTATATAATTAATTTAACCTGAGGTGTGCGTTATATCGCCTTTTGATAATTCTTTGTGTTGTCGAATTTTGACAGAGTTTCATTGTTTGTTCATAATAATTTGATTCATAATTATGTCATTTTTTTTCTAAAAGTAGGCAATATTTTAAAGAGATAAAAAGATGCATGAGAAAATTAGAAGTATGCAAAAGAGCACAGTTCAGATATTGTTAACTGTAATTGAAGCGGGTTTTATACACGTTTCTGCTTTTTTTAAATTGACAATTTAAAATTTTATTTACCAACACGTCAACACGTTTTGTGATTGATTTACGGATTTATTACAGACACTTGTCAGAAGCAAAGATATTGTACTAAGCATAAGCATCGATTTAGAGCATTTGCGCAATATCATTAACTAGTTTATCTAATTTTACATTTAGTTCCTTTTTGGATCTGAACGTTTTAAATAGCTTTAACATGGTTGTAATGCGCTTTTCTGCATTACTGTACAGGGCCCGGTTTCCCGATAACGCTCACTCTTAGCGCGCTAAGAGAGCTCGAAAGATATATCTTACCAAAGGTGTTTATGTTCCTAAGTGTGTTCCCCGAACCATACCTTAGGAAGCTGCTTAAGATATACCTTCTTACGTGCGACGTTACCCGGCGCTGTCCGTGGCGATGGTGCTGAATTGTTTGATATCGATGGCTCGACAATCAATTATTCTCTCGTGCAGATGCTGTTTATGTGAGAAAGCGGTGATCTTTATAAATGAAGCACTTCAGAAATAGTTGAAATTGCAATTTATTATGATTATTGGATATTATAAAAAATAATCCAAACTATAATAGCCTATAATAGCCTAGCCTACATATTTTAAAATTGTAACATATATTGCTGCCACAATAACCTTTTCAAAAATTTACGTGCCTTCTTCTCTTTCCCATTTTTGTTCGCTGAGGTGGAGCTGCGATGAAATATTGTTCTTCTAAATACTTTCCAGCATTTCAGTAATAAAAGTTTACATCTTGCGTATGGTGCTCGGCAGTGATCAAAAAGGATTTAAACCGTGAATTTTGAATCTCTTCATGTAAACTCAGAGATGTGGATTCAGACGGCAATTAAATTACCACACGACCTGTTTGTCAAAAAACAGAAGGTACTAATTTGGCCAGGGATTTTTACGCGGGTTGGGTGAGAAAAACACTGATATTATGGATTCGGACGGCACTAAAATCACCGACTTACCCCTGTAAATGTTTAAAATACCGGACGAGCCCATGAGAAACAATATTAGCGTCCGAATAGGACTTAACTGACAGTAGCCTATGCTTTCACTGGCCTTTAAAAGAGCGTTTTAATTAAATTAATAATATTGTATAATAATATAATTAAAAATCTAACAACAATCAGTGTAATGACACTTTTATTCTTTGCATGAAAACACTTGAATTAGCCTAATTTAATACTGTCTGAGTGTATTAAAACTTCAGAATTATATTCATATAGACCTGCAACAGTGATAAGGTAAAGCTAAGAGTGGTCCAGACCAACCTTACGAAAGTGTGACTTACAAAAGGTATACTTAGCGTACGAACGTTCCGGGAACCGTCCCATAAGGTTAACCCTCAAGGTTAAAACACCAACACAAAGGTGTTTTTGGGGTCCTTGAGATGTTCTGACATGCCCTGACATTTGTGCTTTTTTCAGTTGCTTATAAACATATTAATGGCAAAAAAAAATTACACACTATTTAGCACAAACAGGGCTACCATAATATGTGAGCAACAAGAATGTACATGTCTGCATTTTTGAGAGAATAATGTTTATGCGTGGTTATTGAAAAAACTAAAAACTAAAGTTTCTGAAATAAGGCCACAAAACACATACTAAATATGTGGCAATAAGACTTTTGACTAATGGATTTCATCGCCTAGTGTTTTTTCTTCAAAATGATATGAAAATCATCCTGCCTAATCATCCACAAAAAAACGATACATTGATTTTAGTTTTGTGAAACACTTTTAGTTTGGAAAGCCAATATGCGGATGGGGCGTAAACGCTCCAACAGCATCATGCATATGTAGTAGTTCACACCTGGTGAGACTACGTCCCTGCATACTTAATGAGCCATTCATTCAGGTGACGTGTCACCTATAGCTAACTTAAATATACAAGCTTCATAAAAATGATCATTCTAGGAGAAAATTTCAGATGGCATTTAGAGGCTTTTGCATCTGAACTCTTCATATATACACACACACATATATATATGCATGCACATACATTCTTTATAATCTTTTCAAAACTAGTCAACGTCTTTCAAAACTAAAGTATACATTTTATCATACGTATTTCAAAGTAAAGGATTCATTAGTTAGTTGATGACTTTATTTTTGACAAAACACATACAGTATATATTCCTCATCTCAGTATAGCAATAGAGTTTGCTAAAAGCTGTTCATTCAATACAGCAGTATTTGAAAATCGATCATATTTTGTAAAATTACATTTATATTTGCATTTATGTCAAAACCTAGACACTTTTAAACATCAAAAGGACATTTATTAATATGTATTCGTGTCAAAATGACAAATAAACAGATTTTCCTATTCAATTTTGCATGGAAACGCTTCCAAGACGCTTGCGTGTCGCGTGAAAAATAGGCGTCGGTTCTATTTCTAGAATGCACGCGTTTTCCACGCGGCTCGTGCCGCGCCTGAGACGCGCGTCTCACACAGGCAGTGTGCAAACTCTAAACTGTTAACATGGATGGGAGCCGAAATAAAAACGGACACGCCACGCAGCTGAGACGCTTACGCCACGCATCCAGTGTTTCACCGGCCTTATCCAGCGGATGTGGGCGTTTCACAGGTTTGTATGGATCGCCTCACATTTGCGTTTGAATAGCGCGCTCTCCGTAGGCGGAGTCACATTAAAACTTAATTAGCTGAGATGAGAACGACTGACATCTCTCTCTTTACATACATATTATATAAACTGTGAATATTTGTTTTTTATAAAAAATACTTCATTTGAAAGAAGATAATTCAAGCTTCATGCCTGTGTGACTGTATGCCTGTTTGACTGAGTATTCGCTGAGTTACAGTTCATTTTCGGACGCGTTTCAGAATTGACTTCACTGACGGAGAGTAGGCAGAACTCGCATCATGTTTATTTTTCTTTATTTGGCGAAAAGCACAACACTTTGTTTTTATTATGAGCATACACAAAAAAAATACACACTAAACAGGATCGATTGATGTATAACACAAGCATATAAGATAAAAATTAATATTTTTCTTTTATTTATTTTTTGCACTCATACGAAAAAAAACGAGCCTATCGCGCCGGCGCGATAGCCGACCTCAGGGGGTTAAGAGAGAGGTTAAGGAATAGGTTAAGAACTACTTAGAGATAAGAACACTTTGGGAAACCGGGCCCAGTACTTTATATATGATCATGTTTCCCTTTACATGGTATGAAACACATAGGCGTCGATTTCGTCATGAGTCATTTTGTACCCACCACTTTTAACTTCCGTCCATATTAATTTGACTTTTGGTTCGATTTTTTTTACCGTTTTCAGTGGTTATGAGGAGCAATATGAGAGAGAAATTTGGTAATCATTGTCTGACCCAACAAAAAAAACATTATAATATTTATTTTATTTTTCATGTTCGCATTTATGAGGGAAAAAACAACGTGTCAGTTCTCGGTTACGGACGTGAGCGCTCTAAAAGCGGCACTAAAAGACTGCTTTAAAACTTTCACAGAGACCTCAAACAGAACAGCTGCCTTTCTTTAAATTGAATTTCGTTTTGTATTAATTATATCTTAATTTTAATCAATGTTTCATGAACCAATTGCCTGTATTTAATAAATAAGAAGTAAATATAGCAGACAATCACGACATTGGAGGCGCCGGCGAGTGAACTGGAGTTCGTTTCATAAATGAACCGAAACTCAGCGTATAATGCACATTCACATTCACAGCGTATTTAGACACATTTAGACGCAGTCATAATCATTACTTTTACCAGTTCTTTGTGACAAGCTTTATGCGTGCGGTCGTGCGCTTGAGTGCGGCTATATAGTAAACGCTCATTACTTAATACAAAGCATAAGCCTCTTCCTGGCATGCAATCTAATAGGCTACAGTGTCAGTTGGTTATATCAACATATGTCAAATTAAGTTACGCGATATCAACAAATTAAGTTATAAACATTAATTTGAAATAACTTAAAGCGTATGTATAGTAGATTTGCTTAAATAGCATTTAAACAAAGGAACTGCAAGGGTAGGAATTAAAACCCCACACGCTGGTGAAAACTGGAAAAAACGGTTTTCTTTTGATTCCCTGAGAGGAGATCGATTAGCATTGGGGGTTGGCAAAGAATTGGCAGACCTGGGGGCTGGGTGGTTTGTAATTTCTTGACTCTGTGACAATTGGTAGCAGCTAAAACAAGCAGCTAAAACAAAGACTGTGCAATTAATTACATTTTGGAAATAACTTCCTTCATGTCGTTTTATTTATACACTGTAAAAAAATATTTTTTTGAATTTGTAAGTAAAGTTAGCATTAAATATGTTTTACAAACAATTGGTTTACAAACTCTTGGAGGTTTGTGATTACCATCATTCAGAAGAGTGGTGCTTGTGTTTAGACTTGTGTTTTACGTGATTAAATCAGGAAGATTACATTGGTTTCTTTTAGGACAGTTTGTCAAAAAAAAAAAAAAAAAAAAAAACCTTATATTTATAAACATCGCTAAACAAAGAGTGAATAAGAATTTAAAAAGTAATGACGTTTTTTTTTATGTTTTTATGCACTTTTAGTTTTGTTGCAATTTCACCAAAAGCTTATAATTAGGAAATACACACAACACGCTAAACTTAGGCTATATTCTCTATATCAGGAGTCTCCAAGGGGCCGTTCACATATCGCGTCTTTCAAATGTAGGTGCGCGGCAAGCGCGCTCATAATTGAAGTGACGCGCTCATTTTTTCCAGGCGCAGCGAGATGAAAAGAAATCGCAACTTTTCAGAATGCCACAAACAGAATGCAGGTCATATGACAAGAACCAACCAATCAGCTTCAAGGGTGAAGCTCCCTTCAGAGGGCTCCGTAACAACATTGAAAGCTCAGTCAACATGAAGGATGGGGGTGCACCCAAACACTACAGGTGTTTTTCTCTTCTCCGTAAATAAATCTTGTAGCAAAGCTACAGTAAGAATTTTTCGGCAGTGGAAATCTTTGTCGTCGTGGAGAGCGCAGTGCATGGTTGCATAGTAACGTAAACGACAGACGCCACAGGCAAATCGAACCGAATCTTACTATTAATAATAAAAGATAAGCTAATCATGTGCATTGTAAATGTCAGTAATTTACCTTTTTTGACTCATTCTTTTTATAAAAAATTATTTAAAGGCTGAAATATGTGAGGTTTATCTTTTTATAAAACCTTTTTTGTCAAAACTTGATTTGAACTTGATGCATGTCAGTAGATAACGTTGCAAGACACTTAAAATCTGGCTATCATTTTTAATGTTATTATTTTAATGTTTATGTAAACAAAAAGTACATATTGATGCTAATTTTATTTGTTATTTGCTGGTTTTCAACATAAAACTTGGTGAATTGATTTCATTGTGTAGTATTGATCAACTAAAAAATAATCTCTGATTCTGTTTTTCTCTGACATATTTAGGCCTACAAAAACTCTTTTAGGTCTAAAACAGTTTTGATAGTTGTTAATATGAGAGTTATGAGACATTATTTAAGAGATTTATGTATTACATGAGTAGCTCTCGGCCACTTTCCTTTTTAAAAAGTAGCTCTCAAATGAAAAAAGGTTGGAGACCCCTGCTCTATATGTTAAAAATGTTGTAAAAAATACGTATTCTTATATAATAAGAATAACAATATGATACATTTATATTGCGCTCAAAATGATTTGGATATGGAAAGAGGAATTCTTCTC
The DNA here is from genome assembly GCF_949319135.1 of Squalius cephalus. NCBI lineage: Eukaryota > Metazoa > Chordata > Actinopteri > Cypriniformes > Leuciscidae > Squalius > Squalius cephalus. The sequence goes on from NC_137140.1 coordinate 3,333,598, forward strand.
AACTACCACCAATAAAGTTTTAAAATTCTTCTTTCGAAAATATTATATTTTGATGTTTCTGCGTAAGTTCAACAGACAGTGAGGTTCGGGTTTGTTACGATCAGAGCTTGTGAGTGGAGAGCGCATTTCTGAATATTCCGCTCCGCTCGTTCATTCCGCAGGGTCGCTCGCTCAACACAGATGTCCTGTTGCCTGGTTCGAAAATAAGGGCTGCTTCCGACTAAAAGTTTTTTTTCTAGTCGACTAGTAGGCTAGTTGTTCATTTAAGTCATTCGTGGACAAATAGCCCCTTTATATTAATTTAATTACTTATATAGCCTACAGGATAATGAGCATTTACGTAATATAGCCTCACTCAAGCGCACGACCGCACACATAAAGCTTGCCACAAAGAACCGGTAAAAGTAATGATTATGACTGCGTCTAAATGTGTCTAAATACGCTGTGAATGTGAATGTGCATTATACGCTGAGTTTCGGTTCATTTATGAGAAGAACTCCAGTTCACTTGCCGGCGCCTCCAATGTCGTGATTGTCTGCTATATTTACTTCTTATTTATTAAATACAGGCAATTGGTTCATGAAACATTGATTAAAATTAAGATATAATTAATACAAAACGAAATTCAATTTAAAGAAAGGCAGCTGTTCTGTTTGATGTCTCTGTGAAAGTTTTAAAGCAGTCTTTTAGTGCCGCTTTCAGAGCGCTCACGTCCGTAACCGAGAACTGACACGTTGTTTTTTCCCTCATAAATGCGAACACGAAAAATAAAATAAAATTATTATAATGTTTTTTTTGTTGGGTCAGACAATGATTACCAAATTTCTCTCTCATATTGCTCCTCATAACCACTGAAAACGATCAAAAAAATCGAAACAAAAGTCAAATTAATATGGACGGAAGTTAAAAGTGGTGGGTACAAAATGACTCATGATGAAATCTGGTGGGTAACCACTGTCCCCACCGAAATCGACGCCTATGTGTTTCATACCATATAAAGGGAAACAGGATAATATAAAAAGTACTGTACAGTAATGCAGAAAAGCGCATTACAACCATGTTAAATCTATTTAAAACGTTCAGATGCAAAAAGGAACTAAATGTAAAATTAGATAAACTAGTTAATGATATTGCGCAAATGCTCTCGGTCTCTTCAAAGGTCTTCGCGAATTATTGTTATAAGACTCAGTTATCATACATCACGTCTCTTCTACTGTAAGTACTCAGAAAAAAAATAAGACAAATGATGCGCGTTTGAGTCGGATTTTTATGAAGAATATGTGACTGTTTATGTAACTGGCAAAAGAAAACTTCGCCAACCAAACGTTTGCCAAAAAGCGTGTATGACATCAAAGTACTGCCAAAGCACCGAGAATCCCTGTCATGTTACTTCAATATCATACAGTATGCTCAACATGAAGTCGAGCACACATACAGTATTGTCGTCAGTATGGCCACATGAAACACGACTGCCATCTACAGGTTTTAGTATTTCCTGCGTCCAACACCTAATCCCCCTTCTGCAGAATCCCGCAGAATTTCGGAAGTGCTCGCGGCATTCTTCTCTCTGAGACGCGTATTTTTAAAGGCCACATCTGTATATCAGTGATACTGGTCTTCATTCATAAAAATATGCCATTAACATGCTTGAAAATAAATGGTGCCAATGAAGCCTATACCAATTATTGCACCATGGACATAAATACAGAAATTAAAAAGATAATATCAGCATATTAGGACTGTACTTGTAATCTCTCTAGTGTTCTTGGAAATTGGCTGACCAGAGCATGAACTTAAATGCAAAACCTGCTAATTATTCATGTGTGTCAATTTCAGCCCGTTTACTGATTTTATTTGTAATCTTCACACTGGTTGGTTCCTCGCCTGATCTACACAGGTGTGTTTAGTCATAAGCAGTTCAGTCTCATGCTGTTGTGTGTTTTTCAGGATCCTTTGACTCTCTTTATGAAGTGGGAAAGAAACTGTCATCGAAACCCCATGGCATTGTCTATGAAGGAATTCGAAAATTAGATGAAAAACAAGTATGTTGGTCTTTCTGGATACACCAAACTTTTTGCCTCTTGTTTTCTTCTGTCTTTCGAGTCCTGACATAAACAGTTTTGATCAAAACATATTTTAAAAAAGATTGTAGATTATCATGTAAACAACAAAAATGAATCAGTTTACTTACGTTTGCAAATATTTTCTCCTTTTTTTAGGTAATGATCAAAGTTGTTAAGAAGAGCCAGTTTGATTTCTACGTAAGTTGACACGATTTTATTCTTCATGAAAATTACTATTAAGAATCATTTATTAAATTGTTATTCAGTAATTGATAATTCTATATGTAGACAGCATAAGATAAAACTGAAATAGACAATCAAAGCCTTGAAGCGTCAGTTTCATTAAAGTAAAGTTCATTTATTCTTGTTGAATTTCCCTCACTCTTTAGTAAGGAGGTTTGAGGTTAGGAGTCAACTAACCTTTTGTCAATCTCTTCTTTTAGACTGGGGTTTCCAAACCTTTGTGTCGAGAGGCAGCTATAATGCGGATAATGGAACATAGCGACCATGTCGTAAAGTTATATGAATGGTTTGACGTGGAAGATCACGTCATCTTAATTATGGAACATCCAGGTACCAGCACAACCTTGTGTGATTTCATCAAAGAAAACGGAGGTCATCTGACTGAAGTGGAAGCAAAAGACATCATGCAGAAACTCGTCGCTGTGTTACGGCACTGCAGTGAACAGGATGTTTATCATAATGGCATAAGCCTGAGAAAAGTACTCATCAACCCATACACCATGCAGATCAAGTTAACCGGCTTTCACAGAGCACTGACCCTCAGTGAAATACGTGAGTTTGCTTTTTGAGCACAAGTCACTGATTTATTATGCACAGGAAATAAGGGCGTTTTACTAAAAACTGAACCCTTACTGCTTACTGCAATAGGGGATTCTAAATCAAGACCAGAGTGGAGAATTGACGCTTTAATGGCAACAAATGAAGGCTTATACAGAGTGCTGAAGGGGATGGTCAAAGGAAAAGGGTTTCGTTGGAAAAATACAAGCTTGTCCAAAGGTGAGACCAGCTTGAAAACATGTAAAGCTCTTACACAAGTGACAGTGAAATGACCTTGATGACAAATAAGCAAAGTGTAAAACAGCGAATTGACAGTGAATGTTTAGCAATGAATAAAACTTTTACAGAATGCCTGGATCTACTTGGGAAACTTTGTGACACAGAGTTAAGGATCAACTTAAGGAACATTTTAGGTCATGACTGGTTTAAAGAAACCGAGCCGACAGACGGTGAGTAACCACTCTGATTCATGTCCGCTTCAGCCTGATGTTTCTGATGTTAGGCAACATGCAGAAAGTAAACATCATGCATGCAACTTTCCCCAAAGGAATGAATTGCAGCAGCAGGGACGTGTTCGAATATGGATATATCCCCGAAGGAATGGATTGCAGCAGCTGGGACGTGTTCGAATATGAGTATTTCCCCAAAGGAATGGATAGCATTAGCAGGGACGTGTTCGAATATGGATATATCCCCGAAGGAATGGATAGCAGCAGCTCAACAGATGTGTCTGCGCAGAACATCCCGACAGGTAAAATTAATACAAATCAATACTCACATGTATGAAATAACAGTGGGACACATGGGGGTGTGCGATATTACAAATATTTGATCGTGGATGATTTTGAAGAAATGTCGTAGTATCGTTTTACAGCGCACATTCTATCAGTTGCAGTTCTGTTACATTCACATCACATGTTAAGGCAGAGGATAGAGTTACACTCACGGGACACTGCCATTCACAAAAGTTGCCGGTTAAACACTTCATTCGCATACACCCGAAGCTCACAGGCACTAAAAGCCTGACAAACAGCACCTAGATACTGGACTAAGTTATCTTTATAGTCGTATTGTGCTAATACTGTCAAATACACACAAGCTTCACATAAACACAGTTGGTTATGTCTAAAGTGAAAGCAAATATTTGAGAGAAAATCGAGTGCACGTCAAATGCATGTATATTAGAACGCGTACCAATCTTAAAGTGACAGTAGCCTAATACTAAACATGCTGCCGCTTGTCCTTAAAGGGGGGGTGAAATGCTCATTTTCACTCAATCTCCTGTTAATCTTGAGTACCTATAGAGTAATATTGCATCCTTCATATCTCCAAAAAGTATTTTGTTTTATTAAATTTTTAACATAAAGATAGGCTGTACCGAGTCTTTCCGGAAAAAACCGAGCGGCTGGAGGCGGGCCGTGTGGGCGAAGCTTAGCTGTGCTAACGCGCCAAGCTAGTGACAACACACAGAGACATTTGTTCAACAAACAGTTTTACTCACCGTCCGGTTCCAACGCACGACCGCGAATTTTTATCATTGTGACTGCTCGATCCTTAAGCATTAGACGATCTGCAAATCCGTAGATCTGGGCTTTGTTTATAAAACAATCTTCGTCGAAATGCAGGGAACAACAGTCTTTACACAACTCCGTTTATGCTCAGGAAAACAAACTCCATCCACGGGTTCCTTAACGCTGGGTTCTTTGGGAATCTGTGCAGGGTTGTCTTGCCCTGGCAACCAAAAACACACTTCTTTGGTGACATTGACTTCCCAAAAGCCGGGCAGGGCGCTTTGATGGCGAACTGCTTTCACTCTCTTGCTCTGGTCTACGAGTGCGCGCGCGGCCGCGATCTTACCGGAGAAGTGCCCTTAGGACCCATATAAGGAAATTCCGCCCTATCTTACGTAAGACAGAGCCATACTCGAAAAAAACTTTCCGAAACTTGTGACAAACCGGAAGGAGTATTTTTGGAACAAAAAAACTCCTTCAAACGTACAACTTAGTTTTTGAAACTTTGTCCATGTTTAGCATGGGAATCCAACTCTTTACCAGTGTAAAAAACTCAGTATGCATGAAATAGCATTTCACCCCCCCTTTAAAAGGGCCCCTATTATGCTACTTTTTCTACTAATAATGTTGTTCAGAGTCTCCTACAACAGGATTAATAGACACAGTTTTAGGTAATAGTGGCCCACAGCTGATTAGCAGAAATATTTCAGTAAGAATAATAACGCGAGTTAGCCAGTTAGCAGGAGTGTCTTTGAAACATACAAGAAATATACCCAGGTAAAAAATAATTATATTTAAAGGTGTGGTTGATTATGATTTCACTATTTTAACTTTAGTGTGTAATGTTGCTGTTTGTGCATAACAAAATCTATTATTTTGGGGTGTTTTGAGCTAAAACTTTACATACACACTCTAGGGACATCAAAGACTTTTGAAAAGGGCATTATACCCCTTTAAATTTTACTATACTAAGTGTGTATTAAATCTGCAAAGATTTGTATGTATTACATGCATTATTTTGAAACAACTTCAAGTATATTAATGCCTGGCTCACACTACAGGAGTTTTAAAATCCTAACCGATTTTGAAATCTGGTTGAAGCACACACTTAAGGAGAATCTTTGCAGATTTTCTTCCCCCAAATCTTAAACATGCTCACACTACAAGGTTTGAAAATCGCGGTGCACCACACACTACAAAATGTTATTAAGATTATCGTGCCAGAGGAAGCGCCTCACGTGATCTCACGCAGCAGATCTGAAGTGTAAAATCATGGAAACATATGGGATATGCATTGCCATGAGACACACACGCATGCACGCACATACACACGCACAGAGACTTTGAACCTACCGGTACTTTGAGTTAAGAGCTTAGATCGGGCCCAAAAAAATCAAGCCCGACCCCTACCCGAGCCCATGCACGTTGTGTCAGAGCCCGGCCCGGCCCGGCCCGACACAACACAACACATTAACATAACTGTAATTATGAGCCCGAGCCCGATTTAAACCCGACCATTTTTTTAATACGTGGGCCAGGGGCGGCGCGAGATATTTTTTTAACGCAGGTGCTGAGGGGGTGCTAGATATATAACATATAAATACTATTGCAAAAATTGTCCACTTAATATTTAATATTCAATCATTATAATTGTCACAATTAAAGTAGCCTATTCATTTTATTAAATTGACCAAGCACAACATTCAGCATTCAATCAAATATTGATTAAAGATTTATTATTATTAGGCTAATAATGTTAACATAATATACTATCGTTATTTCGACATAATATGTGTGCGTGCAACAAGCTAGATGTGCATTTTTAAATCCGGCGACGCGTGCATTGATTTTGAAATCCATTTCGTTTTAACGCGCTTTTTAGTTTCGGTTTCATTACTGAACATGTAACGTTACTCGCCTTTGTGCCTGCTGACCACAGCGTAATACTTATTATTTAGCAATAAATAAATGGAGATGATAACGCATATCGAGTTGAGTCATTCAAAATTATCTCAAGGGAAATTCCTTCAGCACGACAGCCCTGCTGTCTTTTTGACAGCACTGACGTAATCACAATCTTGCTCATCCCGATAAATATCAAACATGTTTGATATGATCGGGGCGAGCCCGATTTGTGTGAGAACAGATCGGGAGGGGCAAGATTCGATCTGTGAACGCCTCACATTACCAGATAATCTGCGCCGAACATCGGAACCGATCGAGGTCCTCGACAAGATTTTTTCTCAGATTCTCGGGAGGGGTAAATCGGGCATAAATCGGCCTAAAACTCCTGTAGTGTGAGCCAGGCATAAGTGTATTTTAATATATGCTTAAGATCAATTTTAAGCTATTTGCAGTATATTTTAATCTATCTATCTATAAATTACAGAAACGTCTGTCTGTGTGTGTGTGTGTGTGTGTCTGTTAACCGCATATCTCTCGAACCGTTAGTCCGATGGATTTCAAACTCGACAGGTGTCTTGCCACGGGCACGAGTAAGTGCAGTGCCAAGTTTGACGTTGTTTGGATGAGAAATGCAAAAGATATCATTAAATATATCATTTTTAGAAGGTTGTGGTTTAAAAATAAACATTCTGACATTAGAGGGTTGTATCGGTCAAAGAAGCCCCAAGAAGGTTGTGGTTTAAAAATAAACACTCAGTCAGCTACACTGTTTGCTTCTGAATATTATAGTTTGGTTTTAGAACATGATAAATCCATTTTGATTAATTTGAGTAAAAATGTGTTTTCTTAAAGTGGCAAGATGAAGACCACTATTTTCTGTTTCAAACTTTCACATAGCATCTTTCGGTTATAATAACATAAAAAATTAAAATCCAGATTTTGATTTTCAAATTTGATTTTCAAAGATTTATTATAAAAACGGATTATTTTCCCCCCAAAATGCAATAAATTCATGACACTTTTTTTTTCCAAAATGCAATTAATCCATTGAATCAATATAAAAGTTATTTTTTATCATATTGAAACTGTTGAAATCAGCCATCGCTAAGAAATATCTCCTGAACTTTTTTGCTCAGCGATCAGCTCACAAAAACTGATTTTGCACGGGCACTTTGCACTGCTCCCTGAATCAACGCGCTTATTCATTTGTGGATGTAAACTGAATCTATAAGTCAGCTATGCTGTTTACTTCTGAATATTATATTTCATTCTGGTGCGCTTAACGTTATCACTACTGTGTAAATGCTATTCACCAACTAAACATATCCTTTTCAGTGCGTTCACATTCTCTTTCACGGGCATCATTTGTAGTAGCCTATTCACAAACTGTTTGCTCAAGCATAGCGTTTTCTCTGAGTTCACTGTGTGCTTTCTACCATGCACAAATAAAAATGTCACTGAACTTTTGCTGTGTAATTGTAACAATGTGCACTCAAACACACCAAACCAACAATTACTAAAAACACACTTAAAAACTGATTTTGCACGGGCATTTTGCACTAGTATATTAAATACTAAATATACTGTACTAAAATACTAAATGTACTAAAAATGGAGCCACTTCAAGGACATTTGGTACATTTAAGTGTATTTCTTTACAGTTCATTAAAAATATACTTTCATATGTCTTAAACTACAGTTATAATATATTTGAAGCTTAATTTTAATGTTCCTCAAGAACACTTAAATAGCATTTCAGCTCATTAAAAATTGATTAGCATTACACTAATAGTTTATTATAAAGCTATTTTATTCAGTATTCAAAATGCTATATTAAAAGTGCAAAAATAAATCTATATGTTAAGACATACACAGACTTTGAAATCAAGAAAACTTTAATATAGTAGCCTATCTTGTTGTGTACATTGCAAAATAAAACATGAGTATGTTAAAAAAGTATAGCAGCATATATAATCTCTTGAACAAAATACATAATAACAAAGATCAGTAAAATGCTATGGCAGAGCTATATTTATACATTTTTGTAAAACATTTCAGTTATACCTGTATTACTGAAAAGTACACCATGAATATTACATCACTAAATAAATAAGCATCACAAAAAAAAAAAGTTACAGAAAAACAATGTGCAGAAGTGAATAGGCCTATGTCACACTTCCTGCTTCCGGAACGCGGAGTAGGGATTCAGAACTTCCGGTCAACAGTATTTCTCGATAAGGATTTAGATTATCTGCCATAATGTCTAAACCATCCGAGGTAGACTGACCACGAGCTATGAGGTTGTGAAACAAAGTTTTTTTCTCCTGTAGAAGCTATATGTTTGTATGAAATCAACCTTGTTTTAAGAAAAACATGTTTTATCCGCGATCTTATTAAAAAAAACCTACACTACCCACAACCCTAAGCGTAGCAGCAACGTCTGCTGATTGGTCCAACTCGCTGTTACCATAGAAACGTTTACCTTACTGGCGAACGGCTAGAGCTATAACAACAATGGCAGGCTACACCCGCAGCTGTTGTTGTAGTGTACCGGGTTGCTCTGCACTTGAGAGTTTGAGGTTGCGGAGAGATTTGGTCCAGCTATATCTATCGGATTCCGCCATTGTAAAAAGCTAACCGGAAGAGCCGTATCCCTACTAAAAGACGTACTTCCGGTCTTACATTTTTTCGTGACATAGGCCTATGCATTATGTGCAAACTTAGGCCTACAAAAGGCTGAAACAGAAGAGTTTGAATGTCACATCTTCATCTTCACGTGGACGATCACTAGTGTTGTTTTTGGCGGCCTGTTTTAATTTTAGTTTTCGTCTAGTCTTTGTGTCAAGCTGTCATTTTAGTTTTTAATAGTTTTAGTCAAGTTCATACTCTTTTTAGTCTAGTCAAGTTTCAGTCGACTAAAACGTCTGAGCATTTTAGTCTTATTTTAGTCAGAATTATCCATGACCATTTTCGTCTAGTTTTAGTCGACGAAAACTGATGACATTTAGTCTAGTTTCAATCAATGAAAATTGTATTTTAGTCTCTTTTTAGTAATGCAATTCTATTTAACCCTGTCAATACAGTGTACCACTATGGAAAAATAGCAAAAATAGCGAACAGAAAAGTTACTCTCGTCTCATTCGTGGAGGTTGAAAAACAAGTTCTTTGTGACATCCAAGATTTATTGTATTAAAATTTAAATGCAAAAGAAAAGGCATGAGAGTTGGCTGTGTTTGTCAATTTTAAGTTTTAATTTAAAATGTTTGCGATTTTGATATAAAATCACTGCACTGACAACATGTATTAGGCTACATCTCATTAAACGACAAATTAAACCCCATGTAACCTATTTAAATCGATTGCTGGACATCGTAATGTTATTGGCATCCATCTTCATTGAATTTTGAAATCAGATCCGGCCAGAGCGCTGCATAATAAGCTGTTCCCTTGGAGGGCGGGGGCAATAACAAAAGAAACAAAAGCCGGCTTTTTCAGTATGGAAATACACACCGACAATGACACGCCCCTACTGCATCCTAGAATCTCCGAAAAACAAGCCGATTTCAACCTCAAAATGTACGCTTTTAAATAAACTAATACTGCTATCTCAAACATGGAGAGGCTTCTTCGTAATCTCAACTAACAGATTCTGCAAAAAAGCGAAAATCACCAATTTTGAAAAAAAAAAAAACCGCTTCTTTCTCATTTTGCTCGAAAGTTGTGCTGCCGACTTGTCACTGGTTTCCGTGACGGGTCACATATCGCATGACATTGTTAGGCGCATCTCATCAGTAAAGCCGGTTCTTTGATTAGTAGTAAATCGCCATCACCTGCTTTCAGATGGAGCGGCATTTACTACACAGAGCCGCAGTTCACTGACAAGCTGAGCCATATCGCATTAATTATCGCAGGCGATACGTCCGCGATAATTATGCGATATGGCTCAGCTTGTCAGTGAACTACGGCTCTTTGTAGTAAAACACTCACTGCTTTTGACTAAAGAAAAACACTCACTGCTCTTGACTAAAGAAATTTTGTAACTTTAATAAGTATTAGTCTATATACAGGTGCTGGTCATAAAATTAGAATATCATCAAAAAGTTGATTTATTTCAAGAATTCAACTTAACAGGTGAAACTAATATATTATATAGACTCATTACATGCAAAGTGAGATATTTCAAGCCTTTATTTGTTATAATTTTGATGATTATGGCTTACAGCTTATGAAACCCACAAAATCAAAATCTCAGAAAATTAGAATATTACATGAAATCACACAGTAATTACACAGTGATACCATGGTCATTGAAGCAGGTTTTGGTTCTTTTGGCAGTGTGGGCCGGTGCAAATCCTGCTGGAGAATGAAGGAAGCATGAAGTGCTCTGGAAATGTCCTGGTGGACGGCTGCGTTGACTCTGGATTTAATAAAGCACAGTGGACCAAAGTCCTCTTTTCTGATGAGAGCAAATTTTGCATCTCATTTGGAAACCAAGGTCCCAGAGTCTGGAGGAAGAATGGAGAGGCACACAATCCAAGATGCTGGAAGTCCAGTGTGAAGTTTCCACAGTCTGTGTTGGTTTGGGGAGCCATGTCATCGGCTGGTGTTGGTCCACTGTGCTGTCCACTCAACGCAGCCATCTACCAGGACATTTCCAGAGCACTTCATGCTTCCTTCAGCAGACAAGCTTTATGGAGATGCTGACTTCATTCTCCAGCAGGATTTGCACCTGCCCACACTGCCAAAAGAACCAAAACCTGGTTCAATGACCATGGTATCACTGTGTAATTACTGTGTGATTTCATGTAATATTCTAATTTTCTGGGATTTTGATTTTGTGGTTTTCATAAGCTGTAAGCCATAATCATCAAAATTATAACAAATAAAGGCTTGAAATATCTCACTTTGCATGTAATGAGTCTATATAATATATTAGTTCCACCTGTTAAGTTGAATTCTTGAAATAAATCAACTTTTTGATGATATTCTAATTTTATGACCAGCACCTGTATAATTTATAATTAATGCAGCACAGACTGTTTGATAACTTTAACATCAAAAATCCTGTCTATTCATTGTATGCATTTGAAATATAGAGTTGGGTTCTGTTTTAATGTACCCAAGTGTACCTAAAATAAAAAGAGTTTATAGCTTTTATAGGTTTGTAGCTCTTAATTTCTTTTTATTAATTAACCGCTTGTAAACTTATGTTCACTGTTCTCTTTTTAAAATAATTATAGGATTTGTATTAAATCTATATTCATTGAGTGGAATCGAAATTGAATTTAGATTTGAAAATCGAATCGAGAATCAAAATCGAATCGAATTGAGAGCTTGCGAATCGAATCACTTTTTGTGTGAAATCATGTTTATTTTTTTGTCCATCAAAACTGTGCTTTCACTTTAACTGAACGTGAGCAGCGCAGCATAAATAGACTCGGCACCGAAACCCCCGCTTCACTGCTGCTCACGCGTCGCTCACACTTGCGGTCTGAAATGGCCGTAATACACAAGGTTTCATAGTCATACATGTGCGTTCTGTGTGCAAATGTGATGCTGATGTTGCGTGATGTTAATCATGTGGTGCCCGAGTGCATTTGACCGGCATACAATGTCATGGCCGATCACGTGAAAATCGGCCAATTCCGGTCACCAGCAGATCAATCAGTGCATCTCTAAAAGATTAGCATTAAAAGTATAATGTTCAGATAGGCTATGCGACAAATTATTATAATGCTATTTCATAACAATACTAATAATAATATAAATATTTTATGTTTTTTACGTTTTTTTACCTTTTTTCCGCTTTTTTTCCCAACTTTCTGCGGCCCCCACTTTGAAAACCCCGGGCCTGTACCAATTATTGAACCATGCTGTTACTAAACTTAATAAAATAGTGTTTAGTAAGGCTACCAAATGTTGTGACAATCACAATAGCCTTACAATTATTGTTTCTGAGTGTCTAGTCATTACCACTCTGATTCATGTCCGTTTCAGCCTGATGTTTCTGATGTTAGTTTTCATTTTTCCTTAGGCTACATGCAGTTTGAGGAAATGGATAACAGCGGTGCTCAACCTTCGACTAGCGCTGCTGTGTTATCGCAGGAGCATCCACAAACACCCACAGTGGAGCCGACTCCAGCCACAGATGTGCCAGAGACTGAGCCAATAGTTGATAACGCTCAACCTTCGACCAGCGCTGCTGTGTTATCGCAGGAGTGTCCACAAACACCCACAGTGGAGCCGACTCCAGCCACAGATGTGCCAGAGACTGAGCCAATAGTTGATTACGCTCAAACTTCGACCAGCGCTGCTGTGTTATCTGAGAGAAACCCCATCAGTAGCCCAAGAGATGGACCTGTGCAGATCAGCCCAACAGGTAACATTAATACAAACTAAAACTCACATGTATGCAGAAATAACAGTGGGACACGAGTACGTATGAATGTATGAATGAGAACGTAAGAATGCTGATTTGTCATTTTAACTGAAATTAGGACTGGTGTTGAAATTAGGACATTGTCGGTCAGTGTTTCTGACAATAATAAAAAACTAACAATAATACTGATAAGATAATAATACTACTACGAATTCTGCTACTAATAAGAATATAAACTGCATGAAGGATTTATAAGCTGCCGGGTTCATTAATATTAATCACTGCATTCGCTCAAACTGATTTGCTGAAATCAAAACGATGAGATTGCCATTTGCACATTAGTTTCTTGCTCATAAAGGCTGAATAATTTAAATGAACTGCATTATTTTTACAGGACAATACTATACTAATAATATCGTTTACATGTAGCACCTCAGTACGTCAATGGACTACTTCCGCGTTCTAGTTAGTACATATCGGGAGTTTCCGGTTAGAGCGTTCAGCGCATCTCCATACATGAGAATGCAGATTATCACTATGTTTTATGGCTGCCAATTGATTAAAACAGTGAATAATAATCTCTGTATTAACCCTTAAACAGTCAAGAGTAGAAAATGACAAGCAACAAATAATTTCATGTCATTTTTTTATATCATCTGGACTTAAGTAAATCATATCCAAAAGAATTTTTGAAAAATGTTATGTATTTTGGATTTTATGAGTTGTGACTCCCAGATCACATTGCCTGTTTAGGGTATAAAAAAAAGACCAAATCTATAACTGTAACTGCCATTGCATGTTTAAAACAATTATATCCTATACTTCAACTCATATAATGTTGACATATTATATATCATTGGAAAGCTTACAAACTCAAGATTCAGCCTGTGAAAACCGTTTTGAAATCGGACCTTGCGTTACCATAAATTTGGTAAAATGGTAAAAAATGTTGGATTTAGGTCAGGCTGACTAATTGATCACAGATAAATCATGTGACCAGCATACTCAAGACAGACAGGCTGTATCAGTTTAACCTGTAAATGTTATAATTGGTGAAAAAATAAATAAATACCTCATACAAAGATTGTTACACAAAAATGAATACAAAGTTAATCCCTTTTTTATACCCAAAAGGGGCAATGTGACTCAGGTGTAACATATATTTCAAATAACAACATGAACAACATTTTTATAAATCTTCTTTTTCAGCACCTTAAAGGGATACTTCAGGATTTAGCATTAAGCTTTGTATTAGTAGAAAACCTGTAGTATTTTCGAATTACCGTGCTTTCCACCCTCATATCCCTGAGAGGAGAAGTTTATGTATTTTTTATCTGGAAAAGATCCTCCGATGACGCAAAAATCGTCATATTGCGTCATTGGAGGATTTTCTGGCCAGAGGCTAAAGACTACAGCCAGTAGGAGGAGCTGTTCCGCATGTGTTCAACCCGCCCATAGGAGGTGGGATCTCACACCTGTCTTTCTTTGGAAGCTAAGCTAGCAGGCTCTTGTTCTGTGGAGAAAGCTGAGTAGTAGGAGAAAGCTGAGTAGTAGGGGTTACCATCCTCTTTTTCCCGGACTTGTCCGGCGGGCGAGATCGTCCAAAATGTCCGGGATTCGGCTTTTGCTTTCTGCTGTCGCCATTCATTGTTTACATGCACACCTTTTGTTTCAATTAGGGATGCAAATTATCGATTAATTCATTAATCATTAATTGATTGACCTTATCGATCGATTAACGATTAACTGATAAGCGGCTATTTTCCTGAGAATGTAAATTTCTCACGGTATCAATAGTGTCTTTAACATAAAAAGCAAAATATTGCTTAAAGGCTACTGAATAAAAATGCATGTTATATTGCTCAATTTATGTTTTATTGTAACAGTTGGGATACGGTACAGATAATGGCATTTATGTAGTTTAACAAAATAAATTATGCACAGAAAATTAAAATACATAAAAAATAATTGTGCACCGCTCACCTGTTGCATGTGAAACATTAAGCAACATAAAATAAATTTTAAATAAAAATCTACATGGGTAGGCTTAGCCTACAATATTAAAGGAGCTGTATGTAAGATTGTGGCCAAAACTGGTACTGCAATCACTTTCAAATTACTGTAGAGCAGTGTATCCGCTCCCCCTCCCCCCTGACTCGAGGTTGCCAGATATGCTGCAGGATCCAGCAGGAACGTAGGCTGCTACAAGGAGCTGCAGCTGTGGTAAGAGCAGCAGAGCTGGCAACCTGGATGCCGAAACACTTCTGACTTCGTGATTGGTAGATAGGTGGAGGGTGGGGCTTCAGGCCAAAACACAAGATGACAACATCAACATCAGTTGAGGGCTGCAAGTTCACTTTTTAAATGACAATATCCTGGCCGTACTACTGTTGTCAGCGATATAAGTATTTGAAATGAACATGATTTCTTAATGTCTAGTGACATATCAGGGCCATTTTATGATTAATTGAAATACATTTCTTACATACAGCTCCTTTAAGCCTACATATAATAATCTATCTGGTAAACTACTTGAATGAAAAACTTGAAACATTAGCAGCAGCAGCAGCACTTATAAGGTAACAGTAAGATTACTAGACCTGGAAACTTCAAATATAGAACTGAACACAACTTAAATCATCCCTGAGGTGACAGTAAAATTAGAGGGCGTCCCTCGTTTACACTGTCAGTGAAATGTGACCAAATTCCGATTTTTTGCTCACATGTGACACAGATCCGATGTGTTCTATGACAGTGTAAACAGGAAAAAAACGCATGCATTCGGATATATCGAGATCGGTTTCAGGCCTCGTTCATATGTGGAAATAAATCGGATATGTGCCAATGCGACTGTCATGTAAACGGGCAGATCGGATTTTCTGAGGCATTTGGCAACGTCTCCGCGGTTTAATGACGAGAGAAACCCCGACGCGCATCTGCAAAGGGACGGATGACCCGACGAAACGTTGTGTCGTCGTAGGAGAGGAATGTGGACAAACGTTGACACAACATATGTTGTACACAACAACATTTCGGACCGACCGCTCCTCGTTAAAGCCAATATTTAAAGCCAGTAGGCTATGCTCCCACCAGTCCTGAGATCGCTCTCACACACAATAACTGAAGCATATGCGCAATGGTGTCACTTTTCGTCCTCCTTCGCCTCAAATTTGAAATGCTCCCACACTCCACTCCGTTTTGACCGCCTCATGTTTGGTTTCTTTTTTGCCGCCTCAGGTTTGTGTCGGGTCTCTCGCCGCCCGCGAGAATCTCGTGTCACGTTCGCAATGTTCAATTAGCCGACAATTAATTTAATTTAATCGAGTAAATTATTGTTGACAATTAATCGATAATCGATTAACCGTTTACATCCCTAGTTTCAATCTAACTGAATTCATTCCGATTGGTGAATCTGAATGTAGTGTTTACATGAATAGTCCAGTCATTTTAAGCCAAAATGGGGGTCAACCTTGAACAAATTGCAACAGAAGCAAACTCAACTGATTTTGTATCCTCAATATGTCCTGAGTAAGGAAAAAAAAAGTCCCGAAGAATCCCATTAGGGGAAAGTTTCGAAAAAGACCCAAATATAGCCTATTCATACCCTATGCATTTTTTTTTTCTCACGTGAATAGGGTAAAATTTTAACCTTTAGATATCACCATGAAAATTACTGAGTTGATTACTTGCATCAAGACTAACAAAAAAAAGTTTTTTGAAATTGTTTGTTAACATAGACAAACGGTGCATAATCTAATTATATGTGCTAATTTGCATATATACCACAACAGATCTAAACATTGGGTATAGCCAGGTGAAAATGTCTTATTGAATCTTGTTGACATATAACAGTAAAATACTTAATATTAAGGTCTGAATGGAACCCATTTAGGCTACCCATGAGCATTAATACATAGAGGCAGGAAGAAGTACTTTAGAAACCAGCCTTTATTCATTTTTAAGAGATGGGGTTTGGGGCTGGGTCCGTGGGACTGTTTCTGGGGGACGAGTCTGAGGGAAGAACAGGAGACAATGGTAAGGAGAATGCAGAAGACAAAAGGAAGGCAAAATAAAAAGTGAATCCCCAGAAACAGTCCCACGCTACCAACTGTTTTGACAATCACAATAGCTTACTTACACTTGTTGTTTGTAATTCTCACTCCAAGATAAACTCAAAAGTTGGCAGCCCTGTGTTTATACAAATGGACATACAGAAATTAAAAAGATAATATCAGCATATTAGGATTGTACTTGTAATCTCTCTAGTGTTCTTGGAAATTGGCTGAGCAGGAACATGAACTTAAATGCAAAACAATAGGTTACTGTCGTAACCCCGGTTCTCTGAAACATCGAGTGGAGAGATCCACCTATGGGAAGGGCATCCTGTACCTGACCTCTGCAGAAGCATCCAATTGCACCAAGTCTGGCTAACAGACAGAAGCGCGCAGCCAATGCCAGGTAAGGCCACACCCCCTTACCTAAGGCATATAGCTGTCAGGCGCGCTCTTCCCCCTCAGTAAGTATATTCGCTTCTCGTGCGGCAAGCGGGGCAAAGCTGGTGGATCTCTCCACTCGATGTTTCAGAGAACCGGGGTTACGACAGTAACCTATTGTTCTCTTTCATCATCTTGTTTCGAGATCCACCTATGGGAGAGACATGGACAGCTCCCCGATTGCCCAATACACTCACAGTGAGGTTCTGAAGGCCAGAGAAGGACGGTCACCTCAGAGAGGCGGTGCCTGACACGTCCCACAAACATGACCCTGCAAGGGTGACGCCACGCTGAACTGCTGTGGACAAGCAGGGCATGAAACATGCATGAGACACATACATGATAATGGCCCCCGCACCACCAATGCACATAGCTAAACCCAAGAAGGAATGCGAATGCTTGGTGACAGGAATGAACATGGCCAGCCGGCCATTCAAAGGGCTAAGAGGACCCTACCCCTAGGACCAAGTGAGCCACCGAGGTTCTGGTGACATCCAACCTGTAGTAACGCTCAAAGGTATGAGGAGAGGCCCAGCTGGCAGTGGAGCAGATGTCCTGCAGTGGCACTTCCCTGAACAAAGCCCAAGAGGCGGCTAAGCCCCTTGTGGAATGAGCTCTGATGCCCCCTGGGGGCTGCACTCCCTTTGCTTCATAAGCCATAGTATAGCGTCCACAAGCCAATGTGTGAGGCATTGCTTTGAAATGGGACTCCCCTTGTGCGGGGGAGCCCTTGAAACAAAGAGCTGGTTGCTCTTGCGGAAAGCACTGGTCCTGGTCATATATGCTTGCAGAGCACGGACGGGACACAGAGAATTCAGCCCCTGATCCTCCGGGGAGGCAAAAGGTGGAGGGTGAAAAGCGAATAGCTCCAAAACCTCCGAAGTGAACGCAGGGAAGCATTTCGGCATGAAACCTTATCTCCACTTAGGGAGAATTTGGTGCACGAGGGGTGAACCGAGAGTGCATGTAGCTCACTGACCCGTATAGCAGATGCCAAGACCGAGAGCAAAACTGTCTTGAGGGACAGCAGCTTAACCCCCTGAGGTCAGCTATCGCGCCGGCGCGATAGGCTCGTTTTTTTCCGTATGAGTGCAAAAAAAAAATATATATATATATATATTAATTTTTATCTTATATGCTTGTGTTATACATCAATCGATCCTGTTTAGTGTGTATTTTTTTTGTGTATGCTCATAATAAAAACAAAGTGTTGTGCTTTTCGCCAAATAAAGAAAAATAAACATGATGCGAGTTCTGCCTACTCTCCGTCAAGTGAAGTCAATTCTGAAACGCGTCCGAAAATGAACTGTAACTCAGCGAATACTCAGTCAAACAGGCATACAGTCACACAGGCATGAAGCTTGAATTCTCTTCTTTTAAATGAAGTAATTTTTATAAAAAACAAATATTCACAGTTTATGTAATATGTATGCAAAGAGAGAGATGTCAGTCGTTCTCATCTCAGCTAATTAAGTTTTAATGTGCTCCGCCCACGGAGAGCGCGCGCTATTCAAACGCAAATGTGAGGCGATCCAAACAAACCTGTGAAACGCCCACATCAGCTGGATAACACACACCGCGAGTTCACTTTCAGACTTATGTACTTTACGATGCTGTGAGGAATAATACTATCTTGATAATAATCCTGCAAAAATTTACCTCAGAAGTTCTGGAAGTATCATTTCGAGGAGCAAACGGATCCCGCTGAGGAATTAGGTCAGTTCTGTTTGCTTTGTTCTAATCGGAATGAATGAACGCACAGATGCGTGCTGTTGTGGAGCTACTACAGCTGGCAAAAATACTGTTTAAATATGAATCGCGTTTCTATGAATGAATGAACGCACAGATGCGTGCTGTTGTGGAGCTACTACAGCTGGCAAAAATACTGTTTTAATATGAATCGCGAATACAAAGAAAGATTACACTGGAAATATTGTTACAATTTTAAATGTTGTTGTAATTGTATAACCTTAAAAAAAAATATATATATATATATATATATATATAAGGATAGATGTAAACAAAATCTTAAAAGGTCATTATAAGCCTTCTCTTTAAATAATTTTATTATGCTTTATTAGTGACACATTTGGGAAGAGAATATATTCCAAATCTGAAAATACAGTATGAGAACAATTAACTGCACAATTACTAGAAATGTTTACCTTGGATATTGTACAATTTGCAAGCAAAATTTGTGGAAAAAAACAACAAACCAGTTATATATTGTCCTTGCATTCTTGTGGCTCAGTCACACACCTGAATGAAAGGCTCATTACGTATGCAGCCTCATTATGCGGGCCCCATTGACTCCGCAGGTGTGAATCACGCCCACCCGCATATGGCCTTTCCAAACAAAAAGTGTTTTACAAGATTTAAATCAATGTATTGTGTTATGTGAATGATTAGGCAGGATGATTTTCACATAATTTTGAAGAAAAAATTCTAGGCAACGTCATCCATTAGTCAAAAGTCTTATTTACATATATTTAGAATGTGTTTTATGGCCTTATTTCAGAAACTTTAGTTTTTTGTTTTTGAAAAAACCATGCATAAACATTATTCTATCAAAAATACAAACATGTACATGCAAGTTGTTCACATATTATGGTAGCCCTGTTTGTGCTAAATAGAGTGAATTTACACCTTTGCCATTAATATGTTTATAAGCAACTGAAAAAAGCACAAATGTCAGGGCATGTCAGAACATCTCAAGGACCCCAAGGCGCGTTTGCCGACCTCAGAGGGTTAATATACAGTAGTGTGATTCTTCCGGATAAATCTGGAAATCCAGCTTTTCCGACCTGAAAAAATGCTCTCGTAAATCATGAAAACAGGACAAAATAAATGTAAAGAGAGACATAGTGGAGTTTCCTATTTTCGTTTTGACAAGTATAATAAATTCTGTAGTCTACCCCTTACATCAGGGTTCACCAATCTCGGTCCTGGAGGGCCGCTGTCCTGCAGAGTTTAGCTCCAACCCCAATTAAACACACCTGAACCAGCTAATCAAGGTCTCATTAGGCATACTAGAAACTTTCAAACAGGTGTGTTGGAGCTGGTTGGAGCGAAACTCTGCAGGACAGCGGCCCTCCAGGACCGAGATTGGTGAACCCTGCCTTACATGACCTGTCAAGTGACATCAGGGTTTTTCCTACGAGAATTATGAGGCGGCCGCCTCCATCAAATTTCGTGCCGCCTCCGGCTCTCGACAAAACTCGGACAGACAGTCACATGGTCAGATACAGTTTTCCCACCGTGACGGTTCTGTTGCGGTTACCGCTCCACGTGTGTCCATTCTCAAACCGTATAGTGCTGCGCGGATCGCGGATAATCCGCGGGTCGGGCAGGACAAGTAATTAAAACATTTCATTACAATTAATCGAGGGTGGATGACAGATAAATCATTATAATGTGTTGAGAGTTTAATAAAGACATGGAACTCTCATCACGGTAAAACGCAATGAACGTGCGTCACTTTTACTTTCGTTTTCAACAACGTAATTCTCTTCAGGGAAAACCAATCAAGGAAAACATATCAGAGCTAGACAATAACGCTTGTCTGGGACACGTGTGTTTTTTTTTATATTGGCTCAACCGGACAAATGCCCTGATTAAAACAATTTTTTATTAAAAAATTAAAAATAACTATCAGCTAACTATTAGATACAGTGCTATGCATAAGTTTAGACACCCATGCCAAAGTTGACTAAAAAGAGGAATAAAAAATCATCTTTTGGAAATTGAACTTAATGCCTTAATTAAAAAAATTAGGAAAAATCCAACCTTTAAGGACACCAATTTTCTTTGTGAATGAATAATGTATCGTAAATAAATAAATGTTCATCCTTAAAATACAGGGTGCATAAGTTTGGACACCCCTATGTTAAATGCCCATAGAGGCAGGCAGATTTTTATTTTTAAAGGCCAGTTACTTCATGGTGCATGATACTATGCATCCTGATAAAGTTCCCTTGGCCTTTGGAATTAAAATAGCCCCACATCATCACATAGCCTTCACCATACCTAGAGATTGGCATGGTTTTATTTCAGTTAGCCTAATAGCTGGTTTGATTTGCATTGAGAGATGATCTTATGGAAAGTACTCCATTTAATAAAATTAGGGGGAAAATGCCTTTTATAAAGGTAAAAAAAAAATTTAAAATTTAAAAAAAGAAATGTAATTTTTCCAAAAGAAGAACTTTTATTTTAAATAAATGTTCATTTTTTAAACCAGCCTACTTCAGTGTGATATGTTACCATATTATCATGCTTAACACTGAGAATTTGAATAATTGTAATGTGATGATCAGATAGAGATATCTAAATCAAAGAATATGGGCGGTTTTCGGGTGGATTATTTATTTTTAACAGTGGATTTGGGTGACTCAAAGTGCACCAGATTAATGAATTTATCTTTAAAATGTTCAAAATTTTCTTCCGGGGGGGCATGCCCCCGGACCCCCCTAGAGGTACCAGGCTCCACCCACAAAAATAATGTGGGAAACACATTAGGCTATATGATGATCCACGAAAAATACTCATTTAATTACCTTATTATTAAAATACATTATTAGGATTTTACCACCTCCGCCTCATTTTGAGCCAGGAAAAACCCTGGACATTATTCTAAAACGCATACGCATAAAACTCCCCTGACATGGTTAGAAAATACTGCCTCTAGAGCCAGCTGCACAACGAGAAAATGTCATAGCATGATCAGAATAGCCTACGGAAGCCCTGAACCACAACAACAACAAAAAAAAAAAATCCGTAAAGAAAAAAAGAAAAAAAATCTAGTATTTTGAGATTAAAGTCGAAACATTTCGAGAATAAAGTCAAAACATAATGAGAATACAGTCTTCCGTAGAAGTTGCGTGTCATTGTCAAAAAAACGATAACTAACTAAAACTGTAATGTGTGTTTGGCAAAACTAACTAAAATAAAATAAAATTATAGAGTAAATGTCCTTAGTTTTCGTCTTTGTCAAGGTCTTTCATTTTTAACGCTATTTAAAACACGCAGCGTATTCGTTCAGCTGCATTTCCTTTCCCTGCTCTCAGTCTCTGTCTCTCACATGCGCGCGCCCGCACACACACACACACACACACACACACACACACACACACACAGCCCCTCCCCTCCGTGCACACCGCGTCTCCATGAGAACGAGTGTTCGTTCGACGTTGAAAGCAAGTTCGCTAAAGGTTAGTATCTCTATCTCGTGAACACCTTACAATCACACATTAAAAAGTGGTATCAAAATATTTTAAATTCTGAATATAATTTTGTCAGTGTGTTAATGTCGACCCGAGAAGCGATTGCGCCTTTTTTAGAAAGTTAACTAGTCGCAAGTTTGAGGTAAAATGCACTTTTTGGTTGTGGTTGTCGATGTCAAAACACTATATAAGCTTTGATTCAAATATTAAATAATGTTATGTCATTTTTTTACTTTTAAACTGAATGTTTGCTGCTTCAATCCAGATGAGTAGGCTATTGACTGTAGGGAAAGTGGGGTGAGTTGTGCCAGTTTTTACTCAAAGTGACTTTAAAGTGAGGCCATGGCAGTAATTCCTTCAACTTAACGATGTACATGTATTTCAGGATGTGGTGCATCCCTGAGAACAATAACTTTGGATCTGAACTAATTGTTTCAGAAATATAGCTTTTGGGGAAAAAGTGGTCTCATGGCACAACTTGCCCCTGGTGCGGGGGAAGTTGTGCCTTTTGGGGAATACATTGGGGTAAATTGTGCCAGTGATTTCTGAAGTAAAACAGAACATTTTAATGTTATGAACTGTAATGCTATATGAAAGCAAGACAAATTCAATACAAAATTACTCATTTAAGGTTTATTTAGATATTGTCACCCTGGAATACCATAGCATGCGTTTTTCCTACTATGGTCAATTGCATAGGGATTTTGTATTGAGCATAACTCTGGATCACAGTGTCATAGAGACAAGGGGGCGGGCTCATTTTACTCAGACGACCAATCAGTCTCTCAGGATCATTGTGAAGCTATCAAGCTACGCCCTAGCAACCATTTAGAGCACCATAGCAACACAATATATGATATTTGTGACTCATTTCAGGCAAAAGGGCTTTGGCAATAGATGCCTGTTGACATAGCGCTGTCTGTCAATTATGTAACATATAAGAATAAAGTGACTAGGCTAATTTCTAAACATACTATTGTGACATAGGCCACTTAAAAACGGAATAAAACTTCTCTTTAATAACAACATGACATCATGACTTTGCGTAAACATACACGCCACTTTCAAGTCAAGTGGCGTGTTATTTATACGCATTTTGAGCTTTCCGCGTGTATGTCCACGCGCGTGTATGTGTACGCCGTTAAACGTCAGAGTGATTCCGCGTGTATGTGTACGCCGTTAAATGTCCGAGCGAAACGGAGGAAAATGTATATCTACATCTGGGGAGCAATATTTTTTTTCCTAGGATGGTAGGGGAACACTCATAAATGGTATTAACCCGAGTGATGGGTAGGTTTAGGGACGCGGTTGGGGTAGGTCATATATATTTATATACAGTAATGTAACGTAAATCAACGGCGTTGATAAACACGCTGAAAAGCGATGCGTGTTGATAACACGCCAAAAATGGAAATACGAATTGGCGTGTCATACATACGCCATTTCATGAGATCAGTCTGTTAATAACATAGTGCAAGCTCAAAACTGAAATCAGTGTTAGCTAAATTAAACAAATAGCAGGCAGGCCTAAGTCAAACAGTGATGAGGCATGCCCATCTCCTCACTTCTCAAGATTATCCCCTGTGAGTATGTAGGTCTAGGTGGTCTGGATCTGGCACAACTTAACCCAGGCCCTTTGGCACAAATCACCCCAGACCCACACTTTTGAAAAACTAGCATGATCCAGCAGTTAAGAGCTAACATCATGCTAACTGTATAGACTCATTGTGTAGCCTACTAAAGCACTAAAACATGTGTGAAATGTTTTCAAACTTGTCTATAATTTTTCAGACACTACAATCAAAAAACCTTAATCATAGAAATTTTACTTTGAAAGGGGAAAAAACAGTTTTTTTGCACTAAAATGTTCTTAACTTTCATGCCATGTGTCTCTCTTCTTTGGAGGATGAGTAAAAGTGATTGCTTTTCAAAATTATGTGGTCACATGACCAATTTCTTCTATGGTTTTCCAGAAACAAGGGTGGAACTACTTCCCCCCTGGCACAAATCACCCCACTCTCCCCATGGGGTAAATTTAGTATAGGGTGTGGAAATTGTACAGCTGTGGTATTTGTATAGGGTGTGAATTCTGTATAGAAGATGTGTAGATTTTTGGTACAGCGTGTGGATTTTGTAAGAGGTAAAGGAATTTCAATGGGGTGTGAATTTTTTTCTAAAATTGTATTATGTTTTTATTATTATTAATAATACTTTACATTAATACTTTTTCTGACTTTTTTGAATCTTGCCCCTGACAAATAACCCAAATTACAAAAAAAGACTAAAACTAACACTAAAACTAATAAAAACTAAACTAAAACTAAGCATTTTCAAAAAATAAAAAATAAACTAAACTAGCAAACCCACTTTAAAAACTAATTAAAACTAAACTGAATTTGAAAACAAAAAGTCAAAACGAAATAAAAATAAAAACTAATGAAAAATGCAAAACTATAATAACCCTGCTAGCTACACTAGCGGCGGTCATAATTATGTTACTGTGTGTGTGTGTGTGTGGGGGGGGTGTGTGTCATGGTAGGTGCGACCGTATATTTTCCTGCTTTTTTGTCCTTTGTCAATCACACCTATGAATATACTATCCTGTTGTGTTCATTGCAATATAAATACATAAGAGTACATTTAAAAAAGTACAGCAGCATATATATAATCTCTTGAACAAAATACATTTTTAACAAAGATCAGTGAAATGGGTTTGTTGAGCTATATTTATAAATTTTATAAAGTTATTAACATTTCAGTTATACCTGTATATACAGTTTTACGTTAATCATTCAGCTGTAATCTGTGCTAATAAATGTTTCTAATCAATTTTCTTTGCTTTCCGAAAAACACACAAAAGAGAGGAAAGGCCGTTCTCGTTGGGCTGCTGTAAAGTGTGGCATCCAAACCCTTACAAGCAAAGTGTTTCCTTCTGTGCCTGACCGAGAGCCTTCGCAGGAGCGTCCACAAACACCCGGACAAAAGCCGACTCCAGCCGAACCAACAGACCGTGAGTCTCCAGTTATCTTGCAGTGCTGTAGTCTAGTTTTTTGTAGCGAGTAAACTGAGATTTCTACACCCTTAGTTCTAGAGACAATTCAATATAGCAACAACCCCCTGCTGCTACAGTTACGTTAATGAGAACATATAAGCTACTTTTACTTATAGTAGCGGTAAATATAGCCTGCGTATCACATACCACTAGATTCATGTCCATTTCAATCTGTTGTTCTGGTTTTGTTTGTAATCTCCACTCATACTGGCTCTTCACCTCATCTGCACTGGTGTGTTCTGTCTCATGCTGTATGTTAACATGTTGTTGCTGTGTGTTTTTCAGTGAGCTTAAAGTTTCCTCATGAACCGACACTGCAACATAAATATTTTCGGTCTCTTTACAAAGTGGGAAAGAAACTGAGATATGATGATCGTGTCCATGAAGGAATTAGAAGATCGGACGGCCAGAAAGTATGTTGCTCTTTCTCCAAAAACAAACGTTTTGTCTCTTGTTTCCTTCTGTGAACTTTGAGTCTTGCCATAAACATCAGTGTTGACAGTTTTGATCAAAAAGTGTTTAAAAAATTGAAAGACTGTAGATGATCATGTGCAAAAATTTGTCTTTATTTTTTAGGTTGACATCAAACTTGTTGAGAGGTGCAGACTTTGGGAAAGATCAGTAAGTTGACAAGACTTTATTCTTCATGAAATTCTCTAGTAAGAATTGGTTTGTTAAATTCGGTAATATAGATAGTATGAGATATAACACAACACAATTACACAACCAAAGCCTAGAAGCATTGGTTATAAAGTTCATGTAAAGTTTTCTTTTTTTTTCCCATTAGCTGGGTTTCCATCCAAACGTGAAGCAAATCTTTTTCAAATAAAAAATGTGAATTAGGTGCGTTTCCATCGGGTTGTTTGAACGGATGACGTGGTATTGGTAACCTAGTAACCAATAGTAAATTAAACACCGTCAGCAAAACAGTAGTGATCTTTTTGTATTTTTGTATGTTAATACAAGTAAGGATAATATGATTATCCTTTCGCTACACTGCTCAGCCACACGACAAGTAGTCACTAGCTTAATGTTATTTTGATGTGTTTTTATCCTTAATATCAGGTCAGAAAACATGAGCAGTAACACAAGCAAGCAAAGTAGCGTTTAAATGCATTTTAATAACAGACAACATAAAGACAGAACGTAGAATATGTAAAGTGAAACTGTCATATTGAGCAGGGACAACCTTTAACAACCTTATAAATGTGGTCTGTTTTAAGTGTGATGTGCTTACAATGGTTTTATTTTGAATAGTTCAATATAAATCAGATTCATTTGGCAAATGCGTTTCCATCTCCCAATATTCGCATCCTTTTTCGCACAAGTCAAAAACTAGGCAGGGAACTACACTGCGACCAAAATGGTCGCATATGCGACCTTTTGAAAGGCCATTGCGACCAAAATTTTTAATGGGTCGCAAATGTATCACTGATTATTTTTGTACCTATGTTTTAGGCAATATGCTATGATTTACTATGAGCATTTATTAAAACAGAAATGTGTATTTTAAGAATACGTTTTATAACGTGCTCTGAGCATTCAACACATCAAGTTGGCTTCAGCCCCGCGACCGTTACTTAGATTAAAACGTACCATTGTATCTGCGCGACTCGCGAGCTCTCTCTCTCTCACACAAATACGGACGCGCGCGCACACAGAGAGAGAAGATAATTGTAAAATGAAAATTGACGGGCTATAGTTTAAATTTTGTTCTTGCTTGTTTTTTTTTCTGTCAAAATGTCGGAAAGCATATTGTATTATCCATCCGTGTTTTTAAAATTCGTTAAATGACGGACGTTTTACAACACAGCCCTCGTTATATGTCGGATTCGTCAAACTTAGCCTACTTGATAGTATTTTTAGAATAAGTGATTCGTTATGCTATTATTGGACTCCTGTCTATTCATTGTCAACTGTTTTCTATAAATATGTTTGTATTGGCTAACATTTATGCAGCTAATGCCTGTCCTGTTTAAAATGTGCAATGTTCAAATGCAAAGACAGCACGTCACAAATAGAAGCTCTTTTCCCTGTGATATTTAGTATCATATTTGGTTATTGGAATAATAAATTAAGTAGCCTATCTTTATTGTACACCTGTTTTTTTTTTGTTTTTTTTTACTGTTTTCTAGTTGACCAGCACACATTATATGCAATGCAATATAATGCATGTGTGTCCTATGTGTGACATATTTTGCACACAGGTAAAGGTGCCCAACATAAGTCATTTCTAAAGTAAAAAAAAATAAAAATAAAATAAATAAAAAATGTTTTGGAAAATATCTCTTTATTTGATTATCAGTAAATTTGTTTTCTATACAGAGATATCGATATCGGCCATAACAGCAATATTAATATCGGTTATTATCGGTATCGGCCACAATTTTCACATCGGTGCATCACTACTTAAGAGTTCAGGAGTCTGCCCATCTGTGCCAACCATAGCATGTTGAAATCCATTTTGCACTTTATTGTGTACTGTATTTTCTATTGCAGTAAATCTATCCCAACCAATGTTAAAGAAAACAAAAACAAGAAGGCATGTGGTTTAAAAGATGGCAAGTAAAATAAAAAGCACATCTGTATGCAATACAGTTTCATTATTGTTCATTATTATCCAGAGCGGCTTACTATAAACAATTTGTGCGACCAAATCATGTTTTGCGCCAGTAACTGAAAAAGTTAGTAGCGCAAGTGCCACCAGTGGAAAAGGTTAGTGTAGTTCCCTGCTAGGGGTGCACGATTCAGAAAATTTCACGATTCGATTCGATACCGATTTTTAGTCTCAAGATTCGATTCAAAATCGATTTTCGATTCAAAAACGATTCTCGATTCAAAAAACGATTCACAGTATGTAAATGTAGTTGACTTTTTCCTGTGTGATTGCAGTAGACATACAATTTAAAAGAAAAGAAATAAATTAAATGAAGTTTGATATTACTTTGTCTTCATAAAAACTTTTGCAACTAAACAGTGCAAAGTGGTCAGCTTTCAAATACATTTAATTTAAGTTTAAATTAAAACTTAAATAATATATTTTTTATTTTTTTTTTATTTTTTTTACATTTAGCTTTAAAGTGCTGTAGTCAGATCAAACAAACAATACTGCTAAATGTAGTTTAAGGAGTAGCCTAAGCTATTGACGGCAAAATAGGCTACAGAATATTTCGTTCTGTATTGACAGGTGCAATTTTTGAAAATCGATAAAAAAAAATACAATAAGCCTACATTATATCTGCATTTATGTCAAAACCTAGACTTTCAAACATCAGAATGTCATTTATTAATATGAATATTCGTGTCAAAATGACATATACACATTCTATTTTGCCTGGAAACGCTTCCAACACGCTTGCGTGTCGCAAGAAAAATAGGCGTCGTTCTATTTCTAGCATGCACGTGTTTTCCGCACGACTCGGGCCACCGTGCGTGTCACGCAGGCTGTGTGCAAGCTCTAACCTGTTAACATGGGAGCCAAAATAAAAACAGACACGCCACACAGCCAGCCTTCGGCCGGTGACACACTGGCTGCGTGACGTTTCTGTTGCGTGTCAGCTGCGTGGCGTTTTCTCTGTCTTTGCACACCAGAAACGTGTCTGACGCGGCGCTGCTGCTAGGTGACATATGATAAGCCTCATTGGTGATATATTTGACATATGGGGAGAGAGTTGTGGAAGGCCTATACTTCATGTTAAACATAAATATAGCAGCAAAGACAACGTCAGCAGTACTGACACAAAATAGGCTACAGAATATTTCGTTCTGTATTGACAGGTGCAATATTTGAAAATCAATAATATTTTTTTAAATTGCATTTATATTTGCATTTATGTCAAACCCTAGACACTTTCAAACATCAAAATTACATTTAATAATATGTATTCGTGTCAAAATGTCATATAAACATCTTTTCCTATACAATTTGGCTTGGAAACGCTTCCAAGACAATTGCGTGTCGCGTGAAAAATAGGCGTCGGTTCTATTTCTAGCATGCACGCGTTTTCCGCGTGGCTCTAGCCGCGCCTGAGACGCGCGTGTCACGCAGGCAGTGTGCAAACTCTAACCTGTTAACATGGGAGCCGAAATAAAAACGGACACGCCACGTGTTTTGCCGGCCTTCCTTCTGCTCTGCTTCTGCTGCACTTTTTCTTTTGGCTATGACAAGAGTGTGCAGGCGTAAGTGTGAATTCGATGCAGCACCATTTATGGGAATGGCAAGCTAAACTCATTTCAGGACAATACTAAAAAATATATATTTCAATAAAAAAAAATCGATTTTTGGAATTCTATGAAACGATTTTGAATCGGTAAAGTTTGAATCGCGATTCATATGTGAATCGATTTTTTTGCCCACCCCTATCAAAAACCTCCTCAAGCGAGTGTGTGAACTTTTTTGCGACTTGAGGGATTTTTTTCTCATTTGCCGTTTCCATCATGTTTCTGATGCGAGACTTCAAAATGTGCATAAAAACAGGGTGATGGAAACATAGCTAATGCTTTCATCTTTCATTTCCCTCACTCTTTAATTAGGAGATTTGAAATTAGCGAATGTTTTGTCAATCTCTTTTATTTAGCCTCAGTTTGTCGAAGAGGGGGCTACATTGCTAGAAATGCAAAAGCCTCCAAATTGTGACCATTTCATACGGTTATATGACCGTTTCATCTTGGAAGACCAAAACATCCTGATAATGGAACATCTTCCTGCCTATGTGACCTGGAGTGAGTTCATCAGAAGAAACAGAGGGCGTCTGACTGAAAAGACAGCAAACCGCATCATGAGCCAAATCTTTGTTGCAGTGCGTCACTGCACGGATAATCATCTTTTTTACCCAGTACTCAAGAGATTGATACTGATCAACCCAAAAACCCTGCATATAAAATATGCACACCTTGCCGAAAAAGACTACAAAAGTGAGTTGGCTTTTTGAACACAGATCACTGATGACAACTGGTGATGTTTTACTAAACACTGGAAATGCCTTGTTTGCAGGAAGTGAAAGCACAGATGATGATTTGCGCCACGAAATCCTCTTTCTATCCATACTGAATTATCACAGCAGAGACCTGTTCATTGGTAAGATCAATAACAAGAACGAAGTGGAAATAACATTGCTTGGAGCTCTGACACATAAAGTTACAGTAAAATGATAAGCGTCAAACCTTGATGACGAATGAGCGTCTTCATGTCATAGTAACAGCAACAAATGCTTTGTATTTCATGGTAACATTCACATTCACCGCTGTCTTCTGAAAACTTTCACAGAAGATCAGCTGGAGAAATGGTTTGATGCAAAAGACTACTTGACTACAGAGAAAATTTTAGATCATCCCTGGTTTGCAGATTTTCCCAGAGATGTCAAGAGGAACCAGAAGAAGCCAAAAAACTAAGAAAAAGAGGTGGGTTTTTTTGTTTGTTTAATCAATTCAGGCCTTTAAATCAAAAAGACATTATTTTGAGATAGAAGAGTCTCAGACCTGCCAACCTCTACGCATTTTGACCTCAAAGTACGCTGGTACGATTTGTCATTCTAAACCACGCAAAAACCTGAAATGAGAAATGTAGCATGAATGTAATGTTAATGTGTTAAAAATAACTAAAGTACCTAATTATGTTACATATTCATTTAAACAAAACTAACAAACTAGCGTGTTAATTACTTATGGATTTAAAAGTACCATTGTCTCAGTGCTGCGCAAGCTCTTTCTCACAAACGCACACACAGAGAGAGTAGATGGGCAACTAAGTCTAAATTTTGTTCTTGCTTGTGTTTTTTTCTGTCAAAATATTAGAAAGCATTTTGTATTATCAATCATTATTAATTTTTTAAAAATCGTAAAATACTGTTAACAAAACCCCTCATTATATAGACCTACTTAGAGCCTCTTTCACCTAGATATCATCATATAGAGACTGTTTTTGTTCCCCGAATTAGGACATACAAAAAACTTTCAAACCCATCTAAGGGTAACATTTTTATTGATGTTCAACAATGAAAAAACAGATATAAATCAAATGAGCAAATGATAAAGCTTGGGTTGTTGAATATTCAATCCCTTACTTCAAAAGCACTTATTGTTAATGATATGATTACATACTATAATTTAGATGTGCTGTGTTTGACAGAAACCTGGTTAAAAACAAACGTTTACATTGCTTTAATTGAGTCCACCCCTTAAGATTACTGTGTTGAACATGAACCTCGTCTGAAAGGCAAAGGCGGAGGTGTTGCTGTAATTTATACGAATATTTTTAGAATTACTAAGAAGTCTAGTTTGAAATCTAATTATTTTGAAGTGTTGGTGCTTCATATAGCAATATATAGTGTAAATGATAAATTACGTTTGAGATTTGTGCTGGCTACTGTATACAGGCCACCATAAAGACTTTATCAAAGAATTTGCTCATTTTCTATCAGAGTTAGTATTGGTTACAGATAAAGTCATAATTGTTGATGATTTTAATATACATGTAGATAGCGAAAAGATGCATTGGGACTGGCATTTAACCCTCTGGGGTCTGAGGTGTTTTCTGGCCCTGGAGGTGTTCTGACATGTGCTGACATTTGTGCTTATTTCTGTTACTTGTGACATTTTCATGGCTAAAGTCTAATTACACTATATTCAGCACAAACTATGCTACAATAATATATCAGCAGCATGTATGTAAAAGTTTGTAGTTTTGAGATAATGAAATTTATGCGCGGTTTGTGAAAATACAAAAAAAAATTGTCACTGAAATAAGGCCATGAAACCCATACTGATTACTTCTTCACAAGACTTTTGAAAATTGTATCATGTAGCCTAGAATATTTGCTCCAAAACTATGTGAAAATCATCCTGACTGCTCATTCAGGTAAGACAATATAATGATTTAAAATTGGTAAGACGTGTTTTGTGTAAGAAAGCTTTATGCGAAGAGGCATAACACGTCATTAATATGTATGGTTTTCACACCTGAGAAAGACAAAGGCCCTCCCCTAATGGCCCTATTAGGAGCTATCAGGCCCTATCATTCTGAGCAAGCTTGCACAAAGAATGAGGAGATTTAAAAAAGAATGGCTTTTTGATTGTTTTGATTTATTTACAACACAACATAATCCAAAGATACACAACAAATGATAAAAAAGCACATTATTGAAAACAATAATCCAAAGACCGAGACCTTTGTGCCAAAAACATTGTACATACCTTTAATTTCCAAGGTGTTTGATTTTCACTTTACCATGTTCATGTACAGAGATTCATGTGAATGTTGAAGTCAGCAGGACTCATCGGTGGGGCCTCTGGTCCTTGTTAAAAAAAAAAAAAATAGAATGATATCAAGAGAAACTATAGGGCTACACGATTTTGGCAATAGATTTTAGATTTTTCTGGTTAAAATTGCTTTTTAAAATTTACAGAATACACACACACAAATGTTTCCAACAATATATAATGAACAGGTTTGTGCCTTGTAGGCATAGGCTACGTGTAGTGCTGCATAAAATAATAATAACAATAACCTATAGCAGCCTTTCAGAGTAACAACTACGCTAGATAAAAAATATATTGGTTATCATATGTTACTTCAAATGTTTCCATTCGTTATGATGATATTAAATGAGATTAGAGAAAAACATGAAGCCTAATGTTTGGTGCATTTTGCTTTTCAAACGCACAATGTGTTTTGAATATGAAACATTCAAACGCATGGCACTCCAAAATATGATACATTCAAACGCACGGCGCGCT
This sequence comes from Squalius cephalus, assembly GCF_949319135.1. NCBI lineage: Eukaryota > Metazoa > Chordata > Actinopteri > Cypriniformes > Leuciscidae > Squalius > Squalius cephalus. The sequence goes on from NC_137140.1 coordinate 3,366,755, forward strand.
CCAATATGATACATTCAAACACACGCCGCTCCAAATATGATACATTCAAAAGCAGAGTGCGCTCCAAAATATGAAACATTATATACATTATTATACATATCTACGTTTGAGCAGATATTCACAAACACACTATTTAACAGTAAACACGAGTCTAAATATTATAATATTCACCAAATATCTAGCAATAGTTCAACTGCAATGTGAAGTTTATGCAACAATAACATTAAAGGTGCCGTAGAATGGATTATTTTATTATTTTATAATGTTTCCTGGGGTGCCCTTATAATGTTAGTATGTTTTTTAGATCAAAATTTGTTATAATTTAGAAATAAAAGGCATATTTCCTAGCCTGATTTCATCACCTGATTTGAACACTCTGTTTGAAGGGGCGTGTCTGCTGTGAGACTTCAGTGTTGTTGCCCACTGCTGTGATTGGCTGAGATGCTTGCATATGAAATATCTGGCATTACATGTAGAGCTATCTGGAAAACTTTTACTATTACAGCTTTTATACGTTTTAACTATTACAGCTATCAGGATTAACGAATCATGAGAAGTTTTTTAAGTATTTAGATCTATTCCCATCACATAAAAGGTTGCAGTGAGCATTGAGCAGATGACAGCCTGTTGATCGCGTGAATGAAGATCTTATCACTGCAACGCGATTTACTGATGCATAAACAGTGTTGAACGACTTTGAGAGAAAGATTATCTGTCTGAACTTGAACAATTACACATCAGAAACACACATAACCCACCGGTTCTCCAGAGGCTCGGATGAAGGAGCTAAAAAAATATTTTTGTGTTCATTTGTACATCCAAACACTGAGCAACTGCCATGCTTCGTTAGCTCGTTTGCAAGCCATGATGTCTCTCGAGGAAAAAACAATATCGCGCTGGATCTAGATAACACAGTGTAAATTATCGTTAATAAAATCACTACTGTATAACGTTAGTTGAAATTGCCCCCTTCGTCCGTTTGAGACGCCGAGAGAAGCCTGGCTGCTTGATATTGTTCCAGGTTAGAAAAACAGTCCGTGGTCAAATGGGCAGAGCAAACTAACAACTTCGAATTAAACTGTAGCGGTATCCGATTATAGATAGATAGATTATAGATAGATCTGCCATTTTCCCTATGATCCTCCTCCTGCTTGTTTCTTCACCTGCAGAACTTCTGATGATTCGGCTGCGCAGTTCCGCCTGGCCTTGAACATGGGCTGGCATATGCAAATTTTTAGAGGCGTACATATTAATGATCCCGACTGTTGCGTCACAGTCGGTGTTATGTGGAGATTCGCCTGTTTTTCAGGGGTGTTTTTCAAAAACGAGATTTAAATAAGAAAGAGAAAACTATGGTGTTTGAGACTCACTGTATGTCATGTCCATGTACTGAACTCTTGTTATTTAACTATGCCAAGATAAATTCAATTTCACATTCTAGGGCACCTTTAACTAATAATTAAGAATTTCTTACCTTACATCTTTCTTGTCTTCAAATTGCGTTCTTCTTCTTCTGAGGTAAGAAGAATGTATGCCAATGTATGCTCACGGCGTGTCTTCCAAACTCAACGAAAAGCAGAGACTTGTGAAGTTTGGTGCTTTGTTTTTGAGGTAACGAGCACGTTCGTGTGAGACGTGGACAATTTGCATGTCAATCTCTTTTGCGCGTGTGGGCGTGGTCAAATTAAAAATAATGAGCAAGCGTTTGAGATACTGGACATCTTGTTGGTTTTATACAAATAACTTAAACAGAGAATATTTGTTTTCAATTTGAATCTGATCATTTTAAAGTACACACTTAATTGCTTATAAAGATATATGGCTCATAAATGTGTGACAAGTATTCGCTGAGTTTTGTTTGTTTATAGACGTGCTCAAGAAAAAAAAGTTAAGAAAAAAGGCAGAACGCACACCCTGTTTATTCTCTTTATTTTACAAAAGCACAATGTTTTGATTTGATTGTGAGTGGACACATACAAAAGTAGAAATATCACAGGTTCTTTTTTCATATTTCTTTTTTCTGTATGACCATAAATGACGGAGTAATTTAACTTTATTGTGCTACAATGTGAGGAAAATCCAGCAAAACGCGCCGGCGCGTTTGTCGACCCCAGAGGGTTAAAGACATTCTTAACTCTCTTGGAGTTAGACAACACGTGTCAGGACCTACTCATTGTCGTAATCATACTCTAGATCTAATATTATCAGACGGAATCAATGTTGATGCCGTTAAAATTCTGCAGCAGAGCGATGACATCTCAGATCATTATCTAGTCTTGTGTAAACTTAATTTAGCCAAGGCTGCAAAGCCGACTCTGTGTTACAAATATGTTAGAGCTATCACTTCTGCCATTAAAGATTGCTTTATTAATAATCTTCCTAATCAGTTTCATCATCTCAGCATCCCGGATAGCTTAGAAGAACTCGATATTGCAACAGAAACTTTTAACTTTCTCTTTTCCAGAACTTTAGTTACAGTTGCTCTGTTGCACTTAAAAAAGATTAAAGAAAATAGTCCAACGCCGTGGTACAACGAGCACACTCAGGCACTTAAGAGAGCAGCCAGAAAAATGGAGCGCAACTGGAAGAAAACAAAACTAGAGGTATTTTGCATTTCATGGAAAGAGAGCTCGATTGCATACAGAGAGGCCTTAAAAGCTGCTAGATCTGCTTTTTTTTCAACCCTATTAGAAGAAAATAAACAAAACCCTAGGTATTTATTTGAAACAGTGGCGAAACTAACGAAAAAGAAAGCGTCAAAGCCCAGAAATTTCCAAGCAACACAGCAGTAATGATATGACAGTAATGACTAATGAACTTCTTCACTTATAAGATTGATAATATCAGGTACAAAATTATAACTATGCAACCGTCTACTACAGTATCGCATCAGGAAGTGCATTGTAGTCTCCCTAAGGAAAAATTTGATTCTTTCATTGCTATAGGAGAGGAAGAATTTGTTAAACTCGTTAAATCATCTAAATCTACAACATGTATGTTAGACCCTATACCGACTAAGCTACTGAAAGAGATGCTTCCAGAGATCATAGATCCTCTTTTTAATATCATTAATACATCTTTGTCTCTAGGATGTGTACCAAAAACTTTTAAGCTGGCTATGATTAAACCGCTTGTTAAAAAAACGCAACTTGATGAGTCAATTACAGGCCGATCTCGAATCTACCTTTTCTTTCAAAGATACTAGAAAAGGCAGTATCCTCACAACTATGTTCCTTTTTTCTTTGTTTAAATGTTTAAAATTTCTTATTATCAATGTAAAGCTGCTTTGGAACAATCTACATTGTTAAAAGCGATATATAAATGAAGATGACTTGTCTTGGACCACTTGATATTCTTTTTAGAATAATTGATTATTTTTGCTACTATTGGTCCTGTCTATTCATTGTCAACAGTTTTCTATATATGTGTGTATTAGCTAAAGTTTATTCAGCTAATGCGTGTCCTGTTTATAATGTACAATGATCAAATGCAAAGACAGCACAAGTATAAAACCTTTTTCTGAGGGATTTAGTATCATATTTGGATGTTGGAATAATAAATTAAGTAGCCTATTTTAAATGAATCACATGTACACACAATGTTCCTATGTTTTATGTTGTTGTTGTTGTTAGTTTTTTACTGTTTTCAATGGGTTTCTTAATTGTAGACTTGACCAGCACATATTATGCAATGCAATATTAATCATGAATAAAAATCGTTTTTGATCCGTATTGAAACTTTAAACTTTCACTTTATATTATAATGTAGCCCATTCAGTGCAGTGCAAGTGAACTTTTTGATTTGGGTCAAATTTAAAAAAAAAAACCTAGGACTCAAAACTAGCATTATGAAGATAGGCGTGTGTTTGTGTATGTCTTGCATTCTCAAAACTGTGAGAATATATGACCTCACCCTAACCCAGTGTCCCATCCCACTGATGGTACTCAAAAAAAAATTCAAGGTTGGCAGGTCTGCAGACTAATAAATAACTAGATTTGTTTAATAGATGTAATTACTGTCACACAACAGCCAGTTCTTCGGTCGAGCAGTTTTATTGATTCTTAATATTTTAAACACTATTTAATTGTGTTACTGAGGCAAGCAGGTCGAGGCCGAGATGAGCACCAGTCTCGAGTGTATCACGGAGGAGCTACGGGAGCATAAAAGGTGGAGCGACGACAGTGAAAAACAGGAGAGGAACAGGTCTGGCCATTTACATTACATTGAATCATTTAGCAGACGCTTTATGGTTAACACCCAGCTGAATGGAGAAGTTGTGATGAAGTGCTGGGTTGTCGGGGGGACAGGCGAGTGCCGTCCGTGAGGGAGCGGAGGAGTCTCCACCTTTCGCTTTGGGCCGGAGCCTGCTGCCGTCCGCTTGATGGGGAGGAGCAGAGAATGAGGAACTCCTGCTGGCTGCCCGAACCCGGAGGAGCCGTCGCTGTCCTCCAGAAGTGTTGAGCCGCCACTGGCGCCACAGGCGGAGGAGCGTGTGTGAGAGCAGGCCAGTAAAGCAATTATCAGAGTTTATGCTCCTGTAGTGCAAACACGCCTTCTATAGACACAGTAGTGAGATACAGTTTACAAACGCAGTCTCGAGATACAAACAATAGGCAACATGGAGCCAGTGTTCGATTACGCTCAGCCCAGCAGCAGCTGATGCAACATGTTTAGCATATCCTTCTCTGCCAGCACAGGATTTACATGTGATAAATGCAGGGAGATAGTAAAGCCGACGGGGAAGATTTCAGAACTAGAGATACGCATCCAAACTTTAATCGAGGATAGTAAGAATGCAAGGGCTTTAGATACTGCTTTGGATGTGACTAGCTTAGTGAACTCTGTACATTGTTCGGTTCCGGCTGAAGTAGAGCCCGTGCAGCAGGGCAATTGGGTGACGGTGAGACGCTATAGTCGCGGGCCAAAACGCCGCTCTTCCGTTCCAATAACAACATTAAACAGATTCTCCCCACTCAGTGAAACACCTACTGAGAATCCTGTTGATTGTGCCCTAGTTATTGGCGATTCTATTACACGGAACGTGAAAAGACACCAGCCACCATAGTCACATGTTTGCCGGGAGCCAGAGCGCCTGACATCAGAGCAAATTTAAAAGTGCTGGCTAATGCTAATCGTAAATTCTCTAAGATCATTATTCACGTCGGTAATGTAATCGTTTCACCAAATGATTACATTACTTTAAGTCCACCCTGCAAGATTACTGTTATAAACATGAACCTCGTCTGAAACGCAAAGGGGGAGGTGTCGCTGTAATTTATAGTAATATTTTCAAAATCACTAAGAAATCTAGTTTTAAATATACTTCTTTTGATGTGTTGGTGCCTAATGTAAAAATATATAGTGTAAATGACAAATAACGTTTGAGATTTGTTCTGGCTACTGTATACAGGCCACCATAAAGATTTTATCAAAGAATTTGGAGTTAGTATTGGCTGCAGATAAAGTACTAATTGTTGGTGATTTTAATATAGATATAGATTAGGGCTGTCACGATGTTAGATTTTTCACACCACGGTTATTGTGGCCAAAGGAATTCACAATATCGATATATTGCGATATCTATAGAATCTGGGTAGTTATCAGTCAAATTAATTTTTACTTTGTTTATATAGTTTTTCTTTTTTTACCCAACAAACATAAGGATACTTATAAACACAAGGCACATGCATTTTTACTTTTTGCTTACTCAATCTATGGCAAATTTTTGTGATGGAAGACAAGCATGTGAATTTTATCTGGTTTCAAACTGAAGCAAAACACTGTCTGAAGGTTTCCTGGAGAACTGAAAAGCTCTTAAACCTATTGCGCCGGCGCCAATAAAGTCATGCAGATAGCAGATTTGAACAAAAAAATCAAGTGCAAATACAAAAATAAGATGAGTAAAGGAAACCGGGTCACCCTTTATTAAATATATGAACGCAGAAACCCCCTGTTAATAGGTTAATGTCACGTTTCCCATTCCATGACTAGTAAAATAATAGCAATTTACTCTCTGTAAAATGGCATAATCCGCAGGGTGATGGACACGGAGATGAGTAAAAAAGGTTGATGGCTACACATTCTGCGTGTAGGACAATTTGAGGTATCGCACACCGGACGCGCACTTTCTCAGTTATGGCCAGCAATATTCTTATGTTTAAGGACATTATGAAATTAAGATATTGTCTGTACAATGTTATTATTGTACTGTAGCCCACAATTAAATACAAAAGTAGCTGAGTGTTTGATCTGAACACTTTACCTCAGAGCATCTGTTAACTGAATGAATTGAGAATATCACCTGAAAATCCGATAATAACATCAGCAATTTTCATACAAGCAGCTGATGTCTGTAAATGAATGTAAAATTAAATGTATATTCACAGGGTGAATCTCAAATCACATTTACGTTGATTTGAGACCAATATAATGTAAATTTTCTATAAAACTATGTAAATGGCGCTCTGTGTCGTGGCAGGATTTTGAACACAGTCCTGAGCCGTTGCTGGGCGCCACGGACAGACGCCAAATAGAACTGTGCTGCGCTTCTCGTCTGGTGTGCGACGGTGACCCCCTTTAAGGTGCTGTTTTCTTTGAAGCCGAATAACTCCATACTGGCGAGCTTACTTTTCGGGTGTGGACAGAGTGTTTCACTCCAGCTGCGCGGGTGTGGACGAGCGCTGCGTCGTTTTCTTATTTGATAGGTGTCCGGGTGTGCAATACAGACACCTGAGAGGTCAACCAGGTACTGGTACTGGAGTATTTACGTGTCATGTTATCATAAGAGTCCTATTCATTTTAAACATTGTGGTTATCGCCAATATTGGTATATTGTCACACTCTAAATTAACACAATGTCGATATTTCATGCTTTGAATATCACGATTACCGTCAACACCGGTATATTGCGACACCCCAATATAGATAATGAAAAAGATGCATAGGGATTGGCATTTAAAGACATTCTGAACTCTATTGGAGTTAGACAACACGTGTCAGGACCTACTCATTGTCATAATCATACTCTAGATCTAATATTATCACACAGAATAAATGTTGATGCCGTTGAAATTCTGCAGCAGAACGATGACATCTCAGATCATTATCTAGTCTCGTGTAAATTACATTTAGCCAAGGCTGCAAAGCCGACTCCACGTTACAAATATGTGAGACCTATCGCTTCTGCCACTAAAGATTGCTGTATTAATAATCTTCCTAATCAGTTTCATCATCTCAGCATCCCGGATAGCTTAGAACAGTGGTTCCCAACAGGGGGGTCGCGGCCCACAAGGGGGCCTCAGCGAGCTCTCTGGTGGGTCGCGTCATATTTTGAAAAGTTTTGAGCAATGAACATTAAATAAAAGTCCTTAAATTTTTTCTGTTAAAAATTTACAAAATTTATATAATGAGCGAGTTCATCATGAATCCATTTTCCAATCCGTGTTTTTGTCTTATCCTGAACAACTATGGTACACCTATAATAAGTGTTTACATTGGGACTATTTTACACTAGATCGGATCTCTGCCGCTGCGGAGTAGCCCAGTACCTGCGTGACTCGTCATAGACGTACACAGAGAAAAGTAGTTCCGGCTACAATGTTTATCCGAAAGACGCATTATTCTGTTAATAAACGCAAGTTTATTATTGCTCGCTATAGTGCCAAAAGCGTCAAAAATAAAGCCTCACATTGATAAAGCCTCACAAATAACAATCAAGTACTGAGGCCCCAGACAGCAGTCATAGTAAGCCTGATATTCTTTTCTTTCTTTTTTTACCTACACACCAGTGTGGATTTTTTTGTTATTGCATTTCAAATAGGGTAAATTTATAGGCTACTCCTAGGCTTACGTTTTTAAATTACAAAGGGCCTACTGATGTTTTTGTTATTGTATTTTCAATATTATAGGCTATTATTTGTGCATAAACATATAGTAAACATATCGTTTGTTTAAAAACAACATATTTTGTCATCCTTGCTGCAAGCTTGCGATATAATATCATTAAATGTGAAGGGGGGGCCTAAAATATTTTCTTGGGAAAAAGGGGGTCTCAGACAAAAAAAGGTTGGGAACCACTGGCTTAGAAGAACTCGATATTGCAACAGAAACTTTTAACTCTCTCTTTTCCAGCACTTTAGACAGAGTTGCTCTGTTGTGCTTAAAGAAAATTACAGAAAATAGTCCAACGCCGTGGTACAACGAGCACACTCAGGCACTTAAGAGAACAGCCAGAAAAATGGAGCGTAGCTGGAAAAAAACAAAACTAGAGGTATTTTGCATTTCATGGAAAGAGAGTTCGATTGCATACAGAGAGGCCTTAAAAGCTGCTAGATCTGCTTTTTTTCAACCCTATTAGAAGAAAAATAATCAAAACCCTAGGTATTTATTTGAAACTGGCGAAACTAACGAAAAAGAAAGCTTCAAGAAAGCTTCCTCTTCTTACTATCATCAATTCATCTTTGTCTCTCATTATATTACTTTGTCTCTCATTTGTGACTCATTAGAGTCACAAATGATTTGCTCTTATCATCCGATTGTGGTTGTATCTCTCTATTAGTGTTACTCGATCTTAGTGCTGCATTTGACACTATTGACCACAACATTCTTTTAAATAGACTCGAAAATTATGTTGCCATTAGTGGAATTGCATTAGCATGGTTTAAATCATACTTATCTGACCGTTATCAGTTTGTAGCCCTAAATGAAGAGATGTCTTATCGATCACAAGTTCAGTATGTGAATTAACGGAATGCATAGCTGCTAAAAAAAATTGGATGACTAGTAATTTCCTACTACTAAATTCTAAAAAAACAGAGATTCTAATTACTGGACAAAAAACATCCTCACCTAATTATCTAGAATACTGTCTAAAACTTGATGGCTGCTCTGTCAAGTCTTCGTCGTCGGTTAGGAACCTGGGTGTGCTCTTTGATACCAATCTGTCATTTCAATGTCACGTGTCTAGTATCTGTAAAACCGCCGATACTAGATACGAGCTCTTAATGCATTATAGTCCTTCACGTCTATTGCGATCTCAAAATTCCGGCCAGTTGATAATACCTAGAATATCAAAATCAACTGCTGGTGGGAGATCCTTCTCTTATTTAGCACCAAAACTTTGGAACAGTCTTCCTACCATTGTCCGGGAAGCAGACACACTCTGTCAGTTCAAAGCTAGACTAAAAACACATCTCTTTGACCTAGCACACACATAAAGCCTTGTTCACACGGCAGGATAATTAGGCCGATTTTAGCCCCGATTCACCCCTTCCGACAATCTTAAGGATGCTCCGATTATCGTAAAATAATCAGATTTTTTTTCTTTGTCTCTAGGATATGTACCAAAAACCTTTTAAGCTGGCTATGATTAAACCGCTTGTTAAAAAAAAAACGCAACTTGATCCTACAGAATTAGTCAATTACAGACCGATATCGAATTTACCCTTTCTGTCAAAGATACTAGAAAAGGCAGTATCCTCACAACTATGTTCCTTTTTAGAAAGAAATGATATCTGCGAAGATTTTCAGTCAGGATTTAGACCGTACCATAGTACCGAGACTGCTCTCATTAGAGTCACAAATGATTTGCTCCTATCATCCGATCGTGGTTGTATCTCTCTATTAGTGTTACTCGATCTTAGTGCTGCATTTGACACTATTGACCACAACATACTTTTAAATAGACTCGAAAATGATGTTGGCATTAGTGGAATTGCATTAGCATGGTTTAAATCATACTTATCTGACCGTTATCAGTTTGTAGCAGTAAATGAAGAGATGTCTTATCGATCACAAGTTGAGTATGGCGTACCACAAGGCTCAGTACTAGGACTCTGTACATGCAGATCAGATATTCCTGCCGTGTGTGGTGTGTTAAGACTGCTCTCGTCTGCTCGGAAGGACGTCGGGACCGCTCCGATCTCAAATCGGGGATATCCAACATGTTGGATTTTTTTTGGCCCGATTTCTCCTCATGTGTGGTGTCCCCCGGGGACAAACAAGCACGCAGCCTGTGGACTGTGGCGTGTAGCCAATCAGAAAGCGAGGTGACGAGGTGGCGACGAAGCACCGGGAAACAAAATCAAAACAGCCGGCGGCATGGTGCACCAGAAAGTCTGTCTCCACTTCTTTGACCATCGCCTTTTCTTTTGATAACAGTTTTTTTTTCGGTTAAAAACAAACTACAAACTATCGCCACTGCATCCTCTTCGTCCGCCATGATTGTTTACTCTGAAGTCACGTTTGATCTCGAGGGATTTTGCGAGATTTCCCGTCTGACCTGGGAATGATCGGGAGTCAAATTGGTTTGTGTGTTATGTGTTGATT